>NW_008796110.1:6190502-6194058 GCF_000699145.1 Aptenodytes forsteri
TGAGCATGACGTCCCATGGTATGGAATGTCCCTTTGGCCAGTTTGGCCGTGCCCCCTCCCAGCTTCTTGTGCACCTCCAGCCTTCTCAGTCGGTAGAGCATGGGAAACTAAAAAGTCCTTGACTGGTGTAAGCACCACTTAGCAACAACTAAAGCATCGGTGCGTTATCAACTTTGTTCTCCTCCTAAATCCAAAACACAGCACTGTACCAGCTACTAGGAAGAAAACTAACTCTACCCCTGCCGAAACCAGGACAACAAGTAATAGTTAATTCTTTTTTTGGTCCAGTTTCTCCATTTATCCTGTATCTGATGATCAACCTTTTGCTAAATAGGAGCATCACTGGAGTTCCTGACAACAGTGCACCAGGGAAGATGTGCTCAGGAGAGCAACCCAAGAAGATGATGGAGATGGGGAGATAATGAAACCCACAGGACACCTGCTTGCATTTCCAAACATAAAATTTTGAGATTCAGAGAAAATGTTTTGTCTTTCAGGTTTTCACATTTCATAGAAAAATCAAATGGAGCATGAAAAGCAGACCTTGGAAAATTAACCAAAGCCCTAATTTTCTGCAAAAAGACTGCTTCAGTAGGAATATATTCCTCAAGCTGTTAAACGCATAAAACCCCCTGCTGATTGAATATAGTGCTCTGCTCTAAATTGTAAAAACGAGTATGGATTCTTAGACATTTGCATATATACTAAAGATACAAGTCAGGTTCCAGCAGAAGGTTGTCTTTATGCAAGATGTCAGTCCCTTGAACTCTGCTGAAGGCTCTTCCTCCCAGGCAATGCCTGGGACATCTGCTTCCAGCTCTTAATTTTCCTTTTGGCTAATCTCTCAGTTAGGTAATAAGAAGCTATCTACACTTCATTACCAGGATACTACTGTCAATATTAAAATATAATTGATCCTCAAATTCACCATTTACACCTGCTACAAAGTAACATGTACATTATTTTTTTGTAACACTTGCCAAGTGTTTTGCATGATGTTCTTTACATTTTCTTATGCTAATTATATTCTTGCAATTCCCTTTGTAATATAAAATAGTTAATTAACAATCATTACAATCCTGCTATGGGTTTGGATAGGGTATTTCATGCCTCCATTTATTAACCCTGTTGTCAAACAGTGCACAAAAACTATGACTGGTTTCTCTTAGTTACTGTTGCTTTGGAAACTAGTTACATGTCTTGATGTGTAAATGACTATTCTTTCAAAAAAGAGAGTTAAAGGAAGCTGGGTTCCTCCCTTTCCCTTTCCCTTTCCCTTTCCCTTTCCCTTTCCCTTTCCCTTTCCCTTTCCCTATTAATATGCTATGTCTAAGAGCTCTATTTCAAATTGGTGGGCTACAGCTTCTGAGCCTTCTGAGTCAGCCTTCTGAAAGCTAATTAACTCATAATTCAATTTAGAGCAGGCATTTATCAGCAGAAACTTATATCAGAGAGGAAGGGTGGTGTAACTACTAATGAAGTCTTGTTCCCAGGTCTTTACCAGCCTTCCTCAGTGACCTTAGCAAATCTCTGTGCAAATGCTGTTATTCTCTTTTCCTGTGTCTGGTTTATCTAGAGAGGAAGTATTTTGAGTGAGGACTATCTCTGTACTTGAGAATGACTTCAAAGTGCTGCTGTCCTGACAGTATTCTTCAAAGATGCTTCTTGTTGCCTTTGAGTCAGTAACAGGTTTCCAAAGTTTTCCCCAACATAACCAGGGTGGAAGGGTCCACTTTTACTTAAGCTTTTGCAAGTAAGAAGGTAGAAAGCATGGAAAAATCTTTCAGACTCCATGATAATAGAGTCCCCACTATAAAATCTTAATGCAATATATTTGTGATTATTTAATTGTAGATTTTAAATGGCATTTTTGTTTGTTTGTTTTAAGATGTATTTGTAATTCATGAAAATGAGAAGGAGCTTATGTGGATATCATAGGTCCATGTAATTTTTAAAAATAGTTGTTGTGAAACACAAAATGTAGAACAGGTACACATCCAACCCATGACATCCTTTAAATACACTATTAGAAACACATCTTTATCTAGCATCCAGTAATTGCCTCATTAACTCTAAAAAACTGTCAGGGTGCTTTGTCTTCTGTAGCGTACTCAGAAGTACTGAGTTATTTTTACATTGGAAGGCAGCAGGGAGTCTGATTTTAGTACTGACTGTTCACCACGATGCAAGATTTCTGGCATTAACCTGAAGAATGCTGTTTTGTTGGGATTTTTGCCAGGGATTGAAATGCTTTTGAAAGTTACCAAACTGACAACTCTGGAGACTCTCATCCTGTATTTATCTGTTGGATGGATACAACACTAGCAGTGACTGCTCAAGCTGCCCTGTATTGTTCCTTTGCCATCTACTCCAGGCAAATGTAGAAGGTCCACTCTTAAAAAGGAGAGAGGCAGCCTTCATGACTTCATACTGAAAAGCAGTAACAATACTGCAGTGCTTCTAAATGCTAAAATCCTCTATTGGAATGACACTCAAATCACCACGTTTGTTTTCATCTGTCTTGACTGGTACCAGTTGAGCTGGTAACTAAGTCCGTTAAAATAAGAGATTTTCTCCCTACTCTTTGTATAGTCAATAGACAGAGGTCAGTTCTGCCAGAGGAAAATTCAGAGCAGGAGCCTAACGTTAGGTGCTGCAAATCTCTGATGTCACTCCCCACTCCCCATCAAATTGCCAAAGGTTGAGTATCCCTACGTGCATTACTTTTTGGTGTTCTCCTACCTGAAAGGAGGTTGTAGCGAGATGGGTGTCAGTCTCTTTTCCCAAGTAACAAATAATAGGATGAGAGGAAATGGCCTCAAGTTGCGCCAGGGGAGGTTTAGATTGGATATTAGGAAAAAATTATTCACTGAAAGGCTTATCAAGCACTGGAACAGGCTGCCCAGGGAAGTGGTTGAGTCACCATCCCTGGCGGTATTTAAAAAATGTGTAGATGTGGTGCTTAGGGACATGGTTTAGTGGGACTTGACAGTGCTAGGTTTACGGTTGGACTCGATGATCTTACAGGTCTTTTCCAACCTAAATGATTTTATGATTATATGATTCTAAACCCGCAAGGCTCCAGTCCATTCCTCAGGAAACATCTGTACAAGATAAAAGTTATATGGATAATGCTGGTCTTGAGAATACACTTCTCCATTTCCAGCTCCCAAAACACCTCAGCAAGAGGAACGCCTTGGTACTTTTTTAATATTCTGGAGCAAAGTATTTGCATTTCTCTGAGTAGTGCCCAGGACACTGATACTAATGAGTAGTACATCCTTACCAGATTGGTGTATTTTAATTTTACCCAATGTCATGGTTTAACCCCAGCCAGCAACTAAGCACCACCCAGCTGCTCACTCACTCCCCCCTGGTGGGATGAGGGAGAGAATCAGAAGGGTAAAAGAGAGAAAACTCGTGGGCTGAGATAAAGACAGTTTAATGGGTAAAACAAAAGCCGCGCACTCAAGCAAAGCAAAACAAGGAATTCATTCACTCCTTCCCATCAGCAGGCAGGTGCTCAGCCATCTCCAGGAAAGCAGGGCTCCATCAT
>NW_008796110.1:6194147-6207031 GCF_000699145.1 Aptenodytes forsteri
GGAGCAGAAAAGGCCTTGACTGTGTGTAAGCACTGCTCAGCAGTAACTAAAACATCCCTGTGTTATCATCAACACTGTTTCCAGCACAAATCCAAAACATAGCCCCATACTAGCTACTGTGAAGAAAATTAACTCTATCCCAGCCAAAACCAGCACACCCAGCTATTCTGAATCTGTAATACAAGAGAGATTAAATTTAAAGCAAAAATACTCATTTAAAAAATGCCCAGTAAACACTATTGTAAATATTTAATAACAGCCTGCAGGCAAAAGTTAAAGAAAACCATCAGTTGATCCTAAGCTTATATCTGAAAGGCATTTAGCTAACAAGTCGTAGACACTAACAGTTACCTAGTCCATATGATCAGGGATGCAGAATTCACACACAATATCTGCAAACAGGTTGCATTCATGGGAGATGGGATATTAATGATGGACTGGGGAAGAGTGAATGCGTTTCTGTTTAATCCCTTCCTTGAGGTCCCCCGGAAGGGAGCAGGAAGGGACTGGGACTGGGGTTTCCATTGAGATTTCTACCTCCTTTGTGACTACTGATCCCAAATTTATTCAAGACAGAGGTTGATCCTCATAGACTGCTTTCCCTTGTATGGAGATATTAATGCCCCTTTTACAGTCATCTCCTCTCTCAGTGGTAAACATGGCTTGTTTATCATGGCTCGTCTAAACTACTGGCAAATCTTTACTGTGGTGAGAGGTAAGATGCTCTTTCTACCCTGGCAATTTGTAGAATTAATCCTGAAGCCTTTCTATACAGGGCACCTTATATTTACTGCAAATTTGTACAAACATGGGATTAGAGCTGCATCTCATTACTAGCTCTCTCTTGGGACTAGAGGGTTTGATAATCAGTTTGGGATGGCTAATTCCCAAACCTTGTCCTTAAACAGTACAGTGGTACTACTACATTTGCATACACATGCTCATTCCTTCGCCAGCAAATAGCCCATTCACTGCCTGCCACACCTTGATAATTAGCCTCAACTTTCTTAAGAACCCCTTTCAATTTACTACTACAAGATACATGCAACCAAGATTATGAATCAAGCTTTCAGAAATCTGGCTATTAGATTGCAGCATGTGACATATAAGCATCAGACACTGAAGACAACAGCTTAAAGTTGTAACAATCATAATTACTGTTCCTTTCTCAAATAATCATTCTTAATTTCTGTTTAGGATCTATATACCGACATATTTCACAGAGAATATTTTGTTAGTCTTTGAACTGCAAACTCCTCAGGTCTCCAGAGGAACATATGTTAAAGGATGAAACTAGATGTTTTTGTGAAAGCTGAAATCTGCAGTATTTAAGATTTCCTTTCCTAAAAATATGCCTCTTGATCTATTGTGAATCAGATATCTCACTCTATCCACTCCCCACTTACTGCACTAATAAAAAATAAAAATAAAATAAAAATAAAAAATACATTCCAAATGTATTAGACTTCTTCAACAGCACAACAGAGTAGACAGTATTAAGTTATTCTTTTATAAGCATTAGCTACAGAAAATTTGAAATTAAGGAAAAAAGTGACCATCAGCTTAATATTCCCAGCAAAGCTAATGAACAGCATCCTGGGGATAAGAATATATTGACCTCATCCACATTTAAGGCCCCTTTTCACCTCAGTCAGCTTGGCAGAATAGTCAAGGGGTTTTTTGTATAAATTATCTCTTTTTGTTCCTCTTCCAAGGACTAGCACTTACTGTCCTGGGCCTAAATTCTGACTTCCTCAGAAGAAACGTAATTATAAAATGTTTGGAAAGTATTTAGCACATTACACTTGTTGCTGCAAATTAAAAATGTGCCTGGATACACCTAATCAGGTGAAACATGCAGTTATGCACAAAATGGTTTTGCGTGCTGATGTTGAGGGAGCTGTAACACTTGAATGTCAGACACAAGGGGAAAAAAAAAAAAAAGCGTTTCCCCAGAACAATTTTCATCAAATGACAGGGAACAAAGTATGTGTCTCAGATTTTCCCTTTCGGCCTCTGTTTGCCCAGAAGTCACTGGGTAGCAAAAGATGCTGAGTGACACAGAATCTTAAGGGAAAGGCCCAAATGCTGAGAAGAGGAAGCAGAGAAGCCTTCACTTCCAGCATGTTCTGGAGCTTGTAAAAAATGCAATCAGAGCCTTTTTTTGCTGTGGATAAAAAGATCTTTGAGAAATGTCTACTCTGGTTACATTTTGCCTCTTAACGATGCACCAGGACTACTTAATTGCGCCAGCTGCCTAAAAACATTCTGCCTCCGCAGCACAACACAAATATCACAGTGCTCTCCCTAAAACAAAAGGCCTAACAGTTTTAGAGAATATTAACGTTTCACATATCTTTTGATTATTTCTAGCTAGAGGTGAAAAAAACTCAAAGCCACACCTGTGGAAAGAGCTGTGATCTCTGTTAAGATCCCTATCAAGAAGTTGTGTACTTATTTAATGCCTAAAGCCAATTGCTATCTCACAAGATCATCATCAGAGCCATAGACAAGACATCATATATCGCTTTCTCGGAAAGCTTTCTGAAACAGCATCATACTTTTTGAATTGTAAATAAATATATAAGCAAACAATGTGCAAATAAACAAAAAAGATTAATTTACATATCTGATGGAACATATTTTTTCGTTTCCAAGTAGTAGGGAGTCAGGTTCAACTCCCAGTGAGCGGAGACCAAGACAACACAAAGGACTGAGACCAAAATCTTAGAAATATCCAGAGTTTCTCATGCTAGCATTTTTTAATGACAACAATACACTTTCCTGACATTTAATGGCTTTCTTTTGTAACTGTAACTCCTACTTCCAGCTTTACCTCCTGGACCTTGTGCCTAGTAGGTTGCAACAATATTGCTTCAAATTAAAAGATGTTGCTTTAACCTAAAATCTGCCTTAACAGGGTTTTGTTTGTGGTGATGTATTTTCCTCAGGTTTAATTGTACCACATTTAGTTTGGTGTTTTGAAATATGATTCACATGACCTTTGTACAGTTAATCTAAGACAGTTTGATAGTTCATCAGCAATTAGAAAACAGAAGGCCATAGGCCTATATTAAACAAGTGAGTGATGCAAGTATGAAGCAATGTCACCATAGCAACTCGGCTTGCACACAGGATGCTGTATTTAACCTTGGGGAGCTCTTAAAACTCTTCATTCCTGAAATAGCTAAACTCTATGTGGTAATGGGGATGTGCCTTCAGTGCCGTAGATTTGTCTCAGAAATGTGCAAACGCTTTGGCCCAATATAACTTCTAACTAAGAAACCAATAGTGTATGAGCATTCAAACTGACGTGCCTCATGGAAATCATGACTCGCTGTTATAAATGTGCAAGATTGCTTGCTCTTTTTGGAAGTGGGAGGGAGCTATCTGTAGAGCTTATTGCAGGAAGACAGAAGCATCTTAGCAGGAAAATATTTCCAGGAATTACTGTTAGAGTTTTATTCCATTTTCCTCTTGCTAGTCCACACACACCCTTCTATCTGCACAGTTACTGTAAGCTTTGTCAGGAAAAGGAGGAAAAATACATATGCTTTTGTGTTTGTCTTGCAGGTTTGAATTTTCCAGCTCCTAGTAAACTAGCCATGTGGATGATATTAATTAGAAATGTGAATCTATATGCCCTCAAGTCAGACAGAAGTCATGTGAATTAACCTCACTAAAGGGTCACGCTGCTAGTAAAAAAAGCTCTAGGCAGCCAATTTTTGCTAAAACCAACATTTCAATTACCTTTGGTAAGGAAACATAGGAGTTTTAGAGGTGTAGGGTCATAAGATCAAAGTGAATTCTTAGAAGGAGCAAACAGTGGTAGGTTTGACTACTGTGTAGTTACTACCTCCCCTTAGTGGTCAGGCTAATGGTTCAGCATTTCCCCATTTAGCTTAAGACTGACTCGTATGATAAAATACCTAGGACACGAGGCCAGATTCACTGGAGGACTTGTTACCTAACTACCTTTCAGGGTGCCTAAATCACATATCATTAAGCGTTTCACAAAACCCTCCTGAGCTACTCTAGGTGTCTACGACCCCTTGGCACCTCAGTTTCCAGTGGTAACGTGCCCCAGGTTCTTACTTTTCTGCAGAAACAGTTGATACTCAACTGTCCAGTGTCCGCCTCATACCTACGCTCTAGCAAGACTTGCAAACGAGGCCTTCCCATCTGTATCTCACCTGCAGGATGGAAGTGCTGATGTCTTTATATAAAATGATCTTCTGGGGAGAATCACTCATTTGGGACAAGGAAATGTGAAGGTCTGTCAATGGAAGAGATCACATTTATGGATACCTAAATTCCAAGGGAAGATTTAACAGAAAAGCCCCATTTAGCCTTTTAAGGAAATTATTAGGCAGGTTTACCAATAAATGAGAAAACAATGGTGTTCATAACATGAGAGAAAAAGAAGAGGCACTATTACAGAATTATATTATAGATGACATAGTGTGGATTTCAACTATATAACTAAGAGAAATGAATAGAGGGAGTTGTGTTAAATGCTGTTTTTTCCACACTCTGCTATTGCACTGCTGTTCAGGAACATGTGCTTGTATTACATTTTAGTAACCTGTCTGAACAGATAATTTAAAATTCTCCATTATAGTTAAGTGGGTTTTACAAAATTTCACAACCAGAAACTCTGGTGTGAAAGTGGAAAAATGCTGAAAAACAATCTGGCAAATAAGAGAGCAAAATGAAGCATGAATACTTCTAAAATTTCTGCCAAGTATCAAAATCAGGTTACAAGACTAGCTGAAAGTATTTTGGCCAGTCCATCAGTTTCCAGGTCAGTAATCTGTAAAATCTGTGGGTTCATTTAAGAGTCAGGTCCTGTGCCTAGTGAAGTCAGAAGCCAGAGGTTTCCCACTGACTTCAGCAGGGAAGAAAGGTAAACCTCTTTTAGGAGGGCTAAATGTTGAAAATTTCCATCTTCAAGACAAATACATTTTGGCCCAGCTCTTCAGTAAGGTACAATCCTGTTATTTGCGGTGCTGCTCCAGTGACAAACTTCTCAGTGGATGGCTGTGATTAGAGAATCTCTTGTAATGGGGCCAGAGACACCCATCTGCCAGTCTGACTGCCCTGCTGGGACATGGGCTTCTTGACTAATCCAAAAACCTTAGGCACAGTGGAAAGACTGTTGAGGCATATCCAGTCCCTGACTGTGACTCATGCTAGTCACGTTACTCATCCATGTGGGCACTAATGAAGTGACTGTGAGGTTCTGGGAACACAGGGGACAGAGTCCAGGTCACAAGTGGTGCTTGCCAATACTCCCATTTGACTGCAGAGGCCTGCCCTGGGTCATATGAGTCATGAATTTGAATGTAGATCTTCACTAATAGTGTTGGCATTGGGCTTCAGCTTCCTTAAAAATAACATGCTGCTTTTTTAAAGGTGGAATGGTGGGAAGAGGGAGGCTGTAACAGGGAAACTGTCTGATACCAGTGCTCAAACTTTGGGAGAAAGACTTTGATCTGGAGTTAAAAAGATGTGCACTCAGTCGCCAGAGGAGTCAATTACAGAGTTTCAAATGCTGTTTGAAATGTTATGTGTCATTCACAGTATTGCAGAGACTGGCAAAATATCTAATCTAATCCCCAGACTGACCTTCAGTTTTTTTCAATAGAACGACTTCAGATCAAAACATGACTTCAGGCTATTGAAAATTATTATTCTAAAAAGTTAAAACTGCTTGCAAAACACTGTCTGAATTCAAGCAAGGATGTATAAAATAAATAACATCATTGTCTCATAAATTCATAGAACCACAGAATGGCTGAAGCTGGAAGAGACCTCAGGAGGTCTCTAATCCAAGCCCCCTGCTCAAGCAGGGTCAGCTACAGCAGGTTGCTTAAGGCCGTGTCCATTCAGGTTTTGAGTGTCGCCAAGATGGAGACTCCACAACCTTTCTGGGAAACTTGTTATAGCGTCTGGCCACCCTTTGTGTTTAATTATAATTTCCTATGTTTTGGCTTGTGACCATTGCCTCTCAGCCTGTCACTGGATACCACTGAGAAGAGTCTGGCTCCATCTTCTTTACTCCCTTCCGTTGCATAACTTTTCTGGAAAGGTGGATGTTGGGAAAAGGGGTCATAGACTATAATGCTAAGAAAAATCTCATTTCCCTGGATAAAAGCTAGGCACTACCACAGCCAGTGGGGTGGTTTACCCACACCCAAGTAAAGTAAGTGCTGAACCCCCTCCTCTGTATGTCATTGTTATTGACTGACTGCCAAGACTAACTTTCAGTGATTCATGTTAAGCTGGAGGGGCACCTCACATGGAGTCCCATTTCTTCTAAGTATTTTTATTAATGATTGAATGATGAAATTCAATTAATACGTTTAGAAAATCTACAGAAAATATGAAGGGAGAAGTTGCTCCTGCTTTGGTGACAGGATCAGAACTGGAAATGAAATGAGTCTGAAAAATCAGACATCATCTGAAATTAAAAGCAGATGAAATTCAACAAAGACAAATGCAAACAGACAAATGTAACAGGAGTGACTTTACACAGAAAAGGATCTGGGCGTTGTAGTGAATCACAAACTGGCTATGAGTAACAATGCGATGCTTTTACCAAAAAAAAAAAGTCTTGGTCAAAGATACATTCATAGGAATATTGTACACAACCCTTGGGAAGTAATTATTCTGCTCTACTTTGGAGCCAACTGGATCTCAGACCACTGTGTCCACTTTTAGACACCATATTTTAAAAAAGATGCGACTTGGAGAATATCCAGAGGAGGGTGCAAAGAATGCTAAAGGGTTTAGAAAACACAATCCATAAAGAAAGGTAACTCCATTCCTTTAGGCTGCAAAAGGGAAGATTAAAAGGGGACAGGATAAGTTTTCTAGTATGTAAGAAAGTTCATTATAAAAAGAATAATGATCAGTTGTTTTTTAAGACCAGCAAGGAAGGACAAGAAGAAATTATTGCAACTAAATGTTGTCTGCCCTAAATTGCACTATTAGTGCAATCTTTTAAGAAGGAATAGTTTGGCTGTTGAAGTACTGGAGTAGCTCTCAAGAATACGTGTGAATGTCTTTTACTGGATGTGTTTAAGGACAGTTGACACCAACACCTGTTGGGGACAGTGCAGGGGAGGGACAGGGCAGCCTCCTGTTGTCCTTCCCAGATCTGTGTCTCTGTGGTTTTAGGACAATGAGTCTCAAAGCTAATGAAGTGCATCCTATTTCATAGCGTAGACAAATGTAAATTCTGGTTCCTATACAGAACACATGGGTATCCTTGGAGAGGGAAAGGTTCACGTTTACCAGCCTCTAGATGGGATAAGGATCTATAAGTAGGAACAAAAGAAATATTTCCTAGTGTATAATTGTGGTTTATAAAATCTACTAACGTTGTGCTGAAGGCAGTCTGAGAGGGCTCCTGAGGTAGACTAGGTTTCTGCCAGCAGACCAAAAGCTTGGGATGATCTCCCTCCTCTGATGTAATCCTCTCTTTGCCTCTTCTTAAATAATTCTTGCTAGAGATGTTTTCTCCCTGGGCACTCAAAAATCTTTCTTTTGGAATATGAGAGCATGCCAAGCCCCAGATATTTTTTCTCCTGAAAAAATATAACCTAAATTCTTCCTACAGAGTCCCCAGATCATCAGCTAGCATAAATCAGCACGTCGCCATCAGCTAGAAGGTGCACCTCGTGGAAGATGAATGGCATAAAAGTTCTGTAGGTAAATTAAAGGTATCATAGCAGTGGTCTGAATCTAGCAACATTTCTTAGAGAGAGAGAAACTCAACTCTAATTTACCAGTCTGCAACGTAAAGAAGAGGTTATTAATCTGGTGCATCCAGTCTTTATTAGTAAAACTTAATTATACAGCAAAGCTCATGTGAAGGCAGTGGCTGCTGCTGCTCTTCCACATAAAATGAAGTTGCAGTGCCAAACCAGCTGCATACATGCAAACAGAAGCAAACGTGCTGATTTTTGGCAGCCAGGAGATCTGAAATGAACTTTGACTAAACTGAAAAGGCTCAGGCAGCCCCAGTGTTCCTTAGTTAAAACCTTGCTCTCTTTCCAGTCAAATGGGCTGCACTCGGAGCGAGTAGATCCTTCTCCTTAGTGGAGCTGTCACTGATGTCAGTCAGTGTGAACTGGCCACTCATTCTTGTGGATGCTGGGTGGCTCCCCACTAGAACTAAAATTATCTAGGAATATAATATTTTCTTTATTTTTAAAAATATAATTCCGAACGGTCTAACAGATAATGCATACAGATCCCATAAAGCATTTTTGTTGCTAAATCTTAAAACAGTGTTGCTCCCTCTTGTTAATTTCTATAGATTTTGTCCATAAAAGAAGCCATGCCCGAATACCTTTCTCCATAGCAAGGTCATTTCAGGGCAAGATACAGAAATTTATTTCTTTACCTGTACAGTCTAACTTTGTCAACATCTCTCTAAATAATTTCACAATAAACTTTGTGGGACAGATTCATGCCTGAGGAAAGCCAGCAGAAGTCAGTATAAACAGACTTAAATGAATGCCTTTTCACCAGAGATGAATTTATCACCCACTTCACAATTGAAAAGTTTGATCCAATAGTAAGGCATCAGAGAGTGAAAATAAAAAGTTACGATAAGACAAAAGATCCTGTCACTGCCTGATAAAACCTATGTTAAAAATGCTAGTGTTCCTTCAAACCCAATTCATTCCAATAATTACACAGTCATTAAAACAACAGTCTACTGGGAAAAATACCTTCATGGAAGAGTTCATGTGAACAGTTATTTAATCTGCTTTTTAGTATATCTAGATGAAGGGCTTTTTGCTGAATTTAGGACAATCTATTATCAGACCTTTGCAGTCATTATACTTAATTACGTTTCTGCCAGGATCATTTTTACTCCTAGATCTATATATAAGGGTAGTTTAGAGGGAGAAATTTTATTCTTGCAGCTGTAGGAGAGTCATTCTCATCATTCTGTGAGTGGTTTCACACTGTATTTTCCTCATATTATCCGGCACTAAATAGACAACTGTTAATTTCCAGGTAGCCTCTTCGGTACTGTGTCTGAGGGCTGCTGCCACAATCAGATTTAAGCATTCAAATTCTGTCTTATCGCCAGTGTAAGCACCTCAGTCCCAAACACAGATCATCAACACCCTTGCTCTGCTACTGCTTAGCCAGGTATGCTCTCATATTCCAAAAGAGTATGTTCCTCTCACCCACCTTCCACACTGAGCACCCTAACAATCCAGTTATAGACACATTTTTGCACTTTCATTCTCTCAGGAGCCCAATGAATATTCATTCCATGCAAAGTGGAACAGTTTGAACAGAAATAATGGGACACCTCACCCTTGTGCCTTAAAATAGCTGACCTTTTGTGATCATCATATTCACCTAGAGGTGGGAAATGTCAGGTCAGATTCCCTCAGGCAGCAAAAGGAATTTAACCCAAGCCTCCCACAGTCTTGCTGAGACAGGTAGGTTTTATGATATGAGCTTGTTCCTTGCTGTATCTTTGTGGTTAGCTTAGCTTGCGTCTACATGTAACTGTTGATCCCTTAAATAGTATTGGTCATTTATGAAAAATGGGTATGATTGCCTCTGTGATGCTCAGCTGGGCTTCCTTTCAGTGGAAACCAGGGTGCACAGAGCTGAGCCCCCAGCCTTGCCTGAGGAGGATACAGATACATACTCAGACCCAGAAACGTGAAAGCGGTCATTCTTTGCATGGTCTGGATGCTGGCGTTAGGTAACCCAACATGCTGGATACTCTGGGAGATGCCTTTCTTTCCCTATGTCGTGTGGAAGGCAGAGCTTCATAAGCTTTTGAAACTGGAGAAACACCTAACTTTTTGGAAAGAGGTCTGCCTTTCAGTGTTGCCACAACTGTTTACATTTACAAATACCTACAAGTAGTTTAGCCTGGAATGTTTGTTTATTCCTCTTGCTTTCCTCAACTCTCCTTGTTTGTTTGCTTGTGTGTATAACACTGTATATACATGTGGTGCGAGAAGGAGTTCGGTTTTTGCACTGGTTTTATGCAAAACCTTTTGATGTCTTGCAGACTACTAATTCAGAGTTGTGTATCCTATACTATGATAGGGCACCTGAAAGCTATCTGTTCCACTACCAAAATCTCTGTGGATTTGCTCTGATTCACAAATGTTGGTGAATTTGTCTTCACCACATTCCTGTAGAAATGGTTTGTGATAATATCCCATTTTCAGAAATGTCTGCTGCTTTTAGATAGCCACCTTGGCATTCATGTTTCAGAGCACTTAACCTTTTTATAAAGTTTTATGCAGTGGGAACCAGCTCCAGATGGAGTTGTGAGTACTCACTACGCCTGCAAATTCATCCCCAGCTGTTTCATATTAGATACCCTGAAAATGAGGAATGCATAACTTGTGGCCACTTTTTGAATTCTGTGGTTTGGGTGACCTTCTCAGCATCATGCAGGACTTGAGGAGAGATGCAGGGACACAATCCCAGCTATCTATGGCAGCACTCAGATTTGGAAAGAAAGAGGCAGGTGTTCGGGGGCCAATATTTTTTTCTGGTGCAGAACCTTCATTTGACATAGGACAACACTGACAGCATGCACTGAATGTGTCAGAATTCCTGTGGAATAAATAGTATTTGATCATCAAAATAAAGACTCCATTGTAACACCTTTTTATAAAAATCAAAATACTCTTTAAAAGCAGTAGTAGTTCAGGAGCAGCCCATCTTGTTCCTTCTGAGTGCTGGGGTTTCTGGTCAGAGTGGGTGAAAGGAGCTGTGGTCACACAACCAAATGTCGGCTTATCAACTGATCTGGTAATCTAGTTTGGTTTATAGCAGTTCAGGGGATGTGAGAGATGAACCTGGCCTGAGGCTAGTTTATGTAGCCTAAACCTTAGGAAGTGAAGCAATTACATAATGAATGAATTTGAACTTTTTTCCTTTACTGGGAGGTGTTACAGGTTAACTTACAGGAGACTAATAGAAAAATAATGCCAAGACTCACTCTAAAGCTTGCTTCAGGCTCAACAAAAAGAGCAAGTAGATGTTGTTAGACAGTAGGGACAGATAAGAACTGTGGCTGTTACCACCTGCAGTAGTGGTCTCACGGTAACCTGGGGCTAAACTTAATGGTACCAGGGTGGCTTGTCCAGGAGCAGGCTCCGTGTGTGCACATGAGTTGGAGGCAATGTCTGGAAAGTACCCATAAACATGAGCCAGAAGAGCAAAGCATGAGACCTTATGAGGCACAGAGGCAGGAAAACTTCCACGTTTGTTTATTCTGTGTGTAGCAAAGCAAAATTCCCTTTTTTTTTTCTTTTTTTTCTTTTGATAAATAAAATTGCAAAGCAAATTTCCCTTTTTTCCCCTTCTTTTTCCCTTTTGTTAAATAAGATTGATTTCTATTTGAATGCTGTATAGTTACTCTGACCAAAGAAGCAGCAATGGTAAAACAGACCTCAGGCCTGGGACGGTATTGTGAAGAATAACTCCTTGGAAAGTCATCACACTGAAGCAGTAGGGGAAGCAGAGGTCACATCAGATAAGCCTCTGAATTAAGGTCATATGTTTTTTCCCATGATTCTGATTGTTTCTGTTCATTTTTGTTTCTATTTATGCTCTTTTTCCTCCCCTCTTTTAGGAAGTGCACAACAATATTCATCTAAATTTGTTATCAAAATATACAAATTTAATTTGATTTTGCATTCTTCTTCACCATGACTTTTGAGAGATGGTGTAAAGTATGTAAATTTAAATAAAGTAGTGCAGTTAGAAGATTTAGAAGAGAATCAATTTATTGGAGCTGTTGAGATTATTAGATATGCCTAGACTTAATAAAACCTGATTTTAGGTCTTTGTTTGTGAGACAATATGGTTTAACTGGCCACTTGACTAAGTCAAACCTTGACCAAGGAAAATTAATGTCGGAAAAAAACACCCTTACAGATACTACTTGATAAATAGGGGAGTCCCATGGTGATTTTAGATATCACAGGCTGATCCTCAGTCTACCAGAATAGAAGTGGCAGAAAATAGTTTCAGCGGAGGTGCTGAAAACTGCTCTTGAGACTTGGTTCTGCTGGTTGTTCTACTTCAGCGACATCCCCTGAAAACAGTGATCCCTGCAGCACAAACTGAACTCCAGAGAAGCTTCATGTCCTTGTTTCTAGCGCAAGTAACCCAGCCATACAGAGTAAGAAGATGCTGCTGGTACAGCAGTGAAATGAAAATGCACAGATATTGTTCCAAAAGTGATGACTTCTGATGACTATACTAGATTATGCAGAGAGAAGTTATGATACGATGCTGTATGCATAAAAACTGTAACTCATTTGCCACTTCCATGTCTTTTTATAGAAAAGAAGTGCACAGCAAACATGAATAGGATTAGTGTTTCTTATAATTTGTGGTCCACAAAAATGCTGTAGTAATTTATTGTGGATGTTTGTATAGCATTCATAAATAATTTTGTGTTGCTTCTCTTGACATATAGATGAATGGGATACCTCATGTTTGAGGACTATCTACTTGGCACTTTTCACAATATGACTTTAAAGAAGGGAGCCCAGGCTTCTGCTGCAGTAATATCAGCTACCAATGGGGCCCAGCAAAGAATGGGGGTCAAATCTCTTTAGAAGAGGCAGTTTGTTCTTCATACCTGATTCGACTCATCTCAGCCAAATAAAACAAGAAATGTAGTTAAACCTATAATAATAAAACAATAGCAAAAATCAGACATGCAATACTTGATGTCAATACGGACTGGCTAAAACACAGCCAGTACGCTACACTACAACCAGTACATTTCTTGATAATTCCTACTCAAAGCTTGATCTTTAATGCTATCAAGATGAAGGCTTGAGAAATCAGGAAGTAAGAATTTC
>NW_008796110.1:6207055-6215337 GCF_000699145.1 Aptenodytes forsteri
GGGGGAGTGGTGGGGGGGGGGGGAAGCAACTACATCATTTACGCAAACAACAAAAAGGTCACTAGTGCAAATAATTATAAAGACTGTAAAAGATGAAAAAGGGATGTGGTGTTCACCTTCAGACCACGTGCATTGCCTTGTTTTGCCACAGGACATTACATACAGACTAAAAAGAGACGGGGCAGCACTTTCAGTAGCAAAATGTATCCTTTAGATCCTGTACATAGCACAGGAAACATCCTTGCACTGACAGCACAAATAAAAGGTACATAAGATGACTTGTGATCCTTCTTTAAGAGTAGCTTTTATTTACCCACACGGAAGAGATGACTTGCTTCTATTTTTTTCAGTGTTGATTTCTATTGGTGAAGAAGCAGCAGACAATGAATCCGCTACAAAAGCTAAAATGAGCAGGAGAACGTCTAGGACACTTTTTTTTTGTCTGCTCCATATAGAAGCAGACTTGCATGGAGCTCCTTAGAAGATGGGGGATGAGTATTTGATTAAAAGAAAGATGTCTAATGCTAAGTTAGCACAAATATTAATTGGGTAGAAGATAAATCTTATTTTTACTTTGCCTTTTATGTAGTAAATAAATTATTTTCTTAAATTATTTTTCATGGATAATCCCCAGCAGACATTGGTGAAGAGATTTTAAGAAAACCAGAGCAGGACTGAGCTTTCATCTTCCTTCTGGGAGTTCCCAAGCAGTACTCATGGAGATATGGACAAACTGGCAGGGCAGGAGATACTGGGAAACCTAAGCATAAAAGGATGTGAAAGGTATGGCAGGAGAGAGAGAGAATTTTTAAGTGGAATGCATAATTATGCAGAAATCATGTGGGTTAAATTCTCTCAAAGCTGAAAATTACTCATCCCTTTCAAATGCAAATGATGTAAAGATGTATCTAAAAAGGTAAGAGTGCTCACTTACTAATGACACATAATATCAAACATATTTTAATTTAGGCTATCTGGAGTGTGCTAGTCAGGAAATTGATCTAGGCAGCAGCAAAAGTCATTAGAGATATTTACAGAGGTTTCAAAAATAGGTTATACATTTTTTATCAGAAGTCTGTATCTGAGAAGGTGGTAGCTAGAATTAACTTCAATTTCCTTGGTGACAGTAATGGCTGAATGAAAGTTTTCCTGTAGTGTGGTGAAGCTGGTGCTGTGGAGTCATCCCTCCAAAAAGTTATTCCTTTTAACCCAGTGCTCAAGAGACCTTAGATTTTAAACGAAACAAAGTTCCAGTATGAGACATTGCAATTTCTTATGCTGAAATGTTAAGTGAGGGGTTTGGGGGGGGTTTTGCATGTAAAATATTTGACTTGCATGTGAAGAGGAGAGGGGCAATTGGGGTAACAGTCTAATTAAAAGATCATTTATAAAAAGTGAAAGTTTAAAAAATCAGTGGCTGACTTGTTTTGGCACATTCTCCAGTGAGTCACAAGTTTAATTCTCTCTGGCTAGAAAATTAATAAACCCCTCAAGTTCCTGTTGGGATACATTCAGCAGGGTGTTTAAATAGCTAGTCTACGGAATTGTTTGCAATTGTCAAAATGTTCAAGTGAGCTATAAATAGCCAGAAATAAAGTAAAACAGCTTGCTTCCTCCATGAAGTTGTATTATTGTTCCCTACAGTACTTCATGCATATCAGGAGATTCTTTTGTTATAATACGGTCTCTGCTCCTCAGCAGTCAAAAATAACTGGGAAGAATTGAGTTTGAAGACTACGCTGTGCAAACGTGTCCCTGCCATGTCATGGCTGCACTGCTTCCACCGAGCCGGCCCGCCACCTCCACCCTCTGCCGTCACCTGCTGCATAAATGTCCTCAACTTTGGCGAAACTCATGTTGGCAAAAAGATACGTGTATGTCAGGTTTTTCCATGGTCTTTCTTCTCAAAGATTTCATTCATGCATACCAAAACTGCCCCAAGTTGACAAAATTTCAGTGACAAAAAAACTGCCCGCAGTTGTAAGATATCAGGGTTAAGACCGAGGATGTGTGGATCTTGTCCTCTGTAATGGATCTGGCCACTTAAAATTGTCTTCTAAATTTGTTAGGATATGAACATTCATAACAGATTTTGGTAAGAACACAAAGGTACCTGCTGCTGCATCTGTTTTCCAAAGGAACACTGGCTGGAGGGAGGGGTGGGGGAACAGGACGCTTTCGCAGGAGCAGCGACGTGCTGCCCAGCACTGTTCCTCTGTCTGCCTGGCCCCCGTTGGCCACAAATCCTCCAGCTCAGCAATTTTGAAGTCTGATGCAAAGCCTGCTGAGGTCAAAGGTAGTCCTTTCACTTAGAGGCTGAATGATATCTTTTAGCATGCCAGTAATATTTTTGTGCACTTAAAATTGTCAGGTATTTTGCTAAACTGAGGCCACACAGAGGTTTCAGAGGCAGGTCATCAGCTTTTGAATCTATAACCAAGACAAGTTCATTGTTAATAACACTATGATAAATTTATTTCCTTTTATGCTTTTGGGGGGCTCCTAATATTTATGTACTATGCAGCAAGTCAATGTCATTCAGTGCAAGTGTGTAGGATTTTAATATTGAGAGGATTCAAACTGTTTGCCTCCCTCAGTGAGACTGAGTCATAGAAGGAAAGGTTCCCTACAGATCTTGCAATATCATTCATTATTTAACTCAATTCCGTATTTCGTTTTGTAACAAAAAGATCTTTAAAAGCTTTAAGTAAAGGTGATCTCTGTTTGTGTATGGAAAGGTGTGGAAAACCATTTGGCAGACTGTGACTCAGCCTAAGAGAAGTCGTTTTTGTTATTGTGTTTAAAGAGGGTTATACAGTACAATTCTTTGATTTTAGCCATCAGGAAAATTTAAAAGAAGCCGTCTGGTCATGGCAGCTCTGTGTCTCTCTGGAGTTATGATATTCGACAGTAGGACAGGCGTTGCTATGGTAAGTAAGCATTTTTCAAGGTTTCGGGGTTTTTTCAGATTTCTTCAGTTATTAATAATTTTCCTAAAAGAGTTTGGAAAAATACTGGTACATTAAAATATCTTTTGTTCCTCATAAATGAGCTATTTAGAGTCTAATCCTTGTCTTTTAAAAGTCTGTGGCCAATGTCCCACTGACTTTTATGGAAACATGACTCGGCCTTAAATATTTGGCAATTTCTGTATTATTTCCTCCAAGTATTTTTTTTTAAATCAGAAATATTGAAAATGCCACGGCTTCTGACACACTAATTCCACCAGGGATTTCGCAGGCGTGTTGTTTCTGGCAGCAGAGTTCAGCTAACTCGAGAAACCCTAAGGCTCATTTCATACCTCCTGCTGCTGCAGAATTGTCCTTTGTGGTACCACAGCAGCCGGGCACGGCCGTTCTCAGCACACCTTGTCTGAGAGGCTGTGAAAC
Organism: Aptenodytes forsteri; assembly: GCF_000699145.1. Taxonomy (NCBI): domain Eukaryota; kingdom Metazoa; phylum Chordata; class Aves; order Sphenisciformes; family Spheniscidae; genus Aptenodytes; species Aptenodytes forsteri. The sequence continues at coordinate 6,210,445 of NW_008796110.1, forward strand.
CACAAGTCCTCGTAGTGACCATAAGAAGGAAAAAAAGAAGAGATTATAGGCAAAACCACACCGTGGTCTGACAGCTTTCACCAGCGGCGTTCCCCGCTGAGCCACCTCTGCCCAGGGTACCATCCCCCATAACTCACTGGCAGGTTGCGATGGAGCGGTCCCTCTACAAGGAGATCCTGGAGGCAGCTCCCAGACTGGAGCGGAAGGCTATGTCACCCATCGCTGCAGCACCCAAAGCGAAGGCTCCCTGCTTCTGGGGGAGCCCAGGCACCCCAGAGTCTGGCTGGGCACCACCAGGCATCTCAGAACAAGAATCGCAGAAGCCAGGCACTGGGTGAGGGGATGCCCGCCTGTGCTCAGTTCAGGCTGTCCTTTTGGATGTTTACCCTTTCAGATACACCGAGTGGCTCAATCCTTCACAAGGACAAACCGGGCTGTCTCCCATCTCTTCCATAATAGCTGAGTGGTTAAAAGCAGGCTGGGAGATGGAAAATGTGGAGCTGTGTCTTCAGCCTCCTCTTTACTTGGCAACTGCCCTAATAGCTAAGGTATTGTATAAACAGTGATCAGTTACTGCTGCCACTGCCATTAATGGCAGGTACTGCTGCCATTTCATTAAATTCAGTGTGTGTGCAATATGTGCAGATCAGGCCTGCAGATGGGTCTCCTAAGAGGCATGCCTAATTAGTAAGAAACAATAAATGATAGATGGGAGATTAATTCATATCAAATGTTCAGGTCAAGCAAGAAAGTAATATCTCCTGCCATTTGTGACAGCACAGCATTTGGCACCCAAAGTTACTGCTGCCATTTCATTAAATTCAGTGTGTGTGCAATATGTGCAGATCAGGCCTGCAGATGGGTCTCCTAAGAGGCATGCCTATTTTGTGAGTCCCAAGGAATATTAGATGGGAGATAGGTTCATATCAAATGTTCAGGTCAAGCAAGAAAGTAATATCTCCTGCCATTTGTGACAGCACAGCATTTGGCACCCAAATAAGTTTTCTGGATAAGGCTTAGTTACAGACAGACTCTCAGGCATCAGAGGAGAGGCAAGATTTTTTCTTTTTGAATCACTGTCTTGGACCTTCACATCTTCTGCTTGAACAGTGCTTTAGACTCCTAAATGTTTGTTTTGGAACTTGTCTTTAAGGAATTGTGAGACAGACTGTAATCTCAGTTTTGCCAGATATATAGTGTCTGTGTCTTGTGTACAGTACTGGAATCTTCGTGAAACTTCTACAATAAGGTGAGACAAATATAGACAAATTTTTCAGTCTTATTTTTCCTAATTGAAAATTCCACCTCTTAATAAAGAGGTCAAAGAAAGAAAACAGATGGTTTGGTGCAAGATCATTCCTCAAGTTGAAAGAAACCCCTTCTCTTTTTCTGTGATAGAGTCACAAGATCTGGAGCACATCATCTTTGAAGAGACTTCAGCCCAACATGATCTTTCCAGGCTGTTTTATATAACCAAGGACAAAAATGATTCCTTGACACAATGTTCATTCTAGCCTTGCATTTTCAGCTCCTTGTGTTTTAACACAGGGTTCCTGCAATATTTCCCTCCATTTTGCTGAGGTGACCTCTACGGGTAAGGTGGGTAAGGTAAGCACCAGCACAGGTCTTCTCATCTTCTCCTCTCTTCTCTCAGACTAGTAGTTTACATTACTTTGATGCAGTGTGCCTTACAGTATATCTCCTCTTCAGCTTACTCAAGAGTTAAGGATCTACATCTTTAATTGCCTACAACTTGAAGGTAATTAATTATAGCCTTCAAGCTTCAGTCTCCCAAATGATCACTCTTAGTTCAGCTTATAACAGGAAAAGCATAAACAAGCATTTTTCACTGAAGTGCTGCAGAAAAAGCTGGCTTCAGAGCTCAAACAAGGAGCTGGCCTCAATATATCACTGGATTTGTCCTCAGCATTTTGGATTGTCCCCTCAGCTGATTGATGAAAAGCATGGTAACTCAAAGTTCCTATGGAGAAGATGGTAAGTCGGCAGAAGACAATCTCAGAGTTAAGAGCATCTCATTGACCGGTCCATTAGTACATGTCAGTGATGCAGACTGACTGGCTCGGAGTTCAGGAAGTTCTTGCATTTTTCTTTTTTGGTCTCAATGGTTTCCTTCCTTTTCTTGGAAAGTGTGGCTATTGAAAGTGGTAGTCTGTAATGGTCTTATTAGAGCTGTTGTTCACAGGCGCCAGTACTTTAGGTAGGCTGAAACCATTACAAGAAATGTAGCACAGTTTGCCAACAATGCCAGGTCAACAGTCCTTGTTGTCTTGTTCATCTTCTACTGCATTTTCAGGGAAGTCATTGATCTCTGGTTAGCTGGAGCTCCACAAGACATGCTTAAAACAAACCAAATAATGAGAAAAAAAATCAAAAAGGTTAGTATGCATTTCTTGTGGGTTATCTTATCCTGAAAATATTTCATGTGGTTGATAAGTGTTCACAAAAGTTCACATGTGGTCTTCTGAGCTAGCCACACTTGAAAAGTGGCCAGACATTAGTGATAGCATTGACCGATTCAACTAAAATAAGTCGGTTCCTGCCAAGGGCACTCACTGAAGATCTTCATTGCGAGCAGTTAAGGTTTGCAAGAATGGAGCGCTGGATATAGTATGTGATGGTGAACAAAAGGTCTAGGAAAAAAGGTCTGATTACTTGCCAGCTTAGACTTGATGGTAGCCTCTGGAGATTTTTACAAAAGTAAACTGTAATTCTCAAGGTAGCTTCCTGAATTGTACAAGGGATGTGGTAAGATGGTTTCTGAATGAGAAGGATTTGCCAAAACCCTGAACTGGCAGTGATATTTTTTCAAGATTTCAGTATCTTGATCAGGTATGGCTTGGAGTTTTGACAAATCCTCCTCCTTCAGGAATCATGCAAAAGGTACACACTCAAACTCAGAGTTCGTGAGTCCTGAAAGGACTCAGCTAGTTAGATGTGTATCTCTGCAGGAAGGCTTTGCCACAGTGACCATGGGTTAGCACCACTTGGCAGGTTGTAACAAAGTCATTTTTGATAGTGTTCCTGAAAGCAAACAGAGCTCGGTGAGCAGAAGGAACCCATTGACCCTCGAGCATGCAGGCTCGGTTTTCCCAGCACAATAAACGTCTTGGGAATTCTTGGACTCGTTTGAACCCTGCAGCTTGAGATTTGACCTTGGTCTGCTTCTGATCAAGGGCTAATTTTTCATTTACATAATAGTTCAGCAACTTTCACTCAAGGTCTTCGACCTTTACAGGTACTGTCCCATTTTGTACTGCGGATGTTCACTCACCATTCTTGTGGTGTTCAGGGACTCCTTCTCAGATAAATAATTTCTGATCAATAGGCAAAGCTTCAGATGAGCCAAAACAGGCTCATAAGAATTTCCTGAGGATGAATGACATCAACCTTAATGTCACTGTTAAGCAGAACTAAGTGTCCAATGACTCACTTAAGCATTAGTTGCAAGTACACGTGCTGGAAGAGGTGTGTCATAGAGGTCAGACTCAACCTTAAACAACATATGTGTTCACAGAAACCTTTTTTTTAATGAAAACTGTTACATGTGAGATTCACCACAGGGATAGCTGTAGGTATCTCCACATTAGGTACATGGAACAGATTGCTGAATTGGTCATTTTTAGGAGGTTCATTGTGGTCTTGTGACAATGGCTATTATTTAATGTTGACATCAGATATAACGTGATCATTGTTGTCACTCGGTTTAGCAGGACTCTGCCAAATCTCTTGCTGTCGTGGGTGCTGCTAACTTTCCAACCTGCTGTAACTGTGTTTATAGGTGTCAGACTTACAATTTAGGAGGAGTATTTAAGGAGAAGGTAAAATATTTATCAAACTTCCTAACAAAATATTACGTGATTTTTTTGCTTCTTCAGATAGTTCACAGTTAAGGACTGTATAACATTTTGGGCTTCTGGGCTGATGGCAGAAAGCCAGTCAGTTCCTTTCCTGGCTTATTTCTTCAGTTCTGATGCTCACTCAGAACCCTCAAATTTGATTTTCCACTTGCTTCTGTACCAAGCAGTATTAAAAATAAATGGTTCTGGGGTTGTTACCTTATAAGCAGGAACAATGGAGCCTGAAGGCCTTGCTTTTTACTCAGCTCTTTCATGGATAATGTAAAACTTACTTATTGTTATCAGAGCTTCTACTATTGCCCCATGCTAACACCATGTAACGGGTTTATTGTATTAAATAAAGATGCCTTCTCTAGAGCTGCTCGATGTAGTGGGGTCTTTATTCAGGGGCTGCTTCTTGGAAGAGGGAAGGATGGTTGCAAGCAGGGGATGGGAGGGTCTGTAATTTATTTTTCTATTTAAAAAGAAAACAAGATGTTTCCACATAACCATAACAGAGAAGGAAGACTCCACTTAATAAATGAACTAACTCTATTTACACTTCATTCAAATAAGATATACTGAACATGCTGTTGGTATTGCACAATGTTTAGCTTATATAGTCTGAACTCTGTGTAGACCTTGTGCGGGGCTCAGGCATTTCCTTTCTTATGATTTTTAATAGCTTCCAGTTCATGCAAGCTGGAACATTTAAAAACTCCTGCTCCTCATATTATTATTCTTTATTTCACTCCAGGGTCAGTCACCCTCTACAGGGGCCTTCAGCAATATCCAAAGGACAAGTTGCTTAATTCCTTTCTTCAGCATATGGGCGTATCTTTAACAGCGTGCTGTTGTGGATGCTCAGGGATCCTCAGGGATTCCTCTTCCCTGGAACTCCGGCTAACAGAAGTGCAGCTGAGTGTTACTCAGGATGAGAACTAGGAAATGTTCTGGGGGCAGCTGCCCCACTGCCACAGGACTGACCAAAATGGAGCAGCCAGAAGTCACTGCCCGCGCGAGCTCCAGGCGTGGG
>NW_008796110.1:6215437-6228904 GCF_000699145.1 Aptenodytes forsteri
TGCGGCAGCTCAGGCCTTGGGCCCTGAGGAAACGCAGCAGCAGCAGGCAAACTTCAGGCTGCCAAATCTCCCAGACACTTTCCTGACCAGAAATACTTGGACAAGTGGAGATTATTAATAATAATTAATAATAATGTGTCGATTATAGAACCTGCTCTTTTCTCAATGGAAAGCCTGGCATGTGCTAGGGCAACAGCCGCTCAGTGCTCACCGATTTAGGCTATTTAAAACTCAGACTTTCTGAATAATTATTACAATGTATCAGATATCATTTTTGCTGTTGCTAACTTTCCTTGCTAGCTGCATTATTTTGTGAAAAATCAGCTGCATAATGGGTTGCCTCTGAAGGATAGGAACATCAGACTATAGGAAAAAAACGAGGAGAATAGTTTCTGCTTAGCCAAAAACTCAGGTTTAAATCATGTCACACCGTGTAATGACAGGTAAAAACGTTGCTGTATCAGAATTATTGATCTTCATGGCTGGTGGTATTTTATATCCACTACTTGACTTCTGGAAGGAATAATTGCAAGAAAAGGTAGATAGACTCACACTTAATCTGGTTCGCAACCCAAGTTTGAGACCTGAATTGAAAATTATAGACAGACATGAGTGTTTTTCTCTTTAAAAATCTCTAAATAGTTTTGTTCATTTTTAACAACAGAAACACTATGTATTTCATCTCACAAATTGAGAACCGTGATCTTGAGTTGTATCTACACTTGAGCTGACTATGAGTTATTATAATTAATTCCTGAAAGGCTAAGGCCTAAAGGCATGATTTATTTCTAACGGTGACACTATGACCATATGTCACATCAATACTCATACACAGACATGAAGAATTAGTAAACGATGGACCAAAGTAAACGTACAACAATTCTGTGTTATGTGAGAAAGAGCTCCCTCGGTTTGCAGCTGGCAAGGAAGAGTCAGAAAACCCCAGCTGTGTTTCAGGCAACAGGACTGCTTGTGAGCAGGTCTAAGAAGTAAAAATATGTTGGACTGTTGATGTTGGCTCAACTGTCAGCTAAATTAGAGAAACAGAGATAGCTAGAAGATGGCTAAAATAAAACAGGTTAAGTGAAATTCATGTGGAGGAAGATAGTCTAGTCCTAGTGATGTTCTGCAGGATGGGAGCAGAAGTAAGGGAAACAGATATCAGAGTTAGAAGGGAAGGCCTTGTGATGAGAGAGAAGGACAAATGAATCAAGACTGAAGACCGAAGCTTGCTTAATCACTGATGTATCAGCACATCAGCAGGAGAGAGGATCAGAAGGTGAGAGAGGACAACAGATGAGAAATCATCAGAAATAATGACTGAGAAATTACGGAGAGATGAAGTGATGAGACACAGAGGGAGGAAGAGGAAATCTGAATTTGAATTAGGGAAAGCAGTAAGAGAACAATGGCCGGTGCAGGACGAGTTTGTGAATAAGAGCATTGAACTGGGCCTACCTTTTTTCAGGGTACCTTCTCTTAACTATATAGAGTTGCTTTGTAAAGAATTTCCTCTTTTATGGAAGGGAACATCCAGTGCTTAGCTTGTCACGCTCTCTTTTTTCTCCTTCTATCCCTTCCAGAGGTATTGTGTTTGTCCTCTGGAAATCATCCTTCTCCTGTAAGGTACTATGCAGCACACTTTTCTTAGTGCCTGATAAAGAGCTGAAACAAGCTGTTTCAGACTAAGGTATTTTTAGTGCCTCACCAGTCACTGCTGTAATAGGCTTTTATGGCTCAGCATGAATTCCCTGCAGGTAGACACTGAAAGGCTAATCCAAAATTGCATAAAGACAACTAAAAGAAGTAACATAATATTTGCAAGCAGATCTACAATTCCTTTGTCCTGCAGGAATGTGATCAGAGGCCTAAGCTAAAAATACATTTGTTGAGTATGCTTATCTTAGCCCTTTGAGAGGAAAAAGAAAGAAACAAAAGTGTAAAAATAGATATAAAAGAGAGAAAACAAGAAATAAGGGGGATTAGAGCTCTTGTTGGCTAGTATAAATTATAGCAGAAGGATGTCAGGTGCTGCTGTATGTATCCTCATTGTTAGATAGTTTATAAGTGATCATTTCTTTTCAGGCAGCAAATCTAATGATTCTGAAGTTTCAGGCTGAATTTTTGTCTTGGGCCACATTTGGGCAGTTAATAGCATCAGGAAAAAATGCACCTTAAATCTTGAAATGTCCAGTTTAAACAGGAACTAGATGACTAGCCACATAGTCATCTCCTTTTTATCCAGCAAACACCTTTTTTATTGAAGCTTTCAGAGGCTGCTACCAGCTGTGTGATAACTCTTCCAAAACATACTACGTTCCTAATGGACAAAACTGGTCAACGCAGCTTTTTAACTCATCAAACCGTGGCACCTCCACTAGCAAGAGAACCCGGGCAGTTGTGGATCCCTGCTCCAGACTTGTTACACGCCCCACTGCCCGCATTTGCTTTCGGTGGTAGATTCTTGGCCATCAGACCGCTGGCAGGGTTTGGCACGGTGAGGTTCCCTGCAACTAATCAAAGCTCATTTTTCCCTTAAATGTACACATGCTAAACCTATCACTCAGCCTTGGTGTTTATGTTACAGGGGGTGATCAGGAACTTCCTTATGAAACGAATTTCCATTGAGAAATGCCAGTTGGAAAAGAGTTTCTCAAGCCAACTGTGCTGCCAGTTCAACCTTCCCTTTGACTGTCTTTGAAGCCTTCTCTATCTGTTTGTTCCTGGTGAGCTGGAGGTGGGCTGGGGTTTCTGAGTCCCACAGGCAGTGGCCGCAGGGGATAGCTGGTATCTGAGCAGTATATAACACAAGTCACCCCCAGAGCAAGGGCTCGCGGCTCCCAGCTGGCTGCCTCTGCAGGTCTCATCTCAAACGTCGGCTTTCCTAATGGCAGCAGCCTCTTGGTCACCCAGAGAGTAGAAGGCTAGTTAGCTGGGTACCTGCTGCCCAGGGTCTCCATACCAGCCCAGGGAAGGAGAGCACAGCAGTTCCTCAGTCGCTCTCTCTTCCTGGTAGTCAGCAGGCTTCAGGGTTTCTCCCTCACGCTCTCTAGCCATCTCTTTCTGCAGAGCAGGCTTTCAGCTCTGTGGGAGCCCGCCTACGTAGCAGGCAGCCAGAGGAGCTGGGCAGCCCAGGAAACAAGCCGAAAAAATGTCTGCATCCTTCCAAAACGGAATTTTTTCAGGCTTTTCCCTCCCACAAAAATGTTCTGATTGTTAGCCTTTGTGTCCTAGCTCGGCACAGCTTTGCTTTTCTTTCAAAAATAAAGCAAGTTGAAATAAAAAACAGTCATCTGGCTAGCCCTGGTTATTTTATTCCCCTTTTTGGGCCTTGTACCTTGGTACACACCAGGATACCCTGACCTGGGAGCCAGAAGCATTAGGCTCGCTTGGAAACTAAGGCTGAGATTTTCATCTCTGGATGGAAAACCAACCCACAGAGAATTAAAATGACCTCTCTGGATCATAATGAAAGCTTCCACTAGCAGCTCCACAGCTCTACATGAAAGGAGAAGCTTAAGCCAGGCAGTACTTGAGGGGTGGTGTAAAGCTGTTTTGGTCACACTCCTCTTTAGCTGATCTAATGATGTTTGGAACAGATAATTACTTCAGCTATTGTCATGACTATAGGTACTGCAAACCACGCTCATAACCTCAGAGGGGGAGGGAGAGAATGAGAAAACTGTGAGCCACTAAAACAGCAGAGCTGTAATTGATTATTGTTAATATGCAGGCAGAAACCATGTTAGTGGAGCTCACTGATAATATTCAGCAACAGTAGCAATCCAAGCTGCATCTAACAAGCTTCAGATCCATGTAAAACTAATGCTGACACTGTAGAGTTTTGGGGATTTTTTTTCTTTTTTCTTTTTTTTTTTTTTTTGCTTTTGGATATATTATTTAACTTGGGGGGCTTATTACATGATGTATATCATAAGGAGATGCTTAAGTATTAAATGTTTGAGATGATTGCTCTTTTTAGATTTGCCATGGCAGGAAGAATTACATATATGTAGCTACGTATTAACAAGATTAGAAAATATTACATGCCACACTGTATTGCTTTTTTCTGAGGTTTGCATTTCTTATCATAATGATTTTTTTAGCCTGACAACCTTAAAATTGTGCTGAGCACATTCCTTATAATTTATTTGTCATTGTAAGTGTTTTTCATAAATGCAGCATTAAAATTTTTGTAATAGCTCTTCAAAGATCAGACTTCAAAAATCGGAAGGAAGTTTGGAGACTGGTAAGTGTTTTGATGAAGCTGTTGGCTGAAAAATGCTGCATTTGACCAAGTGGAGAGGAAACTGAATATTGTAAAAAATAATGCATAGAGCAATGTATTTAAATGCTTTCTGTAGAAATTTAATGAACATACCCAGCAAACAATCTTCAGAGAGCTTTGTCAAATATTTAACATTTTGCCACCTTAAATATAGATGCCACTATTGCAAAACATGTATAGAAGTAAAGAGTAGCCCATTATATTGAAAAATAATTGTCAAGCACCCTCCACCCACCTTCTAGATGGTTCGTAAAATCAGCACTCTCTCCCTCATTTCAGTAGAAGATCACACTGGACATCTTTTAAGGGGCTAGGAAGCTTTTTTATTGAGATGTCATTGCTTATAAAATATACCATAATTGTATTTTGGTGACTGATTAGCAACTCCATAGTATCTGAAATTACATTAAACAAAACTTATCAAATGAAAATAAGTATGTTTTGAGAAGAATTAATTTCTGCTGTTCATTGCTTTCATGCTCATGAATTTGAAAAACTTACTTAGCAACTTCCAGTGAGTCACCCAGATTTTAGTATAAAATAGGCAAGGTTCAACTGTGCTTGAAGAATTAATTACTTTTGTACTGGAATAAACTTGAAAGAAGAGAACAAAATACCAGTCTGCATGTAATTCTTTTAGTATCAATTCAGACTTTGCAGTTGTCTAAAAGCTTTGATTTTTCACAGTCAAGTCTTTCTGCCCGACCCTGAAGTGAAAAGTGTAATCTTGTGTTTCTTGTAGAACATAGCAGGGTAGAAATGAATGCCGCTAATTCATCTCAAGATTGGGTAGGAGGAGAAGTGGGCTTGCTCCTCAGCCATCTTATTCATATAAATAAGCCATCTTATTCATATAAATAATAATGCTACCTCCCTTTTCTCATGGTGGTTTTCTTTTCTCTCTTGATCTGAAATATTTAGCAAGAAGCCGAACAATCTATACCTTGCAGTCCAGAAGAGTTAGGAAGAGAAAAATGGGCGCCCTGTGCCTCCCCCTACCCGTGCTCTGAAGCAGCCCTGGCCATACACTGAGATCTCCTTCACTGCTTCTTGGCTGGCACCCATCCCCCCTCTGCCATCCCCAGCTCCTCCGGTGCGCTCCTGGCAGCAGTGCATCGCCTTCTGCCCTGCACCGCACAGCACCTCCTTATCCCCTGCTTACATTCATGACATGAATGGCTCATGAAATGTCTGTGCTGAAGCACTACATGTGCAGATAAGGGACAAAACAGCTGCCCTTCCCAAGCCCATAAATCCACAAGTCTGATAGAATCAGACCTGACTTTTTCTCAGCTTAGAAACTTGCTCCCATCTCTAATTATACATAATAATTCAGTGCAGACATTGGCATAATTGACCATCTGTGTACTTTCATATGTGTGAAATGAATACTGGGAAAGGTTACACAGGCTGGTGCCGCTAATGCTCATGGAGAAGCAATGGAGACTAATCTTAAGATCTGGATTTGAGCTGAAATCCATTTTGGAAGTGAAATGTGATTTTTCTTGTTGGCTTTGAGAGTTATGAAAGGACAAGACAGCATGACAGCAGAGCCTGATGACAAGTGGAGAAGCAAGGGTGGGACCAGAAGGCTTGCAATTTGTTTCTGGGGAAAAAACAATTGTGCTTGTCACACTTGTTGCTCAAGTTCTGATTTACTCCTGGACAGCTTCCACTATTAATGAAATAAAGACAGTGTTTCAAAAAGGCATCTTCCAAGCTGCCTGTCTGAGAAACCCCAATAACAGGCCTTACTACCTATTATATCTTTTTAGAAACTTTCCTAAAAATGTAAAAACGGGATGGGGAGGGTGAACAGGGAGCCAACAATCCTCATCCTTATTTCAAAAGACTTCACTGTAGTAAGAAATCACTGCACAAGGCTGCCAGGCTTGGAAAGGTTATAATGGAAAAGTGACACTTTTCTTGTGAGTTAATGCTTGATGAATACAAATAACGGATAATCACGTCAGAGCCACATCTCCATCCACAAAACTAGGCATAAGCTCCCTTTTAAAAAGCAAGCCTTCCCTCAGCAAAAAAGTCTTGCCGAAGAGTCCAGTTTCTCTCAACACATAGAGGAATAATGGTCGGGTATAAGGGTAAGAGCATGGCCAATTGAGATAGCTTTTGTAGTTCTGCAGCAGGACAAAGAGAAATTTTTGAAGAGCTGCTTCTTGGCATCCTCTGCTTGCAGTTTGCTCATGTGCAGTCCCAGGACCCCAGCTCAACCCTTGCCAAAAGTTCAGAGGGTTTTCCTTCCAGCGAGAAAGCTTTCAAAAATGTTATTAAATGCCACAGAAAACAGGGTGGCCAGGAGAAAATTGCTGATACAAAGCAGCACGCACACTAGCATAATGCACTCCTGCACCAACCAGAGGCATCTGCTTTGCGGTCCTGCTTTTATTGTGATCTCTTAAAGCTTATGTATGCATTATATATAATCAGATCTCTATATACATTTAATATACACTTCCTCTTCTTTGAACTCTGAAGTCAGAAAGGCATTTTGATAGTGAAGTCCAGCCAGTGGGGAGGCTGAGCACATGCTCCTGGTAGGTGTGCGCGCACACACACATGGCCAGCCTCACAGATAGAAACAGTGCCTTACCAGCACCCACATAAACACACAGCACTCATAAAGAGCACAGGCTGCCTGATACTGTCTCTCCTCTCCAGCTGATTAGGACTGAAGTCCACTAGTGGAAAACGTGTGTGTGTGTGTGTGTGTGTGTGTGTGTGTATTTTTTATATGTATATGTATATGTATAAAACCACAGTATGGATCATTCCAGTAGCAGGTCCCAGATTCCCTGGTCTCTCCAGGTGCTGGCACCCAGACATACTAGGCATGGAGGTTCACAATCCTGCTCTTGTTGCTGGTACACCCACCTCTTATCCTACTTGTCTACAAGTCCAGCTTGAAGCTCACTGGCATTCACACATTCCTACTGAGAACAGAAGATGGTTATAAATAGGATTTAACCAGAATATTGGTTAGAATGTGGTGATGAAGCACAAGGCTCAGTCAGACAAGAGCACTGACTGCCAACCTGTTTACACATAACCAGCCCTTTTCATCCCCTTTTGCCTCTATTTTTGCATGCTTGTTCCTCCCTAATCCACCTTGATGCCTCCCTTTCCTCACCTTTGTTCCATCCCCTAAATATCCCATGTCTCACACATTCCCACAATCTCCTTAAAACTTGACATAGTAAGTTTCATACAACCCCCAAATGCCCTTCCCAGCATCCCGTAGTGAGTCCTGTGCCCCTGTAGGCAATAGCCCCTGGCAGTCTGCAAGGTGTTCTGGGGAGATAGTTTCTTTGATTAACTCATCTTGGTGGGTTTCACACCAGACATGATGGGTGAACACTTCACCTTGGATAGTCTTCGGAGCAGCGAATTCAGTGTGTGCCATTTTCCCGGTTATTGGGTTGCTAGGGCTCCTCTGCTCCGTTGTTCATCTGCTCCTCACCAGGCCCTTGTGATTTTGGTGATTAGCCTTTAATCACATAACCTAACAACCGTCTTCTCTGTATCTGTCTGTGCCAGAAAAGCCAGGAGCATGACCTGCATGTGAAGACGATAGCAATCCCATGGCACTGCAGAAAGCTGTGCTGCAGAACCTAAGAGTGCTGGTCTTCTTTTTAAATTTTTTAAAAAATTTAAATTAATATTATGCCCAAGTACAGTGCTGGGGAATATTATACTCCTGGGGGATTACTTTCTGGAGCCTGCAATGTGGAGTGAAGATGACACGGTGCATACAATGTGACAATAACATCATTGTTCTGCCAGGTCCCAGGGCATGCTTTGGTTAGAGGAGATGCCCTACCCAAATTCCAAACTGGATTAATATTACGCCAATGAAATACCTTCTATTGTCTCATTGGTAAAAGCAATTAACTCTCCTTTCCTAAAAGCTAGCGTAGGAATTTATTAAACAGCTCTCACATTTTCCACGTGCTGATGGGAGACCCTGGAGGTGGAGCCAGGGTCTCCATCTCCTTCCTGAGGGGCAGGCCAGGAGCCCAAGCAGGCAGACAAGGTTGAGGGTGCATGGACAGGACTGTGCTGGCTAGAGGCCACCTCCTGTAGCTTAGAGCTGCCCCACAGAAGGTCGTAGTGGTAACACTACTGTGATGTGCCTAGCACCACGTCAAGTCCCAAACTACCCTCAGAAAACTGCAGGGATGATGAAAGAAAAGCACAGAAGAGCACCATTATCTTTCTTGAGGGAGAAGCAGCTATGTGCATTCTTGAATAAATCCCTTCTATTTGGGTATCACCACTATATTTGTCTCTATACTAAGCTGCAGTAAAAACTTTTGCAAATGGAAAAATGCCAAACAGGAGCTATGTTTTTTTCCATGCTACTGTGGAATACTGGGATATGAAAGCAAGTTATTAGCTAGAATTAGTGGGACAGAAATGACAGTGCTCCTCTCAGGTAATGATAAGCAAAAGATGGAGCCTGTAAACCAAGATGGATTTTCAAAAGACCTTTTGGAAATCATTTCAAAACTAAGTCCTTTAGTGACTCACTAAAAGTCACATTAGTGACACTGAGAAAAATGGTTATTAAAACACTGAACAACTTGACTGGGGGAGAGTTTTCTTAAGAAGCACTACAGAATTTAACATTTTGAGATTATTGGTTTACCATAAACTCCTTTTTATCTGTTTTGGCATTTTTTTATATATGATTGTATTTATTACAGTATTTATTTCATCTGTTTTTAACATAATTTTAAACAATGTAGGCTCTACCTCTTTAATATAAATGTGAGCCATTTGAAGTATTTCTTCTTAAAAAAAACCCCACATCTTGACCAATACAAGGGGCATAATGAAAGTATATGGCCTGATTCAGTGTTTGTGGATCTCTGAGTGTCCTTTGGCTGTGGAAGAAATGGCTTTTGACTACATGCATAACAGTTTGTGCTAAGGCTATGCTTGGCCTACCTCCTGGTAATCCTGGGACACTGCAGGTGCATCAGAATCACCCCGCTGGACTGCAAGCATGTGATTACACATGCAAAAGTAGGAAATGGCAATTCAGGGCTGTCACCGGAGAGGTAAACGGGGGTCTGATCTCCTCTTCTGCCAGTACTTAGCATAGGGCACTCTGTGAGAGGGGTTCAGCAGCTTGCACTGAAACACCACGTCTGTGGATTGCCAGTCACTCCCATTCTCTTGCATGTGTCTTGCCCAGATTCAGGAACACAGTGCCTGAGAGGCTCTTTATTCTGCATTATGCCAAGGTTTTGTGTGCAGTCAGCTCCACTCCAGATCACTCATTACTTTTTCCTTTAATGTCACCTTTTAATTTTAGAATGTTACTTTACATCGTGCCAGCTGGAGGTTTAAATATTTCTTCAGAAACTGGATCAAGAAACCAGCAATGCACCTTGTGATGAATACATTAAGGCTACAGAGCTGCCACTTTGCCACATGTATTGTCACCTAACTGAACGATTGTACAGATATACCAGCAGAGCTAAGTGAACAGTCTAAACATATACCTATAAATAATTATGTGAATCCCAAACCAAGTTCTGAGTTCGTGACACTCTCACATTCACATCTAAATGAAGACAGTATTAAGTTGCACACTCGGTCTAGAGGGATGTTTCAGCTGGCAATAAATTTCAAGTGGTATATTTTATGATGGCAATGAGAGCTTGCCATTTGCCTTCCACTGTGTTCTCTAATCCTGAGGCAAACCCAGCAATGCACGAGTTACTCAACCAACAAAGCCCAGATAACCAGTGCTTTGTTACAAAACGCTCACAGGCTCTGCACTTGGGAAACATTCTGCAAACCAATTTGAAAATCATTTTGAATAATGAGCATATCTGAGGATGTCGCAATCTGCCTGCACACATTTCTCAAACAGAGGAAGAGGTGAAAGGCAACCATTTACACATGATGGATTAAACAAGGAAAGTGTCAGAATTTAGCTTGCTTGGCAATGTGTATCTCTGTAAACCCTTAGGTATGTCTCCACTACTGACTTTGTGCCCTGACAGGCTTGTGATGGTGGATTAAATTTGGGCAGCTGAAGTTTTTCCTGTCCTTAAGGCAGATGTGTAATCTGCTTTCTCAATCAGCTCTTGGACTGATAAAGCTTCCAGTACAGTGCATGAGGATAAGCCAAAATGAGAACTTGTTTACCTTCACTGCTGAAAACTGCAGTGGATGAGAAGCTCCTGCCTGGGGAGCAACCATGGCCATGAGAAAGAGGGGTCGGTGAGGGCAAAGCACTTGGAGTGACCTTCCTGCCTTGAGTGCAGTTGGAGCCCTTTGCTTTCTCAGCTCTTGCTCCTACTCTTCCATTCACCCACCCATGAGGTGTTTTCGCTAGGTGGCACAAACATATGTATGAGCTTGAGGCCAAGAATTGCTTTTCTTTGGACTAGTGAGTCACCCACCTTGCAATGACGTTGTGGGCTAAGTCACACAGGTGCCGATAACCTCCTGCCTGCCTTCCCACAATTCTTTTTGTACCCAGAAGGACAGGCAAGTTCACTGGGAAAGTGGTATGGAGCAAAAACTCTCTTTATGGCTGTAGAAAGAAGAGCAGACCAGTCCAAGTGCTACCAAGAACTGCCTTATTGGAGGGGGTACAGTGAGTAAGATGTGGAAATGATCTTATTGACACTGGTCTAACCCAGGAGCTCAGAACTGGATGGCCTTTTGACCCTGCAGTGAAGATCCCCACAGACACGGGCACTATCTGCCTGAAGACCCTGCCTCTCTGTGCAGAAGGGCCTGCAGTAGGTGCCTTTGGTAGTTGCACTTTCTGAGCAGGGGAGCCCACCTGATCCTGATGCCTAGCCAAGGTGCCTGGGTGAGAAGTGTCGTCCTCTCCTCTCCTGGTCTCCTTCTGAGGCCAGTCGCTGATGTGTAGACAGCTCCAGGTAGTGACTCAGGTCCCAGGGGTACTGAATGGTCTTCTGGTGATGTCTTCATCTCCTTGCTGACACAGGGACACTGCAGATGAGCAGGTATCTTAGGCACCTCAGTTAGGTGCCTAAACTTAGGTGACATTGATCTCCCACTGCTCTGTCCCTTCTAATCCACAGCTGCCATTTGTCATGCCTTTATATATATAGCTGTCTTCTGAAGAAAACAGTGAGATATAAATTCAGAGAAAAAAAAAATCAGGCTGAAAACCCTTTCATAACTAACACTCCCACAGAGAGGTAAGAACAAAAGAAGAAAGGCCAAGACAAAATATCTGCAAGTGGTGCCGAGGAGATGGAGGAGGGAGTCACATGCCTACATTTCTATTGCCAAGCAACCAGGAAAAAACCCGTATGATATATCACTGGTACAAGGGATTTGGGTTGGTTTTGGTTTTTTTTTTTGTTTTGTTTTGCTTTGAATCTAAAGCTTGCAAAGTAGCAATACATTTGCAGGAAACTTGAAAGCTGTGGCATAGACCTACAGAAGGAATAGCTAGTTTAGGAAGATATTTTTAAAAAATCTTGGTGCAAAAAGTTAAGAAAAATATCTATTGGGCAAAAGAAAAGACATGAATATACAAAGAATGGAAATTGTCCAGGAACAGGCAGACAATCCTTTGAGTTAATCATCTACAAAATCATCTACTAATATAATCCAGACTTCTCACCCATCAAGCAGTGTTGGCAAGTGACATTCCACCCTGTACAGCTCAGAAAAATCCCAGATTGCAATCACTGTAAGAGGAAGAGCTGCCTCATACCAAGATTGTGTTTGACCTCCTCTACTTCTTTCTCTCTGTTTTTCATGAATAGATAGTGTCTGACAAGAGAACAAATCATCTGTATATACTCAATAGGAGATGTAGAGGTTTTCTTTGCATAGTGTTGTGTCAGTGCACAATTTCTACAGCATAACATGCTTTATTTATTAGTCCTGAAAACCAGGCCCAGAGTATATATCAATAGGTTTCTTTTGCATATATGTACCACATAAGATTAAATATATTTATTTAGGACATATCTCTTGTCCGAACTATTCTTCAACCTTTCCAATGACAGAGACTCCTCAGACAATATTTACTGTACAGTATTTTCCAGGCTGCACAGCCACTCAGATCTCTTTTTTGCCCCAAAGCGTAACTTGAGTCATCAATTGCAGCTTTGTCGTTTCTACCACAGACACAGGGCAGTTTACATCTCCATCTTTGCAATTGTTATTATGTACTTCACCAGCTGAACTTCATTTTCTTCCTTTTTTTTCCCTCACAGGTCAAATCTTCTATCCACCTGATTATTCTCATTGCTTGCCTTGAGAGAGACTACTTCTTTCTTGAAGAGTGGGACCTGTTGCAAGACACAGCTGAGCTGCCCATCTAAGGACCTTTCAAAGCGGAGGAGACAGATTACTCCTTGCTTTTTGCAGCTTATGTGCCTGTTTCACATTCTCAATATGGTGTTTGCCCACTTCTCAACACTGACATTTTTTTCTGATATACATCTGTTGTCCATGACCAGCTATTAAATTATATCTTAAAACTGCAGAATATAAAAGAAGGGCTGACTACCATGAAGAGTAACCCTCACAGCTTACTTGGAGAACTTGGCACGGTAAGCATGACGACTTGCAGAGTACATTGTGATCCTGAATGTCAGATGTGTGGTAGGAGAGAAAGGTAACCAAACAAACCAATCTTCAGCTTTGTTTTGCCTTGGATTATGGTACTTTGAGCTACTAAGGTTACTTTTAATGAAAATATTGAAATACGGTGAGGTAGGTTCAAATATTAATCCATGTTTCTTATTTCAATGGGTAGTTAAAGGGATATAAAGGCAGACAAAATCAATGGCAATAAACGTGGCTTTTCCAGAACTCTCTGAATACGAATCCACCAAATGAGTGGCTCTGATTTCTGTAAAACCTGAGAAGTGCTCACTATTTCTGTCTCACACTCTTCCTTATACTTCCATTTCTTTTGCCTTCTGCTCTCTTTCAAAGCAGCTCCCCAGTTACTCTTGCCTTCACCGTGCCGTCACCCTCTGACCTTGCTGCTGTGGGGATCTCTTTCCAGTAAACACCTTAGCTGCTTTTGTGCTCTCTCTCCTGCCCCTACACTGCTTCTCCAGTCAAGCTTTTTCATCTCCTCCAAGCCAGCCATACTGACTGTATAGCTGTTCAAGATGAGTGGTTAAACATTGGAACAGGCT
>NW_008796110.1:6229160-6271675 GCF_000699145.1 Aptenodytes forsteri
CCAGGGAAGTGGTGGAGTCCCCATCCCTGGAAGTATTTAAAAGACATTTAGATGAGACGCTTAGGGACATGGTTTAGTGGACATGGTGGTGTTGGGTTGACGGTTGGACTCGATGATCTTAGAGGTCTTTTCCAACCTTAATGATTCTATGATTCTATGATAAGATCTCCCCCAACTTGCTCTCACACAGCTCGAGTCCCTCTGCCCAAATTCCAGTGCCTATGAGGCCATGATACCATCTGCCATGCTACCTGCAAAGTCTGACATCTGGATTTCCTTCCTCTGCTACCTGGGCTGGAAGACAGATTCTGGTGAAATCTCTGTGTCCATGCACTTTCCCTTGCCACATATTCATTCTCTTTCAAACTCCCCCAACTTGCTCTCACACAGCTCGAGTCCCTCTGCCCAAATTCCAGTGCCTATGAGGCCATGATACCATCTGCCATGCTACCTGCAAAGTCTGACATCTGGATTTCCTTCCTCTGCTACCTGGGCTGGAAGACAGATTCTGGTGAAATCTCTGTGTCCATGCACTTTCCCTTGCCACATATTCATTCTCTTTCAAAGCAACAACACTGGGTAGCAACACGCTAAATATGATGCAAATTTGGAGGCAAGTTCTTTTTCTACAGTATATATAACACTAAGATCTTGGGGTGGAAAATAGGAGAAGGATGCTTACCTCTAGCTCTGGCATCATTCTTCTTAGAAGACTGAACACTAAAGAAACTGGTTTCTTGCGTACACTTTTCTGGCTCAATGTCTCTGCGAAAATCATGACAAACAGTAGTGCTTGCCTACGAGTTATACCCCTGCAAGCAAACAAAATGCTGCTAAGTGTCAGTAACCTCACATGTGAGGACCTGAAACTAAGAACAGAACTGGCCAGCACAAGCTATAAATAATGTCTCTGGAAAATGAGAAAAAGGCTCAAGTATAAACAGCTCAGAAAACTGATTTTTAAGCACTCCTGGAAAGTCCAAAGCTGAAGAAGTAAAAAGCTGACAGCTAAGCTAGTAAGAAGGATTCAATACTTCGGATATATCACAAAAAGGAAAAAAATAAAGAGAGACGGGTGCATTTACAGTGCATGCAGTCGTTCCCACCCCAGAGGCTGTTTGCACATACACATTCCCTAAGAGGGTGCAGAGGCAGCTTGCCACAGAGTTAGTTGCCACTCAACAGCTGTGCCTTTCCTGACATAGATTAAGTGATTTGGAACAGGAGAGAGTCTGATTCACAAAAGGTCTGGTTAATTTGAATTCTGTAAAGCAGGGACTGTTAAAAACTTGTTCATGACAAAACATCATTATCAATCTGTTACGATGATACTGACAGGGTTAAAAAGAGATTGTGCATTCTCAAATTATAACAAGACCCTACTGAAGAACAGAGAAGTGGTGAAAAAGATTTATAAGGGTATGACTATGGGACATACAAGTTACGAAATGTGCATCATAAACTGTGTACATTCCTCACACAGGTTTCAGGTAGGGCATATTCAACAAACCCCAATCAGCACCTAGACAATAAAACTGAAAACTTACTGTCTTGAGACCTTTGTCAGACAACAGATTGTGTTCAAACTTATATAGCCTGCATAATTGTTGGTTTGCACATCTGAGGCCCAAAAAGGGCAGACAGACAACATGGTGACTTGGATGAGAGCACATGTATAACAAAAGCTTGCAATGTAGCTGCTTTTGCACTAGAAGTCTTAATCAAAATAACTGCCTGATCAACAGTACACAGTACTTCCACTGTATTCCAGTAATTTAGTGGTGTGTATTCTTAAGACCTTTTGGGAAGAACAAAAAAATTATTCTTAACCAGGTCATGTCTCATTTTCCTCTTGTTGGAAGCAAAGCAAAAACCGTATGCTTAAAATTTAGGAAATGACTAATGGGGTTACTGCAAATTTTTGGCATTAGTGATTTTCTTATGATTAATGACTTTGCTGTTTCCCCACCTATAGTATCACAAATTAATATCACAAAGAGAAAACATTTAAAAAAAAAAAATCCCCATAGGAGAATTAACAAGTAAACTAAAGCAGCATACTATTAACATACCCAAACCAGTTTTGCACAGGCCATCTCAAATCCGGCCAGGATTATTAGCTAAAATGTAGTACTACGCAAATGTGGATCTATTGCGACTGTCCCCATGCATTCATGTAGCACTTTGAACAAATGAGTCCTCCTTGAATCAGGAGCACAGAGCAGGGATAGCTCATCAGGGCAGCAGTACTCTGTAAATTACCCCACTCAACATTAATGAGGATAGAGGAGAATTTACCTGAGTTTATTTCTGTTATTTTGTTGCCGTCAACAAATTATCAGTCCATATTTGAGGCACATACGATAATACTTATTTTTATTTAGCTCCTTTCTTCTGTCTAGCCTGAGCAGTGGCTTGATTCTTTCTTCATGTACACAAAAAGACACTATTTTCCTCCATTTCCTGTCTTTTTGAACTGCTGCATTCTGCTGTTGGGAAAAACCCCAACTTTTTGGCTATGTTAGGCCCTCTAGTTTCTCTCTTTAATCAGCTTGCTCCTGAAGTTTCATCATTCTTGCCAGTCAGAGTCTAGATGCTTTGAGCAGTATCATTGGCATGCAGCCATCTTTCAACTGCTTCACAAACATTTTCATTCATTTTTTTGTCTTTCCTCCATTTTCTGCAATGCTTCCTATTCCACAGCTTCATTTTATGGCCAAGACTTCAAATAATGAAAAGGCAAACAAGGCATGGCTGTTACAGCAATTAAACACAAAAATGACCAATTTGCTCACTCTCCCTTTGCAAATACATTTCAGAGACTCCTTTAATCTTTCCACAGGCAAGGAAGGCACTTGCAGTTCTAGGTATTTCTATTTTTACCTTAAGGTGGTTTTCTTTGTTCAAAGAAAATGCATTTGATATTTTGCTACTGTGAAAAATTAAGTTCACTCCAATAAAATGACAGTGCCTTTCACAAAATCAGGTAACACGTTTGAGGTGAAAGCTTCAAAGAACAGAAAGCACCTCTGGACCCACAGGTATAATACAGATGCAAGTGTTTGGAAGTAGGAAGTGTTTCTTGTTACCTACAGTAAGAGTGCACACGTATGAAGAAAATTACTTTATCAGGCACTGTGCAACAACAGACACAGGTATTAGTAAGTGGTCTTTCTGCACAACCTCACTGGTCTTAATTTTGAATACAATTAGTGTGTTTTCATCAGAGAGTTCCCATGCTGGCATATGTAAGAAAATTAGGATTTGCATTTCAGTTCACACCTACACTGGTGAAAGCAAGGGGTTTTGCATCTTCTTGCACTAGCTTATTTGGGACCTCATCTGTGCTCTGTAGGTTGATGGGTATCATTTCCGAAGGCACAAATTTGTCAGTCGGGAACTTCTTCAGCACCCAGAGAATGTTTCCCCATTATCATTTCTTTTTAAAAGCATGAATAATTGCTATAATATTAGCTGAAATCTGCTTTTTCACTTTTCTGAGAAGCTGTAATACCGCAGAAAGCATATTAATGATGCAGTTTGGAAATTTAAGTATCTCTTATAGACTACCTAATAAAGCTGCCCATTTTCAGCTAACGTTAGCCAAAAGGACACCTTTATTTCTGACTGACTTACGGAATCGGATGCTCCAACTCTTCATCATCTCTTGAACTATTTTTTTAATGTGTTCTAGTTTTTCTTTTTATCCTACTTTTGGCTAAGTGTAAAAGGATTTGCTTATTTATTTGCCCATAGCAGGCTGATTGCTTTGTAGTTTTGGTCTGTTGACAATTTTGTGTAACAGCATAGGAGTACAGAGAAGCAATCCCATGAAAACTGTATATGACTTAGTCAGTAAAAAGAAGTTTTTAGACTGTAAGACTTTCCTTTATGAATTTGTAGTCCTGCCCTAAGTGGAGGTTGTGGTGGGGGGGAACCAGGGAAGCACTATACAAGCTGTCAAGAGCCAATCTCTAAGTAAAGAGGGAGGAGGCAATTTATCACACATGCTGGAGGTCCTGCTCCAAAGCCAGTGAGCTGGTAGGCCTGGGAATGAAAACGTCAGAGAATCACTTTACAGTTAATAACCAGTAATAATACAAAAAAGGACGGGCTGGGGTTTGCCGGGTTAGGGAAAGAAACACAGAGAGGCTGTGTAAGAGTGCTTTGAGGCCATCCTGAGCTACAGTTGAGACAGGAGAGTATATATAGCCTATTTCAAGACCTGTTTTCTCAAGAAATAATACCTGGAGACAGTTGGCTGGTTTTGATCGCTCTCGTAATTACACCTGGAGGGAACAGAATTGCAAGCATTGAAAATAACTCAGCCCTGCCAAAGTAATCACTGTTAGTGCTGCTCTGTGAGTTAGTTAATCAGGTGACTCTGCTCAGAGGTACGTGATGGTGAGAGGGGTAAGCTCTGATGAGGGCTGGGCTCAGAGGCTAGTCTGCAATACCCACAGGGTAGACTGGACCATGGTGCCGTCCTGTGCATCCCTATCACGGCAGCATGGACACTTGCAATTTGGTGGCCAGAATACCCAGAGACTACTCCTTAGTTGTCTTTACATGCCAGGACTGAGGCATAGTGAAAAGTCTGGCATGCTTCCTAACCTGCCTTAGCATGTCAGAAGGACTTTTGGACCTTGGGCACTCTACACATCTCATCCACCACTGCAGTAGGTGACATCAGTATCCATCCAGGTGACAGCATCACAGGGCAGGGTAGGAAATGTTGAGGTTGCTACCAGCCTATCTGCCTCTAGATAGACACTAGGTGTGCACTGTGCCTTGACTATATGATATTTGCCTGAGTTTTCTCATTCAGGATTCTCAAAAGTCACCTTTAGCCTGTGTCCAGCCACACACTTGCATCGCCATAATGTTACATCACCACAAGATAGTTTCTCCTTGTTACTCAGAAAGGAAAGGAGACATCTCCAAAGTGTGTTGAGACAGACAATATAAGGCCTTTCTAGGAAAGCCTGTGAGTGACTCCCCTGTGCATTACCAGCCATGTGAAACTTCAGTGAGGCAGTCCTGGGCACGTGCCACAACCAAGGTCACCTGTGGTATCTCCACACTGCGGGGAGCGATGCAGCTAAATCTGCGCTAACAATTATGGAAACAAATCCCTCCTTCTCCTTCCCCGGTGTCGTGGAGCTCATCTTGGAAAAAGGCTGGTGTCCAGATGGGATAGAGATTTGTTAGAACTGGGGCTAAGTAAGGATTGCCCTGTTTTTGAAAAAGTTAGAGGAATAAGAAGTATGACTGACCTGATAATTGTAACAGATACTTCTTGTTACAGGGCTTCTTTCACAGACATTTAGTAGCATTTTGACTAAAACCAATAGGCTGTGCAATTACAGTTTTGCTCTCTTTTCCATTTTGTTGATAGACACTGTGGTGTATTTGTACAACAAACCACAGTAAAATAAAAGATAGGTACACGTGTGTAATTTGCCTGTCTCGGTACCTGGGAGCAGCAGGTTCACACTAGAGCGGAACTCCGATTGAATTGCTTCCCCTTGCAGAATTCAGTTCCATCAGAGACAAACATGTTCTGAAACTGTCAGTTTTGAAGGAAAATTTCCAGGACTATTCCACAGAACAAAGAATCCCAATTCAAAATTTTAAAATGACCTTTTAGATAATTTCAAAAATATACTAATATTAGCATATTGTTCCTGCAGAGTGTTATATCTTTAAGAAGCTGCAATTGAAGCAGAACACCGTTCCACTGAAATAATGTTTTTGCACAAATTTCCTCTAGGGATGATTTCAAACTTTTTGAAGAGAGGAAGTGTTTCTAATTCAGAAAAAAGGTAAAATTTCAGGATTTCAAATTTATCCATGTGTCAGTTTTCCCAGTCTTGCAAGAACATGTATCTCAGATGGTGAAGCACAAAAGTGCACTTATTCTTAAATGGAATAGGAACCACAAGATAGTCCCTTTCTGATGTAGCTGCTTGATACTGTACAAGAAAGATAGCTGGCATGATTCTGCTTTACTAGCTTCATCTTCTCAGTAATTCCCTGTTGAACCACATCTGACAGAGCAGATCTGCATGCAACCTGTCAGGGCTGTTGGTGTGCAAAAATAATCTTAGGGAAGAAGAATGGCATGAATGAGAGCATCTTGGTCCATAAAGTGCAGCAGCCTGAGCAGTGCATGTATCTTGCATTGCAGACTAGAACTGATCCCAGATGCCCCTAAGAATCACAAAGATAAAGTTATATCCGATTCCTTTGTGCCAAGAACAGAATAGTAAAGCACAAAATCCAAGCCAATATTTTTAAGCCCAAGACAACAATGTCATGTTAAAGAAGGAAAAAAGTACCTGCCTGAGCTATCCAATGACACTGCAGATGTTGAAGTGTAAGCCTGATAAAGCTTTTCACTGGGAAGTTTTGCACTTACAGCCACTCTGAAGAAATGAATTCAGAAAGGTGTTTTCAGAAAATAAATAGGCTGGTGGTCCTCATTTTGCCTCTGTCTAGATGCTATACACAGTGACATTGTCTATGTAATGATTATCAAGCATGAACTACAGCTTTATAAGTCTTCATTTGAAAATCAGGTTGGACTAAAAGCAATCCCTTCAATAATGTTTCATTTATTTTACATTCAGGATGTTGTTTGAGCAGGAGGCTGCAATTAATGACTGCATTAATAGACTTAGCACAAACAAGGTACGTGTACTTTCCTCTCCATTTGCAGAGCATCTGGTAGCAAAATTAACTGACCTTCTGTGATTCCTATGCATTGTCAGCAAGCGCAGTACCAGTCTCTCACTTCCCTTATGCTTTCTGAAAGCCAGTCAGACCTACTTATTTGTAGTCATTAGCTTTTGTTTAGAAGGCAAAAGTTAACACTATGATGACATTCACATGATTCAATATTTGATTATCAGATTTCTGCAAACTTCAGGTTGTTTAATATATAAAAGATTATCAAAGATTTTAAGGAATTATCAAAGAATTTAATGAATTTCAAGAGTATTTTTTTACCTTTGCAGATGCTTCATTCAAGCAGAAATACGGCATGAGAAGCATTATTCTTTAATGAGTATCTGAGATTGTTTCTCAACGACTACAACAGAATAAAGTAGACAGTGGTTCTGTAGCCATTCTTAAAGTGATGTCCTCATCCAAAATTTCAACCAAAACCACAAATATTGCATAGAACAAACACTTTCTCTGCAAGTCACTTTGAAGAGTGAAGTACTGGCTCCATTGAAATCTCCTGTGGGAAATCATCAGATAGGTTTCCTTATGATTCTTATTTACTAATATGTATGTGTATCAATCAGGTAAGCAAATGATCCCAAGTCACTCTAGCCATATAAAATTATGGAGTAACTGGAGAACTAATTTTCTCTAGAGCTGATAAAAAGCATTACTTTGAAAAAGAACAATAAAGTATACCTGGCTTCCAGCAACTGGATTAAAATACATCACTGGTGCATTTACAGGGCAGGTAGCATCCACAGGCTTGTTCCTGGGAGCATTAGGCAAACTCAGAGTTTCGGTCTCCAGCCCAAGACACAGAAGAAGCTGATGTATTACTGGGAAATGCTTACTGGAGCACAGACAACAGCCAGAAAAGATTTCCAAGTGAAGATTAAACTTTCAAAGCTTAAATATGTTTGCCATGTGCAACCACTTCACTTTGTAGCTGTCAAAAAGAATCTGTTTCTGTGTAATTTCTGGAAGACAAGCAAATCTCTGGACTGTTAACTTTTGTGGTCAGCTGGCCTGGAGATGTCAACTTTTCATTTGTCCCAAACATTGTTTATTTGTTTATATTCTTTCCTGGAAGAAGATATATATATACCCGTCACTTTCATTGAAATACAGGCCCTCAATTTGGCCCTCATTCTCCTTCCAGTGACACTAGTGTGGATCAGATTTTCCTTAGCTCCTCTGGATGCAACTTGTTTGCCTCAGTATAGAACTGGTAAAACTGAGAAAAGACCAAAACCAAAACTCAGGTGAGTTTTCTGGATCAGAAGTGTTCCTTCAGCCCTGTTTCTAAAATCAGAATGTAATGTCTTCCAAAATTTGGGTTAAATAATGATAAATTTTTAAGGAAACCTTTTTGCATACCGCTAGATTTCTGAGTCTTTAGGTTCCATCTATTTCACATTTTCAAAGTTTGGTGGTTTGCTGGAAGGGAACATTTGGGTCTAGCTTTCTTTTTCTTGTGGTTTTTTTTTTTTTTTTCCTGTTTTTCTTCTTTTTGTTTCTTCTTGTCTTTCCTTCTTCCTTCTTAAATAGGAAAGGTGGTAGTATCATACAGTTTCTTAGTTTAAGCATCTGATATTTTTAGAGATGTCTACAGCTGCGAAACTCTCAACAAAATAGTAGCAGGCAGCCCTACTATTAGTGACAGTAAGGAAGGCATGAATACCAAGCCAACATCAGAAGCAAAACTGGGGGCGGAGGAAATTGGGAAAACATTTGGGTAGCTTTCTTTTCTTGTGTTTTTTTTTTTTTTTTCCTGTTTTTCTTCTTTTTGTTTCTTCTTGTCTTTCCTTCTTCCTTCTTAAATAGGAAAGGTATGAGTATCATACAGTTTCTTAGTTTAAGCATCTGATATTTTTAGAGATGTCTACAGCTGCGAAACTCTCAACAAAATAGTAGCAGGCAGCCCTACTATTAGTGACAGTAAGGAAGGCATGAATACCAAGCCAACATCAGAAGCAAAACTGGGGGCGGAGGAAATTGGGAAGGGCAACCTGTAGGAGGGAGTAGCAGGATCAGATCCCAGTGCCAGAAACAGAGACTGCAATTATTTTAAAGATCCTCAGGGCCTTTCTCTGAGGCCAAATGGCACAGAAGAGCCTGCATCCATATTATTAAACTTTTTTACTCTCCAAAACAGGGAGAGTAAATATGCATATTGTCTATTGCAGACAGTCCCTGGCTTGTGCTAGTTCCTGAACCATACCTGGGAGAACTTTGAAATCCTTGAACTGTTTGTGAGTTGTAGTTTACTCAGGCCAACCTGTGCAAGGGACTGCTCTAAAGAATTAACCACACAGACAGCCAAGTTTCTGGGTCAGGTCCACCTCATTTATTGATATGGACGTAGCAGAAGTTCTGGGGCAAAGGAGGCATCTGAGGGCAATGACCATATTCCTGTCTCTATCTACTAGTACATGTCTACCTATCTAAGACTAGGGGAGGAGACAAGTGACAGGTGAGGAGATGTTTAGTGCTTAAGACCAAGTCTGGACCCCCAATATGCATGAAATTCTTTCAAAGGATCATTTCAAGTACAAAATGGGAGGTGCAAAGTCTCTGATATCCTCTCCTTCCATATCAATGTGACTACCAGCCATTAAGGTTGAGTACACCTAATCAGCCAGCAATGACACAGCCATCACAGCTGTGTTCCCTCAGATGGACTGACAAATTGCTTCTAAGGAACTTGCCAAATATTGCAGGAAGGTTTCACATTCACACCACAGCATGGTAGTAAAAACCACTGAGGTTTGGAAAAAGACTCTCATAGCGGCAGGAGGAGGGACAGACGGGAGACTGCTGCCCTGAGTAGGGGAGCAAGGCTGTGGTTTCATGATACAGCAGTTTTGGAGCCATTTGGGGGTGTTTTTAAAACTCATTGTCCTTAGTGCAAGCTATTGTCTGAGTGCAACGGGGAGGTGACACACCATGGTAGGAACTGAGCAGCAGGCAAGACAAGGGTGCCTGGAGCTGGTATGGCTGCTGAGCACTCTGCGTTGTGAAACCACAGCCGAAGTTCACTGGAGGGCAGAGGCCTCTGCAGTCATCCCAGCTGCCCAGGCAAATAAAGAGTTGAAAAGTCTGCTTTTATCAAAAGATACAGAGTCAAGAAGCATGCAAAAACAACGTGCCTTGATGCAAAGTGCAAACTGTACAAGTGCTGCCCCCGGCTCTGGGGGTTGCACATAGAAAACAGGGCGAAACTTGGCTATTCAGAGGCTGTGCTGGCTGCAGTCCTCACCAGCAGCCATCCAAACAAGTCGTCCTGCCTGTCTCAGTCAATGGAGGTTCACCTCTGTCTTCTCTCTCCATGGCCACCCTCTTTGTGTCACCCTTTCCCTCCCTTGCCATCATGCTAGCTGTTCGCCTGACCTGTATGCAGAGCTGCTCAACATCAGTCGACAGGTCATTCCTGAGCCTCTTTGATGTCTGCTGCTTTGTGCTGGCAGTCTGTACCTTTTAATGCACTCTACATTCATTCGACTACTCGTCTCATCTCTCTCCTAGTCCTCTGGAGATACTTTATGTGGGGACATTCTAAGTGGTGTCTTCTGAAAGAGCACTTTTAGCTGCAAACACATGGGGTTTTAACTAACGGGCCTTCAGACAGCCAACACTAGATTTCTTTTTTAAAGTCTTTTAGGCTGAAATGAGCTCAAAATGGAACAAGGCACATGGGCTGAAAGACTAAATGTCAGCAAAGTGGATACGAACTGCTGAGCAAGCCTAGTTGATAGAAAAGGGAACTGTGCTACAGAAGGGCTAGAAAATTTGAGCCTGGAAATTGTGAAGTGACCCTGGAAATGAACAAAACTCTTCGCAGCTCTAGCAACATCCTTCTGGAATCACAGGCAAGACAAAGGACTATTCTGTGAAACCTATTATCAGATCTACCTCCCCCCCTAGGCAAGCAAGCCTGTCTAACCCCGGCTTCTGCTGGGACTTTCAAGAATACTGAGATAAAATCCAGGACAACCTTGCTTATAAATAAGCGGAATATATTTGTACAGTAGTTGGCAAGTAAGTGGCTTTGGGAATGGTTATAGACAGATAAAACTGATCCCCTCTATTCGTTATTCAGAGTACTGTGTCCAGTTTTAGTCCCCCACATACAGTAGAGATGTTCATAAGCTGGAGCGAGTTCAGTGGGTGGAGCACACGACATGTGGGGAGAGGCTGAGGGATGTGGACTTGCTCAACCTGGAGAGGAGAAGGTTAAGGAGAAGGTTAAGGAGGGATCTTACCGCTGTTTTCAACTAAAAGGAGGTTATAGAGAAGACAGAGCCAATCTCTCCTCAGAGATGCACAATGAAGGAAGGAAAGCCACAGTCACATGTTGGAGGATGGGCTATTCTGACTATCTGCATGGAAAAACATCTTCACACTGAGAATGGCTGAGCAGTAGGTCATGTTGCTTCAAGAGATGGTGGAATTTGCACCCTTGGAGATTTTCAACACACAGGTGGGGAAGACCCTAAGCAACTGTTGTAACTTGAGGTTGGCCCTGCTTTGAGGAGCAGTTCAGACTAGGTGACCTCTGAGGTCCCTTCTAACCTAAATTATTCCGTGACTGTAAGCACAACCTGCTCGGCAGGTCTCCAGTCTCCTGACTACCTAACCACTCTGCACATACCAAGATCTTGATCACTTTTCAGAGCTGTGCCAACATTCCCCTTGCCTGTGCACACCAGCCTTTCTCACAGCACTAACACTACCCACTCCTGTGCACCGGACAGCACGTTTCCAAATCAGAGACCCATGTTCAGCACAAAGCAATCCCCTCTGCCTTCAAATCCCAGATGCGCGCTGAGGCTGTAGCTGTGGGCTCTGCCGTCACCGGGATGGCCTCAGGGCCACATGAAGCTGCCATCACAGGCTTGATAACAGGATGTTCTGTCTGTGCCGGCGCCTGGAGGGGACCGGGTGTGCACAGCAGCAGAGAAAATGCTCCTGTGCTTGTGGGGATCTCACAGAAGCTAATTTAAAGCATTCAATGGAGGTGCCTCAGCTGGGAGGCTTGCCTCCCTGCCTTCCCTGTATGTGCAGTGAAGGACAGCAGGCACCTCTGCGACAGCTAAGAGGAAACATGGGGCGAGGATGTTCCTACCTTAGGCATCTTGGCTATGTGCTTGGGGTTTCAGGGGCTGATTCAAGGCCTGGCGTGTCCCAGCTGGCAGCTGGAGAGCGGCACTGTAATCGCACCCCTTCCCTTCAATATAGCTTCCTCTGCAAGGACAAACCCCAAATGCTTGTGTACATGATGGCTTGTTGGTGTGCCAGCAAGCGGTTCCTGACAGCGGCTTGAAGACATTTTGGAGGGCAGGCAGCAGCAGAAGATGCCTTGCCTGAGACTGCAGCTGCTTTCAAAATCGACAGCACAGATTAAGCATGTCAAAAAGTGTGAAGGTTATCTTAAGAGGTGAAGAAACAGATGTTAGCTGCAGTGATGAGATTTTTTAGCAAATTTTTATTAATTAGTGTTTGCTTCAGACCTCAAACACTAGAACAGAAGAAAGAAGTAACTGGTAAAAGCAGAAAAATCACAGGTTAATAAGCAAATCAAAGAAACAAATACATGAAAGACTGGGGAGGGGGCAGGAGGAGACAAAAAAACATGTTAAGAAGTTACCCATACCATCTCCTTCAAGCAGGATCTTGCACTACATTAATCCCTGTAGGCTTTTATCAGCCAGCATTTGAACTCCCCCAGTGATAATAAGCCACCTCACTTGGCAACGTGTTACGCTGCCTCGCTGTTCTCTCAGATCAGCCACAAAAAGTGGGAGTGAAATCGAAAATCCGGGCTCCTGGTGCAGCGTGTGCTTAGGGCAGCTGTTTTTGGAAGGGTGACTGCCGGCATGGGCGGCAGCGCTGCCCAGCCTTGCGCCTGGGCGGGTGATGCAGCTCTCCAGGGGCCGGGTGTGCAGCCACATGCTGTCTGCACTTCTCCCCGCACCGCTGCCGCAGACAAACACCACCCTCAGCTGCTTCCCGAAAGTGCTGGCATGGCTGCACACGTGCCGCGTAGCTCGAGGCAGGGGTGGGTGCCAGCAGCTCCCATGTTGTCCTTGGGAAAGGTAGAGGCAGAAAAACCACTGGCCATCATCAGAACAACCCCGCTGCCCTCCCCTAGCCCTGTGGGAGCTGCGCTGTGGTGCCCCAGGAACATTTTACGATGCTTTTATGGAGGTGGTTTCTACTCTAATTCATATCAGTCTTGCGCATTGCAGTCTCCTTCCATGAGCTGGCAATCATTCACCTTTTCGAGGAGCAGCCAGATCCTCAGAGAGCAGTATGTTGTTGCGCTGCCAGTTATTGTTATTATTACTTAGTATTTTAATTGTTAGCATGATGCTTTAAGCTGATGAAAGCGGGATTTCTAAATAAAATCTGCAAACTGAATTTATTGAAAAGTATGTTGCATAAAAATGAATCCCACTTCAAAGGCCTTACTCCAGATTAATACTGCTATAGCTGAGAGCAGAATTTAGTCCCATGTTATTATCTCTGAAGGAAGAATAAGGCTCAAGAGGCAATTCATTTCAGTTTAGCAAAAAGGGCAGGATGGAACAAGTATACTTCCAGTAGAGTATTTTCCATAGGAGACCAAGGAACCAAAGACCTTTCCTGCTGTTATCTGAAAACATTATACATGTCTCAAAGTTTTGCTTTAACTTCTAACAAACCAGTCATTAGACAAACAATGTCTTTGCATTTCAGGGTTTTTTCGTATACTGAAATAATTACCTCTGTAAAATTCCTGGTTTAAACACAAGAATATTGGTATGAAACTGTTTTTAGGAATAAAGTCTATTCCCTTCCTGTTTCAGAATACGCTCTACTTATGTAAGCACACTGATACTGGGTATAAAGGCTTTTCCTCAGATACAGCTAATGCAATTCAAATCTTTATGTGAAATAGAGCCTAGCCATTTTCCTAGTCCTGTGTATCCCCTCAATCACCATGAGGAGGAGGAAGTATATGAGTCACTAGAAATGTGTTTTTCACTCTCCAAAAAAGTTAGATTTAGGAGGCCTAAAAAGTGTGTTTAATTTCAATACAGTGCTGTATTCTGGCCAGGCACTTTATTCAATGACGTTCTTTAAACTCCAGCAGTTTTCTAATGCCTTAAAGCCAGAATGAATCAGGTCTATTCTTTGTTCTTTTTCTGCTACAATTGATCATTTCACAGTGATCAGTTCCCTTCTCTCCTTTGTGTCAAATCAAAATTAGATAAAATCTTGAAATGTAAGAAAGATATTAATGATTTTGCTAATATGGACTGTATACTGCTTTGGGCAGGGACAGGTTCACACTACAGGGTTGCTAAATTTTTCAGCACTGAGTAATGACATATTTAGTTGGATTCTCTACACATTACCATAGTCTACGTGTTATGCAATAAATGTTTGGTTTGCAAGTCATTCTGGAGGATATTTCTTTTTCCTTTTTGAGAACTGAACTTAATAGAATAGGCTAAGGAGAAAGTAGGAATGCTGAAAAGAAAAAAGAAAGGACATTTTGAGAAAGTTTCAGTTTAGTCATAGTAAATATAATAAAGTAAACTTTATTGCATGCAGCAAATCATGCTTAAATATAACTTCTTACAGGCACTGTATTTTGAGAACAGACTTTGGGCTTACTAACACAATAACTGATTGAGAGTAGCAAAAGCAATAAGGAGGAGAAGTCTTTATCAGAAGAGTGTTCACGGTTTGAAATTCAAGCCCTAGCCGCTCTAGAGACCAGATCTTCCCTTAGAGTCTTTAAGGTCTCCAAGGTCCCTAATTTATGAAAGATAAAATGTCTTCCCACTGGTCTATGGAGAGCACGCAGACTGTTTTCTGGAGAAAACATTTTAAAAAAATCTTTCATTTTTCTCATAATCACCCCCTTTCTTACGGTAAGGGTGAGAGGGATAAGAGTTCAACACTGCCTGTTTCGCTGTGGCCTCACTGATGCTGTGGTTACGTGTCCCCCCAGGCTGTCTAGGAGCAGAGCTCACAGTTCATGTGCTGTAGTGGGTTAAGGTGCTCTGTGACTCTTTCCTTGGTGAATTATGAAGAAAATTGCCTGTCGTTCTGGGTAAAGAAAAGAAAGACTCTGGAAAGTTATCAGCACTCGTATGATTTAGTTTGCATCTCCGTTTCAAAGCGTGCAGTCATTACCAGCTGAAAGTGGCAGCCAGTTTCCAGCCCATCCCTGGAGACTGGAAGACCAGCCTGGTTTGAGATCAGTGTCAAGCTCAAGTTCTTTGACTTTTGACATGTGTGACGGAGGTTCCAGTATGTCAGTACAAACCTGAGATACATCCAACAAACACATAAGATTTTGAGAATATCATATTAACTACAGCCTTTTCCTCTATCAACATAATTTCTTTTACTCCACGGCCCATAATTTTTCCTTGCATTAAAAACAGGGTAAATAATACTTCTGACTGTTTTGGAAAATTAGAATCACTTTTCCATATCCTAAATGACCAGGCATACACTTTACTATATGGGATTCAAATTATGTGAAAGCATTAGTTCTCAATTATCATTTGCCAGCTCTTCTCATACACATTGGTGCTTTCTATTTAGCTCTGTTTAAAAAAATAATCTTTTGCATAATGAAGTAGGATATAGGATAAAACAAAACAAAGTAATCATTCAAACCTCTTGAGAACTTTGCAAACCATCATTTATCATCATCATGGATGTAATTCGTTCAAGGGAATAAGAAGTGGAAGTATTTATAACATTACAGTAGTTCGAAGCCAGAACAAGCAGTTGTGTTAGATATCCAAAGATGGAGCTTGGAAAACCAGGAGCAGTGGTCAGCCAAAGGCTTTCACAGAGCTGAGATTTCTAGAATGACTGATAATCATCAGTGGAATATCTTTGTACAAAATCTAGAGCCTTAGCTGTTCACAGTCTTTCACAAATACTGTTACTTATTTATTAGTTACATTTGGTGCAGCTGTACCTAAGGACAGACTTGGGAGCCCATTTGGATGTGAAAGAATACATAGGATCTGTCTTGAAGAGTCTTAAAAGTGAAATAGATGTGGGAAAAGGATGTAACATGAAAATCAACAAGGTAATGCTTGAATGTCATTTAGTTCTCTTTAAGTACTTTCTTTCAAGTGGATTGCACAGCAGAGTAACAAGTAAATGGAAAGAAAAAAGTGGTGTACTGGGTAGAAAAGGGCAGGGGAGAAAAGAAGAGGTGTAGCTGTGGAGTGACATGGACGTACAAGGTTGTGAGGAAAAAACAGAGGAGGTTTGTGCATGCACAGAGTACTCCTCGTCATGGTGCAGTGGGTCCAGCGTCCCAGCGCAGGTGCAGCGAGTCCTCTGCATGGACACATGCACCAAGCCGCCAGGCTGGATGCTCCAAGGGACGTGCCTCTTTCCTCAGCCTCCCACACCTAGCAGGAAGGAGGCCTTCAACCAGATGCGGGCTGGAAGGAGGGCTGCGCCCTGTGGATGTGCTGGGACTTCTCCAAGCAGTGGTCTCGCCTCTGTACCATATCCCTGCCAAAATCAGCCTTTGGTTTGCTCCCCTCTACAGTCTTTTCTTGACGTAGCATGCTGCGAAAGAAGTGTGGCACCAGCAGAGCTTGAATTCCCACTGATAGATTTGTCAGTGCAGGCAGGTTCTGGGGGTTGAGTGCACCAGCTCTTGCTTTGGCAGCCTTTGTAGATGCACTGACCACCCAGACTACTTGTATGCAACATGCAGTGAAGTCTCCCCTGGGCAAAGCAGAGGAGGATGCGTAGCAAAATCTTATTAAGAGTGACTGGTTACTGGGGCTGTCGTAGATTTTTCTCGAGTCTTGTAACTAAATGGTCAGTTGTTTCAGGCGGCTTCATGGGACACAGAGGCAAGTCATCAGTGATAGCAGGATATGATACAATTTTCTTCAGGAAGAAAGTTAAAACCTTGTACAATTATTTGAAGCAGCCTCTGTGTCTTAGCTGAGGTTTAGTATGTTGCCTACTACTACAGAAGCCCCACTCAGGAGCTGGGACCATCTTGCAACACAAATAAGAAACATTATAAATACAAATTCATTATACAGTTGGATGTGATAAGGTTCTGAAATAATAAATGCATGTTGATTAAAACATAACCCTAAGGAAAATTCAAAATTGTATAGCCTATATGCATTTGTGTCAGCCCAGCAATCTGAAAAATGCCCATGTCAAGTGCTATTTTTTGAAAGGTAGAATAGTATATTGACGATCCAGATTTAAATTCAAACATGGCCCTATGTTCATACCTGTAACACTCATTTATGATGAACCTGGGAGAACATTGTATTAATGAATGCAGCTTATACACTACTGGAATAAATGATGTGCCACAGATGGAGAGATCATGGCGGGATCAGCTTGAGATGCATATATTTTTCTGATACATTAAGCCAAGGGACTAACTACAGTGCAGTTTCTCATGCTGAGGTATTTTTGACATGTTTTTCCTTAGGTTTGCTTGTAAAGACAGAATAAATTGTCCTTGACATTCGTAAACATATTTCTTCTGTCAGACCATGCCCCTTCCCTCTCTATGCGATACCCCATGGAAACAGTGCATGGGGGAAGCCGTGCTTAGTATTCCGCAGTGCTGAGTGCCTGAGAGCTCTGAAATGGGAAGCTCTCCCCTCTAACAAATTACTGCAGGGAAAAATAAACCATGCTCGCTTTCAGCCTACAAATATCTGCCTTTGTGAAGAGTAATGCAGTTTGGGAAAACAATGCTGATGGCATTTTCATATGAATCTGGATTTCTTATATTATTGAGTAGTGAAGAAAGATGAAGAGCTGAACCATCCAGATTATTCTAGGTAATAACATATTCCCTGGACTATATTTGTCTGCATATGGATATGTATGTGATGTTCTTTGTACATGTATTCAATCATGCATGCGTACATTATATAGCTTGTTACCACCAAGAAGCAAAGATCCTACTCCAGCATCTAATGATGCTGCCTGTAGTCCAGCCTTCCTCCTTTTCCCACACTCACTTTACTTAAAGAGCTCATTTGAGATAGAAATTGTGTATAGGCCTGATGCTGGTCCTTTGCAAATGTAAATCCGTTTGAAAAATTTATCGATGTTAATCTGTCACATAGGTATTTCCTGCAAAATTGCCTGTCAAAGTCTCCTTTGTGATCCTACTCAACAAGAACTTAAATGTTTAGGCTGATGGTGCTCTAAGATCCCTGCCTGTCATGCTGACAAATACGGTTGCGGTGTTTCTTAGGATTTCTCTGCCTGTCTGGATTAGTCTGCTGTCTCTAGTCTTCTACTTCTATTGCATGCTTTTTGTTTTGCTTTGTTTGGTGATTTATACAGCTCTTTGGACAAAGGAATGTTGGTCCTTATGCATTAGGATAATGCAAATATATAATAATAAATGAAAAGTGAACTCACTAATAATGCGCTCAAACAGGACGAGAAATGAACAGCAAAGCCTGAAGGAATTAAACTAAATTAAATCAGACAGACAAAAGAGAAGGAAACTCAGGAAAGGTACCCTGCTTTTTTTCAAAGATAAAGAATGTAGTCTGTTTTCTATTTGAAGAATAACAGGATTTTCACAAGGTCCTTGTTGGTTAACTTAGACACACTAAGGTATCAGAATTTGATTATTTTTCTCTTCTTTCAAAGTAACCACTATGGCAACAAATAGGAGATTCCTAAGCAGCTGCCTACAGTGATGGTTTCACATATTCAGGCTCTTTGCACCTGGAAAAACTTTGGAATTCAGATGAGATTAGAGCACTTGCAAAATATAAGCTGCATCAAACGCAGAGGACAGGCATCCTTTGCTCACAAAAACTATTGTGCTGAAATGCCACATGTATAGCTGAGCTAGTCTGTCTGCACTCTGTGGTCCAGCTTGCAACGCTGAATTGCAGCTAAAAAGGGTGAAACACTACCCTGCCTTTGTGTCCTCCCTCTCCCTGTTACCGCAGCCAGTGCAGAGGCAGTACACAAAGGGCAGCACGTGGTTCGGCATCCCTTAATTTCAAACCCACTAAAAATAAATTCATTGATAAAAAGGCAAGCAGAAGCTGGCAGCTGGCGCTCTGCAGCAAGCATGGGTGGGGCAGAGCCTGCGGGAAGCGCAGAGGCGTGAGTCGGTGGGAGTGCTTCTCACGGGGGATACCGAGTCCCCAGAGGAAGACGACTGTCATAACGTGGAGCTTGGCACTGCATATTTGCAGTACGTAATCAGTTTAGATTGTGTGGAAAGTGGGACCCAAACTCTGCTCCACTTAACCCAAAACACTGCATGTAAGATGCCTCTGCAAGCTCCGTTTCCATGGAAATGAACATTAGCATTATCTTCCCTCGGTAAAGTGAATCTATTAGACCGAGTTCAGTAAAACAGGTATTTTATCCCATTTCACTCAGGGACAAGATAAGGATTAGTCTGAAATCTGCACGTGGCACTATAAGAGCGTGATTTGGTTATTCCTTCGGGGCTTTATAAGATTGGGAACTACTAGGCTGTATTACATAGGTAGAACAATACCCATTTATGCTGAGGCTGACTCAGATGCATAACTCTGCCAAAGCCTTATAAATCTTACACCAAAAGGAGGACAAAATAAATTTGAATGTATCTGCCCTCATATTAGACTTTATTACTGACATGATCTTACAAGAATAGGATGTTTCTGATTTCAAGAAACAAAGGAGGTGTTTCAGTTGCCCTACTGATTTTTTTAAGGGTTGGATCTATTTCCTACAAATAACCCCCCTTCCTTACCACAACATTAAATTATTAAATCATCTAAGTCAAGTGAAAAGCAGACCTTTTCTGTAATGATATTAAATAATAAGTTAAACTCTATCTCAAATGTGGAGGAAAGGTGGGATTTATATGGATTTGTTCTCAATATACATTACCAGAAATACTGCCTGATGGGTCTCTCTCCAAGCTGCCAAAGAAATGGCAAATCTCCAAGGAATACTCTGGAAAGCAAAAGTTTTTAAATAAATCAAAAGAGGTTTCAAGCTATTTTCAAAGCATGGTGGATCACTGAAGTCTGACAGAATGAGTGCAGCGTTTACTCAGTTTAAATGTGGCAATCTTATTTAAAGTGGTCAGTAAAACGGCTAATGCAG
Source organism: Aptenodytes forsteri (assembly GCF_000699145.1). Taxonomy (NCBI): domain Eukaryota; kingdom Metazoa; phylum Chordata; class Aves; order Sphenisciformes; family Spheniscidae; genus Aptenodytes; species Aptenodytes forsteri. The sequence goes on from NW_008796110.1 coordinate 6,249,042, forward strand.
AAAAAATGGAACAATTTTTCTCAGTAGACCCGTTCTCTTTTCATACCTGTAAGCACTGGAGAATCACAATATCTGTGGGACAGGGAGGGTCATGTCCTGGCCCATGGATCATTAATATGATTGGTAATGAGAAACTCAGCTGCAGAATCATTAGTTTCCTTCTTTCTGTGAGAGAAACCTAATAAGACTTCAGATCCCAGGCTGGATTTATGGAACTTGGTTCACAGTTAAAGAAAAAAAATATTTAGTAAAACCAAATATGATTTGGCCCCTGAGACAGAAAAACAATTAAACTTGTATATAATTTTAAGTGTGTTCTCGGTTCTTTCGAGGTAAGGTCTTGACATAAGATAAGAGAAGGCTGTACATGGCCTATTATGCTGATATACGTCAGTTTGACTCCTGGAGTTTAGGATAGGTTTTCATAGAAAATAAAGTAAGCAGAAGCGAGGTTGCCTCTCCTGAAGTGCAAGAGTGCTCCAGTGAAGTCAGGAACACCCTCCCCTCCCACCAAATCCTGCAGGACAGAGGGTGCTCATCATCTCATCCGCATTATCAGCATCTTACAGAACTGGGCCTCTGACAAACCATGCCGTTCTAGCAGGGGATTGCAACAGCTATTGGTAACATTATACAGAATTAATGTCTTTTTCTTCTTAAAGTTGAGGAAATTTTCCCACTAACTCCGAATTTCTCAGAGGCCTTCTGCGTAACACCCGTATCTGTAAAGTTTTCAGGTAAACCTAGACAGTTTTTGCTCTATGTTGTTATTCCTTCCCTTGCAAACCTCAAACTATATAATAAACTTAAGATCCTTAAAAATGCATCCGTCAGTCTAAAGCAAATACATAGAAAAAACAACCATTTAAAAATTCCACACAAGAAACAAAATTCTTTCTAACACAAATGAGGTTATAAGAGTGTCTTAGTCTAACACAGCTAATTCTATTGGGGCATAACCTGATCTTCTACCCTCCAACAATATACTGTTTATAACCTGCTCTTTTAAATCAGTTCCTGATCAAATTCATCCCCAGTTCATTAAAAATTATTCTACAAGAGTAGCTAATAATAGAACTAATTGGGACACAGGCCAACATCTCCTAGCTTCTTGACAGAGTTCTGACATTTTAGTACTTTTAAATAAGTGTATGTGCTGCTGTTACGGTGTGCAATAAATTGTTCAGTAAAGATATGGAATACATTTCAGAACTCTTTTTGGGGAGGGGACAGATTTTTATTTTGGTTTTGAAACAGATGGACAAGGCCCTGTTAAAGTTCTGTTCTTGAACAAATACACCAAATTTTGGAAGTTTCTCTCATCCTCTCAGTCTCATGATCCTGAAAAATCTTTATTTCTCAAGTTTTCTACATTTCATTGCCTGTAACAGAAGCATAAAGCTATTTTTTTTTCTTGGTTACTTTTATTTCATTTGTGATACTCTGAGCAGAGATCTGAAAATGAGGATGCATTCTAAAAACACATTGAATTTCTGTTTTGTTTCCAAGATTGCTTCATATTTTCATGTCTCCTCTCTTTCAGCAGCCCACTGTTTTTGGGATGCAGAGCTTATTCTTCTTATGGCACTTGCTGAAATCTTTTTTGCCGTTGCCATTTAGGTCAATAGAAGTTCTGCAGCTGACCTCTGTGCAAGCAGACTCAGCCTGGACCACAGATATGTGCGGGCAACAGGACAGATCATGTACAGAAAATAGGAGGGGCCTAAAATCACTAAGGACATCACAATACAGGTAGGGATCTTGCTCATGCCCTTTCTATCCACAGACAAAACCTTCTTGCTTGACCTTCTGGTGGCCCTTCCAACTGACACAGCTGGAGGCTGGGCTAAAACTTGGACTGGGAATTCACCTGGACTAGTAAACCAACCACTTCATAGCAAGGACAGATGTGCACAATGCCACATACGATCTAACAGGCAGCTCATGCCTTCCCACTGTTCGCTTCATAAGCCAGAAAAAGAAACAGGGCTTTCTGTAACTCATCAGGAAGGAAGCACCAAACAGCTCAGGCCAAGGCAACACGAAGACTTGTACAACATGCTGGAAGGAGTCCTAGCTGCACAGAAAGTCTGCAGTATGGCTCTGCATATCCAGGTGCGGTCCAAAGAGTAGATTGCTCACTCTAGCTAATTTTCAGTACAGTTATAGTCTGAAGGCCATTGTGATGTAATAAATATTTCCTTAATTCAATCATCTAAGTGATTTCAATCCATTTCCATTTCAATCCATTTATTTTGACTGTAAAGCCATTACAGGTGTTTCCTTTTGTTTGACCTTCTCAGCTGAGAAGCCAGTGACTGGGTAGACGATAAGCAACTCTCATTTCACCCTTATAGACTGAGTCTCAGCCTGCCTCCTTGCCTTCATAGTGTATGCTTGCAGTTTAGAATAAGTTGGAGGAACAATGTGGAGAGTTGGTTCTGTGTCTGCACATATCTTTTCTATATTGCTAAAAAATGTTATTTCATGTCTGGCATTGCCTGCAGGATACTTTTTATAGGCATGTAAGTCAACAAAAGGAAGTTCACTGACATTTAAAACAAAGCTTGATACTTCATATATCAAAGTTTTAACCATTTTTAAGGGTTCGTATTCTGAACAAGGATAACTGACTGTAATTATTATATCACAACTTGTAATGAAACAATTAAAGGAAGAAAAAAATTATGGATTTGAGATACATTTATCTGTTGACTGCTATCTGTGTCCACTACCACGCTAAAAATCCTAGACAACAGCAACAAAATTTAGGTTAAGGAAGATGATAGAGATTAGTATCTGATCAGGCATCTATAAACAAGTAATGTAAAAAAAGCTCTTTGCACATAAAGCTTAATTACTTTGGGAGAAAATCCTTCTTTGCACACAGAAGGACAGATCATGTGCTAGCTCTAATTTATGCTGATCCTTATATATTGTACAGTAGGGATCTGTCTTATCCCTTGGCTGTCTCTACGTGACATGCAATTTTTCACAGTATTTCCTAGTGATTTTCAGAATCCAGGAGCAATTCAGCATGGAGAACAATGGCAAACAAGACACGGTGAGTTGTGTCTGCTCATGGTAATGCAGTTATGTTATCTTCCAGCAATATGAAAAGAGATTGCATGTTATCATTACTACCACTTGCTCTTGTAACAGCTGTAAAGTGGAAAAGAATTTCTACCTTGTCTTTTACAATCTAGCCATGTCTCCCTTCTAAAGTATTTCCATCTTTTCTCTCTCTTTCATTATTTCTTCTGTATCAACATCTTAATTCATTAAGGAGATGAAGCCACGTAACTCCATGTACGACAGCTAACAGACTTATTCTATCAAACACAAAATGTTTCTTCATTACAACTTTTATGTTTATGACCTCTCTGAAAGCACTGCAAAATCCTTGGGTGATATTACTGGTTCAGTAAGCATGGCTATTTTAGGTATATGTTCATATTTTGAGCTAGCAGGGGAATTTTTTTTTAATATGGCAGTTACTATAGTGACAGTGACAGTTTCAGAGAGGAAAGATGGTATTATTATAAAGATATTGTACTGAGATTCAGCTCAAATTGTCAGGAACTCTTCAGAGAGGGTCACTTACATCTTTTTATTTTCCAGTATTTTTTATTGTTGTGGCAGTGCTCTGGCGAACAAGTTGTTGACCTGAATTGCAGGAGTGGAGCTGGCTGAGAGTTGTTCTTTCATTCTGCAGAACTCTTCCACGTTTAAAAAATGTTATTATTCTGTATCCAAACAAGCCCAAATCTCTTGAAAGCTATTTTGTGTAAGTAAAATAAACCATCCCAGCAAAGTCTAATGCTGAAGACCCGTGCTTTGTGCAGAAGGGGGACTTGATCCTAGGCTGCCAACCTGTCCCAAAAAGGCTAATACTGCTACAGTATTGAGGAAGTTCTGGGGTTTTCCTCATTTTGAAAAGGAATTTCATTCTGGATTTGAAAAAAACCCACCCAAACCTTTTCTGGCAAGAAATTTGTCATAAGTGGTCTGTTCCTATGACAAGTTGAGTTTCTAATGAATTGGTATTTTTGCAAAGACTTTTTTTTTTTTTTCTTCTTAAAAAACAGCTGTAGCCTGCACAACTATGCTGGTCAGTTTGCAGATATCTAAATAAAAGACAAAAGAGAATTGATCTGTATTGATTTCCTAAAGTCTATATGTGTGTGTAATTCTACGACTTATGAGGCTGAGCTCTAATTCAGGCTTGGTCAGAACATGTCTGTTTACACATAAGCTTTTCATCCATAACTAGCAAGCTACAGAAAACCTGTCCTCATAGTCGCAGACAAATATTCTCCTTGTGCTTGCCCAAGATGCAAAGGTGGGGCTCTGTAGTCCAAACCTCTCCAACACACACCATGTAAGGGGGCTGCCATCTCACAGTGAATTGCCAATGCCCATGATAATTATCAGAGTAGCCATGATATTATCGGTGATGGCCCAGGTGGTCCATTCTTGCCTCTAATGCCAGTAATACACTTGTTTTAAAGTGTGACAGAGCCTTTGACACCGTAAATTTACTGTACATATGGAATCATTGATGGCTGTTGGCAGCTGAAACGTTCATGGCTAAAGTCCCAGTGACAGCTGAGACAAGGTTCAGGCTGCTGATCTTTACTCCATTTCAGTAGCTGATTGCCAACTTAGAGCTGGTAATTAGCTATGTGAAGCATTGCTGTCTGTGGCCTGCAAGTGTAAGCTATCAGTGGAGAACAGCTTAGCAGAGGAGTGCAGGATGCTGGTCATCAGCCTCAGCTAAGTCACTGATTTTTTTAGTTACTCCCTAAACAAGACCAGCATCCAACTGAATGACCTGGCAGTGAAGTTTTAAGACCAGAATTTTTCCCAGATATAGCCGAGAAACCAGTTTCTTATCTCTTCACCTCTTAGCTACCTGTGAATACTCCAGGGAAAAGTCTACCAGCTCAGCTTACACCACCATGGTGTCCATTGAACTGTTTAACATTGCCCTGGAGGGACTGGAAGTGTCAACATAATCAATTACTGCATTTCAGGAAGCAATCACAGAGAAGCTTTCTAGGTTATCTCTGTACAGAGGTCTTCAGGATAAAGCCTCTGCCAATTCCCTGTGCACCCACCCAGCAAGAACAGTGGTTCTAGAGTGTAGTAATGTCACATGGTAATCTTCTGGTAATACTGCTGTATCCAGAAACATCAGGATCTCCTATGACAGGGGTGTTGGTCTTTGGCAACATGAAAAGCTTATTTCCCATTTTTGTTTTTTCACTTTGTGGCTTTGGTAATGCTGCTTTTATCAGGAGCATGACGATAGACTCTCTTCCAATGCAGGATAAAGAAACCTGATTTCTTTATTGCCGCATAGTGTTATTGGAGTGATGTGATGACAATATTGTTATGTCTTATTTGGAGGTGATTCAGCTCATGTTGACAGCGTTGGCATTATTGCCATTTGGCATGGAGCTGAAAGGCCTAAAAAGCTGATTATGTTGAAGTGTTTGAAGAAGGGATTCGGGACACAGCCCTGAGAGCATTATAATCCTGCTCAAGCACAATGTGACTTAAAAGCCCGCTGTTTCATTTCAGTCGTTTCCTCCCTGTGCCTGGAAACCTTCTCTATCCTTCAGACCAAAGTGTACTTCTTATTTTGAATAAGGTGATATGAAATCTGAAAGAAATATTGTTGTCAACTGAGCTTACTCCACAAATTAGCTTTTCAAAGGGCTACAGAATCAGAGCAAGTCTCTGTTGGTTCCACTGGCAAGGAGTAAAATGAGCAGTATTTAGGTCTTGAGAATATAATTCCATCTGAGCTGGTACTTCAGCCGGATCTGTAATGTTTAGTAAGATGAGTTCAAATGGGTCACATTACCTTGGGTGAGCTGGTTCACAGTGGGGCCCTGTTCTGGATACAAGCTCTGCAATCCATCAACAGAGGAAGATGAATGCTTGAAATGGTCAGCTATTTTATAACAGACTTTGATCTGTTATAAGGGGGTGGTGAGGGTCACAGTGGGAAGAAAATGTTAAAGATAATTTATAGTGCAGTAGTTTTTAGAGACCTATATTATCTTTAAGGCCCTAGAGCAATGGGCGTGATAAAACACACATCCAGATACCATCTTGCCCTGAAGACCTTGTCTGCTTTAAGTCCCTTAATGTAAAGTTAAGAGCATAAGACAAACACCCTAAAGCACAAACTTCATGGTGTGTCACTGAAAGCACCATCTTACTGTCATTAGTGCTCCACAGTGCTCTCTTGGGGAATCTGGTGAAGCAGCTTAGCGTTGCTCTTTGCACTGCCACCTCTTCTCACTGCTAAATAGGGGTTGTGGGAGATGTTCAAAGGCACCAGAGGACCTGGGCTCTAAGCTCCGGTTGTTGATTTTCTTGGGACTCTGTTTTCATTCCACTGCCTTTTGTTATATTAGTATCTTTTGTATCATTTTACTTATCTGACAGGCTGTCATGTATAATGGTGTGCTTCTGGGTTGAGTTATTTCTTTTTCTGAAAGGTTCCAGGACATTGTTTCAAGCAAAATCCTTTCCTTGTTCCTCTGTTATCCTAAAGAGTCTTTTTGAAAATTTCTGCTTTGCCATGCATACAGGGCCATGGCACAGGACGAGGAGACCGTCGGGGCTCTCACATCAGTGGTGCTATTGCCTTCCTCTGCGGAAACAGATGTTACAGCGCTTGTGCACTCCCAGGGCCAGGCTTGGAGGAAAGACGGTATGAAAAGAGGTGGGGTGAGAGAAGACTCAGGCAAATGCAGCTGGGAAGGATTTACTACCCAGTAATCTGGGTGCTTCCCAGATTACTGAAGGGATTTGTATGCCAAAAACATATATGTCTAACAGGGTCAGGAAGCACCTGATATTCCTGTTTCACAAACTTGTCATTATTAGAGCTATTGTCAGCCCAGCTACTGGACCCAAAGTGAGTCCTTAATGCAAAAGAATGACAAGAAAAAAATATTTATATCAATTCTATTTGAATTTTACCAGGTCTGTCATAATTGTCATAGAATTGTTCTTTTTGATACCTCCCAGCTGTGTAAAGAAGGTCTGAGAGTGCTTTTGTTTTGTTTCTGATCTTAGACACCAGGACTACCAGTTCCAATCCAAGCTCCCAGTTCTGTGCCTGTATTTCATCCAGTGACTTAAATAGAAAATGCATGAGTACGCCTGGGAGCAGGGATGGGATTGGGTCTTAACCAATGGGACTGACACTTATGCACAGTTAAGTCAGTACTCCTCCTATTTAGGCTCTTTTTACCCCTTCACATCTTTCATTCCTATCTGCACAGTGGCCCGGCTTAAAAATGGAGCTGGAAAATAACCCCACCACAATCATATCATTAGAGCCACCACCCACAGTCAGGAGGTGGATTGGAAACTATTTAGGTTGAGGAATGCTTAGAATAGAGCTCTCTCCAGACCAAATATTTATCCTACCAGGCAGAGTGATTGCTGCCTCCTATCCTCTAATTCATTCCTAGTTTGGCACCTATTCCCCCAAGAGATCAGAGAAGAGCCTGTTCAGACACAGCCTGTGCCTGGGGTTTCCTGTGGGCTAGTCCTTGGCATCTCCCTGCACAACATTCAGGATCACTCACTCCGTCATGCAAGTTCCTCAGCTCCCTACAGAGTTAGGGGAAGGAGCTAAAGATGCCATCTGAGGTACCTCTCTGTTTGTTGCACTGAAGTGTTTGTCTTTTAATCATTTCAACATCTGAATTGGAAGGCGAGGGTTGGATTCATCTCACCCACGTTAGACCATCTGGAAGATAGATGCTTGGTCCTGACTAATCATTTCAGCTCTCTCTATGTGCAGTGATGGCATATAGGTACCTCCAGGGATCAGTTCTCATCTATCTCAGATACCTGTTTTAGTGTGATCTGAATCTGCCTCCACAACTGCCTGTCTGTCTGCAGTGATTTCTTAGGGAGATTGCATCATTAATTCAGACTGGATCTCCACTTTTAGGTGGGTTAAGGTGGGTGGAATATAATTTGTTTCTACAGTACTCCATCAGAATATGGTCCACCGTAGTCCATACATGATCCACAGTGGAGAGTATTCAGTGCCTACCACCTACCAGACTGACAGTGTACACAGAACAAGTATACAAAACAGGTGCTAATTTTTCTGAGGAGCTCACCCTTAAAAATCTACCAGAAGATTCCATATAGATATTGGATAATAAAGTACTGAGCCCTGCCAGCATGTTCATATTCACATTAGATGGGAGTTGAAAGGAAATGGAGAAAATGGTGGTCCAAGATCTACATATTAGCACACATGAAACAACGGACAGACTCCCAAAGGAGGAATGACGTGGTTGTAGCTTTTGCAGTGTTTGAAGTTTAAAAGAGGGTATTTTACTCTCCAGACATAACTATGCATCTATACATATGTAGGGCACTGAAAGAGTGTAATGATTTACTCAAGGGCAAACCCACTTGCATAAGCTGTTCATCCCTTAGGCACTGTGAGATTATGCTGTCTTTTCCACTGAAGCCTTACTTGTGGCATTTAACCAGATCTAATACACTTGCTATTAGACAAACACTGGGAGTTACAGTACCATAAAGATGCAAAGAAGGCTGCTTAAAGCAGAGGAATCTTACCATATTAGGAAAAGTTGTATTTACTGCAGTATAGCTCTTTGGATAGTATTTAATATTATTAACAGATAGTTTTATATGGCTTTAAAGGATATGCAAAGGTACTTAAAAATAGCATGTTTAATGTCTGGGGGGAAGGGAGTCATGCACACAGTTTGTGTAGAAACAGTTGTTTTCAAAAGTCTCTTTAATTATAAAACAGTGTTTTTAAGAATTCTGACGTTTGAGACTGGGAAGTTTATTAACCAGCTTGATTATCTCAGAATAGGAGCTAATGGCCCAAATCTTCTTCTGGTACTTGAAGGGCAAAAGTATAATTCAGGAACAGTTTGCAGTGGTGGCTGTAAGCCATGTCAGTGCTGCTTGGTCCTAGACCAGCTGTGTGGTGATCTACTTTCCAGTTTCAACACAGTAGCCTCAGGGCTGCTCTTGCTTGTACCAGTTTCCCAAATCCCCAGCATTGCTGCTGCAATTGCCGAGAGCACAGGGAGACACATGGGAGACATGGGGGGGGAAGGTGCCCTCACCAGAAAAGCCCACGTTCTGGAGCATTCCTCCAAGACCTGTGCAAAGTCACCTATTGAATTAGACTGTCAAAAGTTGCTTAGATTTTACAGGTTTTTCATTTTGCCTTTGGAGTGCCTCTAGAGGCTTTTTGTATGAATTTTTTGTAACACTATTGTGCTTTGTATTTTTTTGTGCGCAATGGGGTTGTACTAATTAATATTGATCACTGTGTTTTCATATAGCGTTCCATTGTGATGGGGAAGCTGGGTTATATATAGTTTCCAATCATTATTTGGATATCTTATATATGAGATACTTTTAAGATATTGCTGTGATGTAATTTAAAAAAAATCATAGAAAAGAAAGTTTTATTTTCCTTCTCCGAACCCCTCCTTTTTTCTCTGACAATCATCGATTAATTTAGTTCCCTGCATTTTGCAACAAGAGGTGAAATGACTGTTCTGTCTTCAAAGAGGATGGGCACTGCAAAATCTTCATGCTCCTGGGCAAGTATCACTGATGTTAGTGCAGGTCTTGGAACAGGGCACGTATGTAAGTTAAGTGTGGATGGGAGATGTTTAATGCAGTGTAGAGGAATTTCTTTATTGCTTTTGGTAGAGTCTATGAAGCAAATTTGTATTAGAACCGGCCGGGACATTTTTGAATGAATGACAATTTATCAAGTGCAAATGTTTCACAAAGTTGTATCAACAAAATTTTAAACAGAAAAGAGAGAGAGAAAGAGAAAGATTTTAGCAGTAGGGTCACTAAAGTACTGGCCCCAGGAAGTGGGAGGTGCCCAGCCAAGGCCTTTTAATTTCTTCAAGATTATCTGTGTTACAGAACTTTTGCTCACTGCATGTAGATCTAGATTTGAAGCTTTGTCCCACATCCTGGGCCATGTCCTAACCGTTTAGACATCCATCTCCTTGCTGGATTTGTCAATATTTTCACTCAAATATGCTTTAATGAATCTCTTTGAAAGGTTTTAGTTTCATTCTACTGTGTGGTGGAACTAAGCTGTAAAACCCCAGTAGATGCCACAAAACAGATTCGTCTTCTTTGAGTTTGTTGTGTTTAGAGTGGATGTAGGTGAGTCTACGTATGGGAATAATTTTAAGAGTCTTTCATGGTGTCATTCCAAAGATGCATACCTGTAAATGTAAATCATATCTGCTTACATTGCAGCCTTAGCAATTATGAGAATCAAACATATAGCCACACATATTTTAGTTTGTTTAGTTCTGGTATTAGCTAATAACACCTCTTTCCAGAGCAAACGCTTTTGTCTACAAACACACATAAAAAAGATACTCGGCAAATATCATAATCTCAGTAGCAGATTTTCTGTACATAAAATTATAACAGTTTTTCCATGAATAAAGTGTAATATTTCATGACATTACTGGCCCAGAAATAGAAGCTTTATCCTTTTGAGTACAAGAAATCTTCAGCCTACCAATGGAACCCATAGCTAGCTGTCTGCCTAGGTCTCAAGATAATGCACTTGGAAGGCATAAGGTAGGTTGTTTTCAGATATTTTATGCAGCATTGTTACAGATAAATCATCTCAATTTATAAGGAGAAGGATATGAAAAGTAGCTCCAGTAGCATTTCTAAAAATCCCCTTAAATATTGTGCTTCCTCCCCCCCCTCCCCACCCCCCCGGTAATGTATGTGACATCTCCCAACATCATATGTTCTGCAGGGGGCGTAAGGATTTTGCAGACATAAGTTTTGTATGAATTGTGTGACTGATTCGTGGTTTGCCACCTACATGTAGATAACTATCCAAAATCCTGCTGATATTACTTCTATGTGTCATCAGATAATTTTATATTGAACTACAGATAGTTTTCTATTGAACCACAAAGTCCTTAATAATTTCTTTGAAAAAATAACTATGATGTATAAATATATATGCATGTGTTTCCTCTCTTGTTTTAGGCTTTAATTTTGTTCACGAATGTCCCTTGATAGTCACTGCATGAACATCTATCAGTAAAAGTTCTGCTCCAGATCACACAGAACACAATGTGGGAAACTTCCGCAATGGAATTGAGCAATTTGTATGAAGATTAATACTCATGTCTAAACCTTGACAGTAGGCTTTTAATCACATTTGGAACAAAACCATCCACAGGATGAGAAAAAGGGTTAATGACATGTCTTCCCTGGAAACAGCTTGGACAAACATGGTTCACTATATAATTTCATTTTTAAAAACCAGATTTATATATTACATCTCACTGAATCAATTATTTCTGTAAATATAGAGAAAATAACTATCTTTCCTACAAGAAGCAGCTGTGTTTTTCCAATACTATTAAAATTTGAATTAATACTAAAAGGAACAAAAAATGAAGGGAGTAAGTGGATTATAGGCATTACTTGTTCCAAATGACATAATTCCACCACAGGCTCCGCACTAAGTATTTATGGTAAAATGATACTTCAGCTTTAAACTATTATTGCTGAGCTCTTATTCGTATTTACTGTAAACTCTTCTCTATGGAGTTGGTAATCACTCTCATGAACAAAAGAAAGAAACAAAACTCAACACAAATAAAAAGCTTTTAGTTTAAAAATGTGATTAATTAAATCTCAGCTCTTCACAGATTACTTTCATGGAGATGATGGCCAGTAGGGACCTGTATAATCAGTTGATCTGACCTTCTCTGTCTGCAGACTTTTGCTCAGAAGCTGGATTAAAGGACGTTTTATAGGAAGGCACATAACCATTTCTTGAAGACCTAAGGTTCTGATGAACTTACAGCCTCCTGATAAGCTGATCCAATGTTTAACTACCGTCACAGCTAGGAAATTACATCTCATTTTAGGGTTCAAAGTTTTTTTTTTCTCCCTTTATCGTCAGTTCCAGCTATTGGATGTTCCAATGCCTTTGCCTGCAAGACTGGAAAACCCACCACTATGTCAACAAAAGCTTTGTTCATGGATCAGATCTTAAAAAAATCCAGTACTACTCCTCAGTCTCCACATCATAAATTGTGTCTTTCGTGACCTGATTTTTTTCTGGGCCCCTTTGTACGCTCTGCAGTTTCCACATTGTTACTCAAATGGGACTGTCAAGAGTCAGAAACAGGGTTCTAGTACTGGTCCTAGCAACGCTGTGTTCAGAGGCAAAGTGCCTTCCCACCTTATTCTAGTATTACCCTTGGTGCATATGCAAGCATCTTATTAAATGCCATGGCCACAACATTGAAACAGGTCAGTGAAGAGGCACTTGGATTCTTCTAGCGACTACTTCAACAAGTTCTCACCCTGTAAGCACAGCTGGTGTTCTTTGTACCCAAATACACTACACAGCACTTGCCTGTATTACAGTACATTTTGCTGGACTGTGATCAATAACTTGTCCCTAATCTCATTATTTACTGCCTCACCCATCTTGATGGCATCTTTATTCTACGGATATGAACCATATGTTCTATGGTTTGTTGATAAAAACATCGAATAACATTGGAACAAACTCTTCTAGGAGTTTTCAGGAGACACTGTGGGTCCTGGATCTAGGACTAAGTATGAGGTGAAACTATTTCATTAATATCTTAATATGCAGTCCTGAATGGAGATCAGCTTTTTACCTCTCCGTCAGCTCTCACCGCACTTTCAGGAGTCTTTGCTCCTGTCAGCATTTGTAGAAGATTTTGAAACAAATTTTGGCTTCCTCTTGACTTATCTGCATAAAGGTGACAGATGGGTTGAATCTTTGAACCTACCTTAATAAGGAACTTAGATATTTTCAGGTAATGTTATACACTACAGAAGGCTTAATTGCTTAAATCCTTACTTGAATGCAAGTTTCAGCAATATAGCTATTGCACCTGGAGGAAAATATGTGAGCAAAAGTTCAGGGAATGGCACCATATCCCAACTACCTTTATACCATTCAAATAATCTCCAAATATTATCAGAGACCTGACCAAACATTTTCACACTGTATTTACATATTTACAATGATTATTTTAAAGTCTGTTAGGACCTTATATACTGTGAGGTCTGTAGAAGAGTTCAGATGAAACCTGTGAGCTTTGTTGTACGCTCCTGGGGGAGAGCAGTTGTACCAGGATGACTTAGGGAAATGGGTTTAGGACTAAAGCAAAAAATATTGGTGAAGATGAAATGCAGAAGGAATAACAATGAAAGAGGGACCCTTTAAAAGCAGTAGTGGTTAAACCTCTCCAGACCATGAAAGAGCCAGTAAGTGGTTAAACAATGTGATCAAAATGCAAGTGGGTTTAGCTTGTCTGTGGTACCATAAAGAAGCATGAGTCAGGCAAGGCACTTTCACAAGCCATCGCGTACAAGGGTGGAGGAAGAGGATGAAACTATAAGAACAGCTGAAAACGCAGGCTCGTGAAGGACAGAGAATTCGGTTTGTTGGTAAATGTTTCGTAAAAGTCTGCAGGAAAAGATGGAGTACTGCTTGGTGAGTGGGGTAAGGACAGTCACTGAATACAAACAGCAGTACCAACTTCTGTGGGGGTGAGCAGAGCATGGAGAGAGTGCCCAATAAGCACAGTAGTTATCCCATGATGCTGTGGGAAAGTCCAAGAGATACGAGGAGCGTTGCAATTTATTGTACACGGAGTACGCTACTGTTGAACTTCAGACCCTTGCTAAGTCAAGATGCATGTTTTACAGATAGCTGTGCACTGTCCTGCAACGATCGATCAGATTTAGAATAATGTTTTCTCTAGCATGTCAGTTCTCCATGTTGCAGGTCTTACCAGTAATCAGGCAAAATCTCTCATGAGGTGAAGACTGCAGAGTACTGCTGTGAGAAAGTGCACTGACTTATCAAACAGCCAAAGGAAACAGGTGCATGATGGGTGGTGAGAAAGAAAATGTGAGCAAGGATCTAACCTAATTTGAATGCTGGCTGGAGTACCTCTCCAGTCTGTTTTAGCAATATGTGGTTTAGGCTATTCTTCACATGCACTACATAGGCTTCTCTTTCTAATACTTTGTGCTACACAGATTGACCAAAGGGCAGGATTTAGACATGATGTTGTCCTTGAGGCAGTGATTTTGCAGCCAGAAACACAGGAATTAACTTCTCCTCCCCTTTAATATAGAAGCTTTACCACCTACACAGAAACCTGTGAGGCATTTTCCTCCGCTACCTCTAATGACACAGATGCCTAAAGTTCTTAGCCTGAAAACCTGAATTTACCTTTGCTTCTCTCTCCATGTAGGATGAATGATTCATTTTGTTCTCTGATGCTGTTTCCAACTGCAAAACTGTTACATAAAGGCATTCAGGCCTTCTGCTTTTTACTCAGCTTTGGGATTTCCCGTGCTTACCACCAAGACCTAGGTAGAGTGAACTTCAGGATGATTTTGAGTCAAGTGTCAGCAATGCATACAGAGTATATATTTTTATATTTGTGCTATTTTTCCTTAATAGTGCACCTTCTGATATTTAACAGAGAGTCATCCTACTTCAAAATTCAGTATGTTTAAGCTAAATACTGCTTCATCTTGTCCGTGAAAGATCTCATTTCATATCGACATGACATTTACTCAGTCCCAGTTCAAGAAGACTGTCCTGCTCAGGAGGGAACTCAGGCATCTGTTTAAATCACAAGACCATCAATGAGAAGAATGTACAAAGGTTTAAATAATGAATAGGAATGGACCACACTGGGAATAGGTTAGCCACCAAAATAATTAGATTTCTTCTTCTTCTTGTTGTCTATTTTTAAAAACAAAAGTGTATATATTTCTTTTAATTGTGAAGTTCTTTTTCTTAATTATCTTCCTGGTTCTCATCAATATTTTTTATTTCTACTCGTGAGTTTTATACTTGCCTACAGATTCAAGTACTTAAATATGCATCCTCTGACTAGGCAGGCCCCACACACAGATGGCATCTGTTCAACACAGTGAGTCTTCACAGAGCTGAGGGCTGACCTGTGTAGAGACGGTAATAGGCAACTGAGGTCTTCTTTTGCTTCCTGACCCAGGTTTCCTTTCTTTGTAATACATTAGGATGCTGCTTTGCTCCTACCACAGTGACAAACCATTCCTGACAAGGTGATTTCCAGTAGGTGAAACTTTCCAGTTTATTAATATTATTTTGACTTTGGAACACTGATAATTAGGATATGCTGAGATGGTATACCTGATGCTTTCTACTATTGCCTCCAAAGCAGGAGAAAAAAAGCCAGGAGTAATGAGACACTATTAAATTTAGTTTAGGAAGTGTTATTAACATGCTTTATATAAAATCAAACAGGTATATAAAATCAAACTGCACTGTAAGCAGTTATTGAAATAGATTAAAGGCACTCATCACAGCATTCTAGATATCATACTATTCTCTCTCAATGTGTTATTAAATAGCATTGTATATATGACAAATGTATTCTGTAAGCTGTGTTTTGTTTGGGGAGGAGGGGATATGCAGCAAAACAGCACTATTGGGCCATATTTTTAGCTGCTGCAAATTAACATAGCTCGACTGGGAGTAGTGCCAGGAATTTAAAATGAATGTTGAACTTACAGTAGAATCAGCTACTGTGGTACTTCAATGATATGGAGGGCTGGGGTGTAGGAAACATTTGAAAGAAAGCAAAATAAATTATCTGGGATAAGCTTTGCTTCAGTGCCAGGTGAACTGAATAAAATATTTCAAGCTGTGAAATATTAAATGTCTGTAATATGTTTCAGTACTGGTGTTATAAATGCCCTATAGAGGAAAAGCTGGTGCACACAAAAACCATACCTTTCTAATACAGTAGAATTCCCTGTGTGCAGACTCTGAGGTAACGGCTAAAAACCCTGTTGTTTATAATCAGCATGGAGATTCGCATATTCTCTAATGAAATCCCTGTTAAATAAGCCATATGGTCATTACACTATGGTTTGAAGCAAGAGGAAAAGTATTATTCTGAATCAGAAATCAGATAAGAGGCATAAGATGAAACAGTTAACAAATTTCCTTTTTCAGATAGCAAAATGATATAGCAAAACTTGTGTTTTAAATTTAGGTAATATTAGAAAAAAACAGTTTGGAGCCATAATATTTTAAAAAGCTAAGAAGTGAAATGCAATATACATTGAAAGAAAGGTACTTAACTATTCATACGGTGTGGCTGAATATTAAATGAATTGTATCAGCACTGAAAAAAGCATTTGGCACCATGGAGGACAGTTCAGCAGAGTCACTGCTATCCAATGTGAGGTCCTAAAAGCAGACAAAGTTAGAATATTGAAGAAACAGAGTAGGAAATACAACTGAAAGTAATCTAATATTGTGTAAATCAATCTTTCCTGGAATGTTGTGTTCAGTTCTGCTCAGCTTGCCTCAGCAGAGATATAAACAGGAAGAAGAAGGGTTCAGAACTGGGTCAGTGACACCACAAACACTAGTGGAACTCATCACCACCAGTCATCATTAAAATCAAGGCTAAAAAAATAATTAATCTTATGGTAAATGAATGATGAAAACATCAACAGTTATAGCAAACAAGGCACTGTCACAACTCTGCCAGAGCTTTGCAGGGGAAAACCAAGTAAGGAATTACATGGCCAACAAGCGTTCTTTTTAAAGGTCATAAGTAATTTGCCCCAGCTGCTTTCGGTTCACTGGATGCCCCACCAGCTGCCTGGACAAGCCCCATCTCTGTAAACCAGACACAGGAATTGAGTCCTTGGTAACAATACCCAGCTCCGGCTGTAAATCTCAAAATGCTGGAAGAAAATTATTACCAAAAGAGAAACTGAGGCGCTGAAGTAATTCCTTGATTTGTAAAGAGGAAGTTTCTTAGCAAAAAAACATATGGAGGGCATGATACCTGTCAAATAGCCCAGAATAAAACAAAAGCAAAACAAAATCATAATCCTGAAAGAAGAAACAAAGCCTACAGCCTACTAGCTGTTTCAGCTGCTGCCGGGGTCTGGTGCGCAATCCACTCCTACGTGAACTCATCTCAGGCATTGCTGGGAGCAGGATCCCAGTAATGAAATGCAAAGGGTTTTTTATTCATTTCCCCCAAAAAAAAATTATGTCCACACCTTAGGGTTTTGGTTTTAGCCCTTTAGAAAGTAGAAATGAAATGAGGCATTTCACACATTTAAGATGTAACATTAATGTACAGCCTTTGCTGGTTTCTTTTAACTTGCAATTATTTCTTCCTTGGTAAGATTCAATTAATTGGTGAGATAATGAAGTAGCTATTCCCCAGGAATTATTAAGTAACTTACATTATCTTGTCTTAATACAATGGGAGATATTAAATTCAGAAACGTTTTGTTTCTTTGCTGTTTTCAGCTCTTTTGCACATTCATTTTACATACTAAATGTTCAGTATTATAAAAAACTTCTCTTAAACCTCAGGCATGTGGTGTTTTAACAGCACATCACTTCACTGATTTGCTCAGTGAATGTTTGTTTTGTTCTTATTAATTACAAATACGCAGGCAATGATACACTGGTTTGATTTCATTATGTTACACAGGCTTTATAAAGCCGTTGCCTAAAGAGCATAATACAGTCTGCTGAGCCCTGGGCAGAGTGATTTGCAGACTGCTCTACATTAACCTGTAGTTCACGCATCACTGAGTGTTTTCCTCCCCTAATTAGAGGCTAGCCAATTGCACTATTTATAATTACTTAATATGATGAGGTTTTATGTAGAGAGAGATTAAATAAACAGAGATCTTAAAAAAACACAGAGCAGAGACTAAACATCTAATTAGCAGAGCAATAAGTTTCAGGATACTAGGATCTTCAAAATGTGCTTTCTATTAGTTTGTTCCTTTGTTGTTTGAGACCGCTTTCTCCAGGTGGAAAACACATTGGCATAGTCACAAAAAACCCTCAGACTGTTATATAGAAAACACTGACACAAAATCTTCTTGATTTGAATAAATGTGTTGATGCAGATAACAGTATTTCAAGCCCTACCTCTTAAGAAACAGGAGTAATTGTTCCATATTCAAAGCTGTCACTAAATTCTGTTACAATACAGGATTATTGGGGTGGTGTGTGGGGGGGTGGCATAACTCCCCTTCAGATTTCTTTACATCAGTTTCTGTGAAGGTAATTTGATTATTTAGTCATACTGAAATTTGAAAAAAAAAATCCCTGCAGAAAGCGGGTTTAGCGTCATGGGATCAGATGTGCTCTTGCTACTTTCCTGTGGAGCAAAACTATTTCTAACCTAGTCCAGATCAGAGCTGAGCACTTCAACTTTCTCAGCTTTTTTATCTTCTTGCCTCCAGCAGATTTCCTATTGCAGGGGCTAGAGCAACTCACGTTGGCTCAATAAGCCCAGTTGCTTGAATGATTCCTTCCTTCTGGAGAAAGCTTGGATTAAACAGTTAATGATATGATTATGCAAGGAGTTGCTCCCTTGCTCTTTGATGCAGTCTATCTGGATGATCCAGGTTAAAAAAAAAATAAAATGCTTAAATGTTTCCCCTAACCCAAGCCATACTGACAGAACCAGGTTAGGGTGCAACTGTTTGTGACGTTACACCAACAGATCAGAGCTGAGCATCTGTGAGTGTGTGAGGGGAGAGATGATACCCTGATCAGCTGCAGCCAGTTCAATACATCTTACCAAAGCAAAGGTCCTAGCAAAGGAAAATGTTTCTGTTCTGTTTTCAAAATATTTCTAACTTCTCTGGGGTCATCATATCTGCAAAGTAAATCAGAGGATAAAAACTGTTTTGCATAAAATCTGATCTGGAAGTATCTTGGGAGGGACAGAACAAGATTTACATTCAATGGCAGAAATATAATATATAAACAAAGCTATGAAATTTTAAATCCTAGCAAAAGTAAGATGAAGAAGGAAAGTGTTTCGGAAGAGCCAAGACAACAAACATAAAGCAATATTACATTTCCAAACTGAGAAACGAGAAGCTCTGGAGGTTTTCGAAACAGCTAAGCAATAAAGAGCATAGCTCATCATTTGCCAGCACCTTTTTGGAGTGCTTTCAAACACTCCTCTTTAACATTGCTCAACCTATAACATTTACACAAATACAAATGGATAAAAATGTACCACCATGAAACTAAGGACTGAAATCTCCCACATGTCATGGCTAATCTGTGCTACGGCTTTCCAGAGGCAAAAGAGAGACGGGGCCCTGAGCAAGTGCCTCCAGATGAAGGAGCATAGGGGTTCCTTGTGGCCTCCCTCTTTATGCTGATTCTGTACAGTCCCATTTGCTCCCCGAGAGACTACTGTTCACTGAGACACCAACATATGTTACAAGTGAGCAGTGGTTACATATCAATTGTCCAGCGTAAAGGAGCAGCAGCGGAGAAAACCTGTATTCAGCAAAGGCATGGATAACCTAGAAAAAGTACAAATTAAGCTATAGCAGCATACGTAGTGTATTTACTTTTGAAAAATGTGTATATAGGTCTCTGAAGACAAGAGATGAAGCTTTAAGCAGTAGTGGGCAGACTGTGGCTTCGTGTGGGCAGCATGTACCCTTCAGTTTTGTTAAAAAGAGGAAGGTGTGGCATTGTCCTCCTTCTGGAGGAGAGAAAGAGGGTGACTGAGAAAAGGCACAAGGCATTCAATTAGCAACTGTGTCATCTGCCCACAAGTAATTGAGAACCAGATATATGTACATTGGTTGCCGCATGATGTTTTTAAAAAGATAAGGCTGTATGTTTAACTTCAAAGACAAAGTTACACTGCCGTCTAATCATCGTATTTCCTAATACTATCCAGCACATTCTCTGTTGAGTATTTCTAGTCTACCAATGCATACCACTGTGAAAAACACTCATATACTCTGGCCTAATTCAATATACTGGAACAGCGGACTTTTTTCAAACCCTTTAATGCACATTCAGTTAAGAAAATATACAAAACCAGCAGTGTCTTGCTACCAACACAGTTCTGCTGCAAAGCAAAATGAGGGGACAAAGCCGAAGACAGTTGGATTATGTCGGTCCTGTGGACTGATGGGGGGTGTTGGAAGGACACACAGCAGGGAGGAAGTGAAAGAGTCTCACACTCAGGCTGCTGTCTTCCAGATGTCTCAACAGCTGGGCTCTCAAAAGGTATGGCTGACCTGAAAGGAAGGTCCGGCACTGGCTGGGACAGGTTGCACTGCTGGAGTTCACTGAAGTATGCTTTCAAAATAAAGACTTGTATTTGTGATATTTAGAATAATGTTGTAGTGACAAAAGATTACGGGAAGAAACAAAAGCTCTGAGCTCTGCTGTATGCTACTCTCCTCCTTAATAAGGTGGGTTCTTATGAATTTTCTAACTTGTTTTTGCATTCTCTCTCTCTCTCTCTCCACAAAATGATGCTAAATAACTCAACTATCGTATGGATGCTATGAAAGATTGATGAAAGTTGCTGTATAAAGGAAAACAACTAGTTTCATAAACTGTTGTACAAGATATGCCAAAGACTTTGGGCTAATCACTGCTCCTACTTTTATATCATACTTCTAAAGTCTGTAATGTTTCACAAGGGTAACCAAGATCAACATATAATTTCTTTGCTTCATGCTGTGTGAAATGCTCATGCTAGAAAGCTAAGGGTTTATTTCATATATTACAAATATCATAGTGATCACATGAATATTGCCTTTGACACAAAGGATTTTCCTTAATATAGGATGATGAGTTTGGTGTGTTAGTTTTGTCACCCAAATAGGTCTCATGTGAAACATCATGTACCTTCCTAAATGTGCTGTGAAAGTTTGTGCCAGATACTCCATGGCTATTATTCTAAAAAGCAAGTCTCCTTTCCGAAAAGAGCATTTCTTTTTTAGAAGATAAACAATGGAACGGTAAAGTTATCCTAAAGGTAAAGGTCACTCAAAGCTGTTCAGAGCCATCAGATAATTTATCCTGGAAAAAGAATACTGGCAGGCTGAGCTAATCGAAGAGTTTGGTTGACTGAACATTGGCTAACACGCCATAGCACTCTATTGACTTTCTAGAACCTGTCGATCCCTTCAGCCTCCCCTGAATTACTGTAACCATGAAAGAATGACACACATCAGGAGCTCTGCTACAGGTCTAACTGCAAACAAGGCAAATATTTCTGCAATACTGCTCAGTGCCCTTTAAACTTTAGCACTTCCTCAAGCTGACAAAAAGCTTTCTGACTGGTAAACTGCTCGGGAAAAAGTCTCTTTTCTTCCCCAAAGAACCTCTGGAAAGTCATGTGGTCTTGACGTGTTTGTGAAATAACATCTGTTGTAAAAAATCCTCTTTTTTTCTCTCTCTCTTAATCCTGCCAGTTGTGCAGTCTTGGTTATATGTTTGCACAAAAGGGAATAGCATTTGTAATTTAGGTTATATGTGATCTATACAGCTATGTTTTTCCAAAAAGGGAGTGCCTATTATCAGCAATAGTTATTGCTATACTCTATCGCTCCCCTGATGGTTTACAATCAAGAATTTCAATCTCAGCTTGTGTTTCACCTTTACTTCCAAAGACCTTCCTTTGCTAGCAGTCCCTGGCTGCCACAAATCTTTCTTCCTTTCTGCTGAATGAAGATCTTGTGGCTTTGCTTCCTTCTCTTCACATGAGCTGCAATCAGTTCAACCTTTTATATAGTCTCTTCAATTTAATGAAGTAACATCCAGTCAAGTGCTGTACAGCTCATGAAGTAATTAAAATTTGTAAGAAAGGGATCATTGTAGTCAATGGCAGGAATGGGGAAAGAAGGAAATAACCATATTCAATTAGAGCCCGAAAGAACTCCCTAAAAAGCTCCTGCACTCTCAGAGAAACCAGATGGTTCAGGACTTACATGGTGTGTATAGCTGTCCTGCTATGCTGAAAACTAGAGAAATTATAAGCTGCTGGGCCAAATCCTGCACTCACCAGAGCATAAATCTACAATAATTCCATTAGCCTTTGTGGATTTATGTCACTGCAAGGAAAATCAGAATCTGACTCTTTGTTTTCCCTGCTTTATGTGATGAATAACGTGCTCATCATAAATACAATGTCAGGAAAACCCAAGTGTTGCATCACAGGGATTAGAATAGATGTTCTTTAAAGTGGCTGGGCAGCAATTAAGACAAATAGATGTTCCTGATGAATACACACCCTAATGTCTAGCTCCTGCTCTTAACAAAGTAGAATGCAACACTTTTTTCAAACATGACTTTAATCAGAACAAAAAGAAACCCTGGTTATTTGCCAGTCTGCTTTTCCTAAGGGGTTTGCCCCAGGCAGTTTTGAAATGACCGCTTAGAGAGTGCAGAGAGAAATAAAGAATTTAAGATGACATTTTTAATTTCCTTTAGCTACATTTCAGAATTTTATGGGACTAAAATGTTGTAACCTGAAGATCCAACTTCAGGTGTTTTAAGTTGTCCTGGTTTCAGCTGGGATAGAGTTAATTTCCTTCCTAGTAGCTGGTACAGTGCTGTGTTTTGGATTTAATATGAGAATAATGCTGATAACGCACCGATGTTTTAGTTGTTGCTAAGTGGTGCTTACACCAGTCAAGGACTTTTCAGCTTCCCATGC
>NW_008796110.1:6271971-6302702 GCF_000699145.1 Aptenodytes forsteri
TAGTAGTAGTAGTAGTAGTATTTTATTTTATTTCAATTATTAAACTGTTTTTATCTCAACCCGCAAGTTTTCTCACTTTTACTCTTCTGATTCTCTCCCCCATCCCACTGGGGTGGGGAGGAGTGAACGAGCAGCTGTGTGGTGCTCAGTTGCCGACTGAGGTTAAACCATGACATAAGTTTAAACAAAGGCAAAGACATAACAAAAAGTGGGACATTATATTGACCCTTGTTCATCCTTGTCACAATTCTGGATATTAAGTGATTCTTTAAGGTAAAGAAACTAAGGATTTTATATATGTGAACTGCGGATGCCCTCTGGTACTAAATACAAATTAGCTATGTACTGGACAGTGCTTACAGGGGAAGGCCAGGGTTAGTCACCTGCGGTTTGGCCATTGGAAGGCTGAACTCTGGTATGAAGGTCACTAGGGTGGTCTCCAAGGAGGGAATAGCTTGATGCAGCCAAGTTTGGAAGAGGAGCCATGAAAGGATTCAGCAATGGTGGTGGTGGTGGGTGCATCAGGCCTGAGTTCATATCTGGACTACCTAGGCTCATGGGTCTCCAGTTTCTGAACGATCCTGTCCTGGGAGCAAAGCAGGTCATCCTGAGACTGTATGTGCTGAAAGTGGTACTTCAGTTCACAGTCTGAAGTGGGGCGTGGACAGCAATATTCGGTGCTCAGTCTTACTGTGCTGTTTCTGGAACTCTGTGACCTGGTTCAGGGAGGACCAGGGAAGTAAGGAGGGATGCACCTACTGCATTTTTTTTAAAATAAATTAGAACAACACGAAATATGTAAGGGTTGTCGTTACCACCAGATTAGTCCGATCTCTGCCTTTGTGTCTGAAGGTGCAGGAGCTGTAAATCATTAGAAATCAGTTCATAAGCCGCTGTAACTTCTTGTTTACCTAACAGGCAATTATTCCTATTAATCACTTCTGATAAACACTTTTAGGACTAATGGCATATTTCCATAAATAGTTGCCATTACAAGGCCAGCAACTAGCCATGATAATAGGTATCCTAAAATATTGTGGATAATATCTACTATCAGCCAGGCATGGATTTACTGGGCAAATGCAGATTTATAGCCCTGTATTAGCACAGCATGATGCACCACGTACTCTGTTACACGCTGCGGAAGAGGCAGTGCCAGGCTTGCCATCCATCTTAGAAAACTCAGGAACCAAAAAGGAGATGTATTGCAGGTCGTAATGGTTTACTAAAAGATGACAGGTTGTGGCAAATAGTGTTTTGAAAGGCAGACTTCTGCTGTAGCAAAGCTGGGGATGGGAATGTCGCAGCACCTAAAGGAGGAAAAAATGTCTTTGGGTCTCACACTGTGCTGACCTCATGAGAAAGGGGGTAGAGGTTCCCGTTCCCTGCCAGGCCAGTCTGCAGGTTCTTGCTGTAGATGACAGGCTCCAAGGGAAATCTTTTGGGGTTTCTAATCTAAAGCATATTTCTAAAAGCACATTGCTCATTGCTGTTACAGTCAGCCCTTTCTGTTGATGTCAAGTTGGGCACTGGCGTCAAAGGTTCAGATCACTGTTCTTTCTGCACTTTCAGCACCGTCATATTAAGTGACTAGGTGGGACTCCTTTTATATCCCATATCATGGCTGAAGCAAAACTAGGGTAGTGCTGTTGGTAGCATGCATAAGTTTCCATTTTTTACAATAAGAGATCTGCACCTTTCTTTATGAAATCAAAAGATGCCTCATATTTTTAAAAGAATTCATTAAAAATGAGAATAAAAGCAGTTAGAATCTGTATGGTGCAAAATCCATACCTTGATGAAGTTCAGAAGTGCCATGGACTTCTGGCTTTTACTAAACATATCTGTCTACTTAATGGGCTGATTTATGTTTGAGATCATCTGCAACTCCAATGACGTAACAGCAAACATATTTCAAAGTGCCTGATGTTAATTATTCTAATCCTCTGCCAAAAGACTCTTAAAAATGTAACAACACCTTTACCCAATTGCCAGGAGTTTGTATGGGCATTAGCTGCAGAAAACAGACACAATGACTGGTGTCCCAGCCAGAGCCTGCACAGGATTGATATTAGCAGAGATCTCTGTTTATCTGAAATAAAAATTATTTCTTTGTTTAGCTGAATTTACCTGAAATATTTCCAGACTTGACAGAAGTTCAGAATAAGATTGTGAATGAAAAACAGACATGTTTATGAAGCAAAAACGTAACAGAAAGATCTTATTTTCAGACTGATTCTAGCTGTTACCTTATGTATTCAAAATTGGGACGTTCACATGTCAAAAATCCACACATACTAAATCTCTTTCAAGCAGCTACATTGCCATTTCCATTGTACTGAATTACCAAGGGGGAAATCTTCCTTAAGCTGCAAAAACACAGTACAGAGCTGTAAGTGTATGCACAAGAGGATTACAACCAGATAAGCTTATTTTGAACAGGACAAGGATCTCACATTTCACATACTGGTTTTTTTTCCTTAGCAAATTATAAAAGTCCATTCTATTTGCTAGATGCATCTTATACAATTCAGAAAACACACTTTAAAAGAATTGCCTGGATTAAATGTAAGGTCTCAGTAAACCTGAACATGGCTTCAAATGTTTCTTTCTTAACTGCTTGGATGTCTCATCTGACATAGTGCTCATGACCACTTGTTTAGAGAAATGTCCTTCAGTCACTCTAAGAAATAAGCTGATAGAAAGGTGATCAGCTTGGCTGTTGGAGTTACATTCTCACACCTTGAAAAACTGATTGCCATTTTGCATCTATGTATGGAGAGCCTGAATTCTGCTCTGCCGGACACTTTTGCAATAAATGGATCTAAAGTGAACTGTGATGATAGCGCTGCAAGCGGGATTCAACTTCTATAGGAACATCAGTCTGAAATGGCAACCGAGGTCAACACATCCATTTCCCTGTACTAGCAGGCAGCTGAGCCCTGAATGGGCTAAAAAAATTCTACTTCCTGCTATAATACTGCCCAAGTTTTTATTGGGAACAAACAATATCTACAGGAAAAAAAAAAGATCTATAATGACCTATAGAAAGGAAGCAGGATAAATAAGAGATATTGCTAATATTGTAGTTCCAGCATAGCAGGATTTTTTTTTTTTTTCCAATACTCATGGGGCATCTAGGACAAAGCCCGTGTCCCTCAATGTAGAGGAACACAACAAAACAAGAAAAAAAAACCCCTAACCATTCTACTTGGATTAGGGGAAAAATTCTTCCTGATCCTAAATCTGGCTACCACTTTAACTATAAGCTTACTTCAAGTGGCACCGAGAGCAGTGCAGCACTGTGCTTTTACATCCTGTCTAGACACGTGGCCTATTTCCAGTTGGCTGGTCATTAGAGGAGCAGAACAAAAGTCAAACCAAAAAACTAGGAGCCAATTTATACATCAAGAGAGAAAAGGAAAAAAATAATCCTTCTTGGCCCAAAGGCAGCCAGTGAATGCCCTGAAGCACAGGATTAATACGATATGATCTATGTCGTGAGGAAGCAGTGATCCAATTTCCTTTCAAAACTGCTTGGAGACTCGGACCCAAAGATTCATATTTGTCCAAGGCTGCATTGGATGCTGGAAGGCATAGCTTTCAAAACAGTTTTCTGCAAGTATAACTTCTCTCTCTGGAAATAAGAGAAGCTTTTACCTCTGCAGAACTAAATACTGATCTAAAGAGACATTTCAAAACCTGAAGTCAGCAAAATAAGTACCCTGTGCCCAGAACCTGCTGGTAGCTGGTCATCTGGGAAATGGGGTCGGAGAGCAGAGGTGCAGGCAAAGGAACTGGGAGCAAAGGCTTCACAGCAGCGTGCACAGTGCTCTGTAAAAGCCTTCCACAAAAGGCCCGTGCCCTTCTGTCTCCATATCACATATTAAGATTCATCGCTTTGACATGTTATTACTCAGAAGACCAGGACACAAGAAGATGTATGAGTAGGGTGGGGTACTTGACTGGCTTTCTAGGAAGTCTCGTTTCATGTTCTAGGCATCACATTTAAATTCTGTGATAAGAGGCATTTTACATCAGCAGAAAGAGATAAAATTGTGGTGGTGGTAGTTGGGATCATAGCAAAATGTGATCTATATGTACTTGGGGACATGAGCATTTTATTTTATTTCTGTAGCATCCTGAGCACTTTTTTCTGATGTGTTTACTTTGCTTTTATGGTTTATTAAGGTTATCATTTCCTATCTGATTACATAGGTGAATCAAATATAGAATCTATGGAAGATGAAGATCTAGACTAATGTATTGGTGTATGTGTGTTTATCTCTGTGTGTGCATTTGTGGGCAGAAAAAAAAAGAATGAATTGTTTTTATTTATTCTAACTTGGGAAGAAAATATCCATTATTTTTATTGGAGTTAATATTTGTTTCAAAGAATATTGTTTGTGTTGCAGTGATGCCTACAATTCCAACTGGAGATGAGGGCCTCTACTTGGCATGCGCTGTACACTTCTATAACAAAAAGCATGCCCTATCCCAAAACCTTACCATCTGCACAGTTAATGGGAGATAACAGTGGATACAATAGGCCGGAGCAGAATGAAGAAATGGAGATGCAGTTTAATCAGCCTAAAAGACATCAACCTGAAATGAGCCAAAGGCTGATCTTGCAGTGCTTACTCAAGGCAAAGGGTTGTGTTACCTTCATACACCCGTTTCGCATGTGTAAAAGGAAATCTCTTCAGAAATGTCATTTCCCTTTCTGGCCATCATTTGTTGTCAGTGATGTCAATGACAAAAAGAATAACTATTACTACTATAGTATGTACATATTACAAAGAGAAGGGAAGGGTTTACCCTGATCCCTAAGATCATGATAATTTTTTTTTTTTTTTAAATGGAGTCTTCTTGTAGAAACAATATTTTAGATTTCAAAAGATGGTAATGCAAATGGCAGTAGAAAAGCAAAGGTATTCCAAAGGAAAGGGGATGTACAGTCATATTTGCTAGAAAATTAATAGATGTTCATTTCCACTAGATAGGATCAGATAGTTCAGGAAAACAGTAATTTTCTTTATACATATTTAATACTGTCAACTTGAATACAGCTTAGATTGGTTATAGCTAAAAGTCTCATTCGATGCATGAGATGTGTGAGAAATGTTGACTTTATGGTACATTTTTATTCACTTCCTTTTGATGGCAGATATTGTTGCCTCAAACCAATTTCCAGCAGATGATTTTCGCACTACTGAAATCACAGTGACTGAGCAGAAGTAGTCCCTTAGGTTGTCTTTTCAGGCAGTTTGGCAGTTGCCAACCTGTTGGAAGTTGCATAAATGAATATATTTTGTGGTAAAAATTCTTTCTAGACAGGAAAAAATAATTTGCCATAATTCACAAGCTAACACACACCTTTAATTTTGAATGTGTTGCATTCTTGAAAAATTTAAAAAAATAAACTTTTAACTTCTCAAAAAATAGACAGCTTCTTCAATTTTATAAATCAAAAATATCTTTCTCCAAATATATATCAATAAAAGAGATTTTCCCTGTGCATTTAATACATAGCTAGTGACTCATGAATTATAGCTCTTAAGTACTGACTCGGATAGCCAACATCCCAAAATAGAGAGGCAAGCCACAGAGTGAGAAAATGCCTTCCATCTCCTTCTGGACAACCTTTTCCAAGGGCTTCCTGATAAATAAGAAAAACGTTTCGGAAAACGTAGTTTTTCCTAGGGCTTAGGGGGTAGATTTTCCTTGAATTCATGATTTCCTGATTCCATGTGCCATAATGAACCACAGGTTTCTCTAGCAGCAGTACCACAGGAGCTGAGGTTGGGTACTTCATGCTCCCCTTGTCCTCTTTAGGCTATCCTGCTGCTCAGCCTGCTTCTCCTGAGGGTCCCCACTCATGGAGTCCCATCAGAATGGATCTCATGGAAATATACCTGGAGCAGTTATAAGGATATAGACAAATGAACACACTGTCAAACTCAGTATTTCTTATATTTATTGAATGTAGGAAAATATAGCTACATATTGCAGCTATATAGTACAATAATATATCATCCAATTCTCAGCTTATATATATGTATGTAGCAAATTCAGAACATCACATAATCAGTAATCCAATACTTGGAGTGCATAATACCACAGTGTGATGCAGGGGCTAATCTAGGTCCAAACGTGGGTGAGGTTTGTCTGAGGACATACATGTGACTGCAGAAAGACACTGCTTTCTGGCTATTTTTTTAAGTTGAAAACAATCCTTTCCAAAATATATAGTTTTGCATATGTATTGAGGAAAGGAAGACGTGCCATTCATTTGATAAAAAGATGGACTAATTATCAGGCAACCAGATGGCAAAATACAGACTATAATTCACAGGCGAGCATTCAGCATAGATCAACACCTCCCGTATGGCTCCCACACCCCAACAGCAGTAAAAACACAGAGCTACAGAAATGAAATGCTGCAAGGGTCTCAAGAAACCATTTAATCCATCTTCTTGCATTGAGCAAGGAAATTTTGGGTCAGTGCAAGATAATTTTATTCCACAGAAAGACTGTATGGACAAAAGGTTTCAATAATTAAAAATTCCTTCACGTGCAAAATGGGCAACCAAAAAAAAAAGAGAGCAAAACCTTGAGAAATTCACTGAAACCTAAACCACAAAAACCTCAGAAGAGAGAATAACCACAACACACATCCTGACTGCTGCAGACACATGTGGCTCTTTAATGTGGTTACAAGCAGAGCATGCAACGAGAACCTTTTATTGCACATGGGATCATTCACACACATACTGAGCAAACCAAAAAATACGCTTCCATAACATGTGCAAAAACTCAGCATCTGACACAGACTGTAAAGTAAGCTTTGCTTAATGGGCTCACAGAAAGCAATGTGATGGACAACTTATGAGAACCTGAATAGAATATGAACAACATTCACCACAAATCAGTGCCAAGAAAAGGCAGCTGATGAATCTGCACAGGCAGGGATGCAGCTTCCATGGGCTGGGTGCATGTGAGGTGATGCAGGTGCTCCTGCCCTGCCACAACATACAGACCACGAGCTCTTCCTGGGCACTGGCAGCAAGGAAGGGGTCCCAAACCCTACAAACACTTGTAAATGTTACCCTCATAGAAATTGACCTGAAACTCCATTAAAGGACTGTAACTCCTACGCTTGCTCTCGACTCAGACACCCATAAGTCAGGGGTCTTCCTTGTGTAACTGTTGATTTGCACAAGTACACCTGAGAAACATTGCTGCGGCACCCTACAGTCTGGGGACCAGTTTTGGGTTTGTCTGCCTTCGCGCTGCAGTGCTGAGTATGCGACACACCACCTGCTGACTGCTGAGGACAAATGGGAGAGGATGACATCTTACTGTACTTTGTGTTCTTTAATTAATTCCATATTTCTGCACTAGGTTCTGTAAGACAGAATAGGGTATGGTGGAAGCCTTCTTATGCATTCGTAGTTGTCAGCAGAGAATGTATTTGGGGTTGTCTGCTCTGTGTTCAGAAAAGAAAATAAGGAGTCAGAATGTATGTACTTAATTAGTGCCATTTCTGAACAAAATTCCTAATTAACATACATGGTAGTCTGATTTAAAGAACTGCTGTTGTTTCTGTTTCTTATATTAGCTGGGGTTTTTTTTACCTCCCTGAATAAGAGGAAGCAGGACAAGAATCTTGAGTTTCTTCCCTTGAAAGTGTTACCGGTAAACACTGACCAGAGTCACTTCTGCGCTGATGCTGTTGGCACACAGGAGGCCCAGCTTTCAAAGAGCGCTGGCGTCTTCGTCAGCTCTCTGAGGATGCCCACCAAGAACAGCGCCATTTGCATTCTCAGGGACTTCACCCGTGCAGCTTTTTGGTGCCCTCCCACGTGAACTGTGGGTGACAAAGTCTGCTCTGAAGTTGCCACAGCTCAGCCTCCTGAAAGCTCGACATTCACAGGGGATGTGAAGCCAGAATGGGAATGGTGAGCACTGGGGGGTATCCTGGACTGCAGACATCAGCTGCCCGGTTCTGCAAGCTAGTGGGTTTTGCCTGTCACCTTCAGACCCAAATCCAGTGCAGTTACCTGTTCAAATGGCTGGAAGGGGTAGACTAGCAGAACATTGCAACTAGATCTTTACCTAGGACAGTTTATGAGGGAAGGGTAAGCTTTTTACCTTTGAAATTTAGCCTTCATGCATTTGCACAACTCCTGTGGCTATCAGTGGGTGTTAAAGGTTTTTCTCCTGGATTGTGCTTTAAAATTTAACTTTCTATACAAACTGGAAATGTAATAGGCATGTACCTTTTCGTTACATTTTCATTTACAAACTGACATGTTTGGAATATTTTGTGACCTAATTATATAATGAAAAAGCAAAGTATATCAATGAACTGAACACATAAAATGTGGGAAATACGTTTGTGCATGAATATATAGTGTGAAAAGCAAATTTAACTACATTTGCCACAAGAATTACTGAACTGCTAGTAGCAGATTTATTACAGTTATTTATTATTTATTTATTTTATTATTGTTTATTATTATTATGGTTAATTTATTTAAATTAACCTGGTTACATGCGATTTAACATTGGGAAGCAATACGGATGGAAATGTCATTTTCTCAGCTGATATATAGCTACATTTCATATTCAGATTCTGCTGGAATGTTAATTGGAAATTTGAATTTCAGGCCCTTGTTAATAGACTAGACTCTGAGAGGTACCTGCATAACAACACTTTCCTTCCTCCTCGGTTCCTTCAGTTGGAGATGATCTCTGCCTGAGTTCTGCTCTTTCTACAATACTTCAGATGCATCTGGATGGCCCAGAGAAAGGTTGCAGTAAGTCAAGAACCCAGAGGAGCCAAAGTGGCCTTGTTGTATAACGCGAAAACGCTTAGGAAGCCTGTGAAGTGGGTGCTGTGCACTTAGTTTCCCTGGAATTTCATTTTCACAAGATTGCAGAACAGTGTATTTCAAATGATAGACCAGACGGGCTGTGTTTCAGTGACTGCACAGATTCCCTGCTCAGATGTTCCCAATGGCTCTACTTTCTAAATGGGAAGGATTTTACTGCTCCCACCATGAACTGTCACTGCCTACCTCCATACGTGCAAAATCTTTTTGAGGATTCATATTTTTTGTCGCAATATTTACATAGTGTTTGACATCCGCAAACTACTTCCACAATCTCAAGAAATGTATTCAGACAACCATATATTTCTAGGCACTTTCTTCTGCAAGAAGCCCTGTATAAATCAAAGGGGGGTTTTTTTCAGAATAAAGTGCCACCCAATGTAGTAACAACATCAGAATCATGTAGTGCAAATGACCTAAATACTCCAGGATGAGGGTGGTTGTTCCTGGCATTTGACACTTACCCCAGAAGTCCCTGATTTACACCTGAGGACAACACTACATTTGGAGCAAAAATTAAAGATTTCTGCAGTCTTTGTAAATTATTATTGTAACTATTGTAACTACAGAAGATATTTTAAAATATTGAAACAAGAGGCTTCTCCTTCTTCTGAGCAAAGTTCTGTCCTTACTGGAAAAGTAAGCCAGAAGATGAAGGGTAATATCCCCCTTGCAGCTGACCACTTTGCTGAGAATAAAATAGAAAATGTATCCCATAGCAATGTCTTAATGGCACTCGGGGTCTGGTACTAATCTTAGACACAGGCACAATTACCATGAAATCATCTCCTCTGTAGGGGTATAAGCAAGAACTGATTTTGTAAAATCTTTTCTATGTATTTACCCAGGATTAAACCTGATCCTTACTGTGAAACTATCTTGATGAAGCAAAGGATCCTAAAAGGTTAAGACAAACACAATTTGGAGACAGGATATTTTTTGTCCAGAACACCCATATCCACATGAATTGTCAGCTACAAGCACATGCAATGTGTGCAACAATCAGAGTCGTGACCACAGTGGGGCAAGAGAGGCACCAGATGGTGACAGATGTGAGGGCCACCGCCTCGGGGTGCTCTGCAGGTCCAGGGCAGACTCTAGAAGAAGCATCTGGCAGCTGAGAGGAGCACAGAGGGCAGCGAGACCAGGGGGGAGTGAACTCCAGAGAAAAGAGCACTGGGGGGAATAAAGCAAACGTGTCCAGTGTACCAAAATTTCCTGCCCCTGCCTGAATACAATAAACAGCTTTGTGCATGGACCAGCAAGCCCTATGTATAATCAGTGCTCAGTTAGTTTATCTTATTAAAATAATTTTATCTGGGGAGAGAGGAAAATCCATGAGCATTTACTGCATCTGAAATTCACTTGCATGAACAAAACCTCTAGTCTTGCTTTACACATGATTTCACTTACCTCTGTTTTATACTATTGTAATCCCAGTTATTTCAGCAGACATTTTACACCATAACATCTGAGGTCAGAGTGGGTCCCTTACAACAGACTTTAAGTATTGTGATCTTGGAGGGGATCTTCCATCTTGTGGGATAAAAATTTTTACTGGGAATATTCAGACCATAGTTTTTGTACACATTTTAAATGTTGTTTATAAAGGGCCATAAACAGCCTCTGTGGAAATGCAAGTTTGAAACTGCTATGCTGAAAGTTTCAAATATTTGTGAGATTCACGATTCAGAGATTCATTAGATGTACAATTCCACTAGCAAAAATGATTGTTCTCTGCAAATTACCTGGTTTTCCTATTTATGCATACCCTTTCTCATAAAGCATGCATTACATTTAGTCTTTTGTCTAATGTGTAGGTCAGTAATCTATAGTTATGAGATTTTCTCTTTTAATTTCTCAGTCCACAGTATTTGATATTCAACCAAGATTAGTTTTTGCATATTTCACTGTGGGTGAGGATTTTATCAGAATCTTAATTACGGGGCTCCAAGATGAAATTTTAACTGCTGTCATGCTTAGCTTGTAGCATTCATGGACAAACACAGTGTATACTGTGCATCTTTATAAGAGAACTTCTTTTCCTTAAACTTTTTGCATTAGCAACATGGTCCCCTGTTAAAGTGAATTGTATAACTCCACTACCATCATCCCTCCCTCAGTCAGTACTGTAGCCTGCTGCTCTTCATTCCACATCCTTAACTGTGTGCTGCAGGGTGGTGGTCATTCTTCTGCTAAGAAATGTCCTCTGTAATGCTCAAATGTTGTTAAAATGTGGGGAACATGTCTAAAACCACTGCAGCCAGCTGTAATGAAGTCCATCACAAACATTTCTTTTACACCACGCTCCTCACTGTAGCACATACATTTATGAGAACTCCCCCCAGGCATTGCACGACATTGTGAGGACACAGTGACTGAAATAATGGGTAGCCACTGTGCAGTAACATGTCATTTTACAGCAGGGAACCTGTGTATGGTAGGCATGGTGCCACACAAAGATTGATTCGAACCAGATGGTAAAAAATGCATTGCAACTGGCGCCCTGGTGAGCTTGCTGGAGTGATTATTAAAATGGTAGGCTGGTCCTCCTGAAGCATACACACGTTCCCTAAGGCACTTTCTGGGGTGGTCCAAGTTCCAGATGTCAGTATTGCGATGGAAATGGTTGTAGTTGACCACACTGCTGTATAAATGTAATTATATTGGTGGTGTACAGTACAGTACAGAGGTCACATGCCTACCAAACTCCAATCAAGACAAGTGCTCCTACAGTCCCTTTTCTGGTCCAGAATTCAGAAAACCTGCATTCAGTTCCTGTCTCTACTGTATACTGCCTGTACTGCTGCAGTATTGTCCTTGTGGGTAAAGGCCTAATCCAGTTGTTGTCACTGGCAAAATTCCCACTGACCTGCACAGAGAGACATTTTAATTCTTAATCTTCATGTTCCTCATCTAGCAAATAAAGAAGGTATTTAATTTCTCCTAGTACATCTGTCTATTGTTACTTTATTTAGACTGTAATCCCTTTGGACAAAGACTCTTGCTAATTTTGGCTCTTCTGTAAAATTACTGTCAGTAATAACCTGTGTCATCCCCAAGTCAAGTAACATCAGCATGTGACGGCCCAAACATCAGTACCATAGGTTTCTAAAAATCAAGCATGTTGACCAATGGGTAGAAAAATACAACTAACAATTTGTCAGAGGCTTACAGGATCATGCTGTGGCATGCAAGCGGTCCTGTCCTGTGGTTAGCCCTCCAGTGCTTTTCACACACTTTCACAGTCAGCACTACACTGGGTGCCCAGAAAGAATAAAGATGTTTTACTGCAGTTCACTGGGAACCTAGAGCAGCTCAGCTGCCCCAAGCACGTAGAACAATTACATCATTCTCTATAAACTACTCTCACAAAAGTCTGATCATTGCAACACAGCTGATGCTTTGTAAAGTGGCCATTCTCAATTGAGCTAGATTAACATGGTTAAGAATATTAAACTTACTCTCAGATAATATCTAGCACAAAGGCCCTCAGTCTCAGCTGAGAACTCTCTGGGTTACAGTGATATAAATAATACTTAAATAATTACTGTGGGAATTAACTGATATTTAGCAATTTCAGTTTTATTACAGCACTTGCCCTTTGAAAGCCGAAGATGAAGTGATAGATTCTATAGGAACATTTGATGCTTGTGGAAACACAACTGTAATTAATGATAACAGCAAGATCTATTGAGACAAAAAAGTGATGAAATCTCATAGCAAGTTTACAATTTAGAAAAAATATTTGCAATATTAGCACATTTAAAAAGCATTTGTTTTGTTTGTTCTACACGTTCAGCAAAAGTTTTAAACATGTAAGTACTGAAAGCATTCTTTTTTTGTCCAGAACTGCTGAAATTTAAATTATATTTGTAGTTCTCCCTTTAGTGAGACGATCCATTCTACTGGTGAGACCATGTATTTCTACAGTCTAGTAATATCTTCTTCCAGTGTGATAGATTTTGTCTTACACTACAGTACAGAGTGAATAATTTTCCATTATAAGTAGGACTGTTTTCTCACTTCAGCAGAAAACAAAATGCTTAGTTTTCATCCCACCAACATTTAATTCACTTTGGGTCTATTTTTCATTCTAGCTAGTTGTGTAATTCATGCCCATCTGTTTCTCTGCAAATCAAGTGATGGTTTTTATTTCTGAAATGTGTTCTTCTTTTTGTATATTGCAATAAATCTTAGAATAATATTTTGCCGACCGATTGACTATTCCCACTTGTTACAGAAGGCATTTAAAAAAGGACCACTAAAGAGTTTCCTTAACACCCATGAGGTTCACAGTAAGTGCAAAAATTTTCTTTGGTCACAGCAAAAATGAAAGCAATTATTGTCAGGAGTGCCAGGTTTATGCTATGCATTCACAGTCAAAGGCAAGCTCTAGTTTCTACATGCAAATGATTTAATATAGTCTCTCAGCTCTAGAAGAATATATAAGAACAAGGAACAGAAAAATCATAGCTTAAATCCACATGGCAGCATTCTGCTCAGATCATGAATAGACAGTAGGAAGCAAAACACATAAAGAAGGAAAAGCAAAACAAAAGGAGAAAGGGGATGCAGTTATTCAGCAGTAAAAATAGTGAAATGATTCTTGGGAGTCATTTATAATGGAAAATTAGATTCTTTAGTTTCAGATGAAGATATGAATGTAACTCAAGATGTTGTCGAATATCTTTGTTATCATATGTTATACTGTTTTGACCCAACTTGTCCTAGCTCTTGTCCACACTGATGGGAAAAGACTTCTTTCCGACCTTAGAAGCACTTCTCAGCTTGGGCTCCAGCTGCTGTGCAAGAGTAAGATCTCCTTACCTCATTCCCTTCCTGCGTGGGAGACCAGGGCAGTTACTAGATACAGGTGTTTGCAATAATTTTCTCTTTCCCATATTCAAGGGGAAGAAGGAGAGCACGGCATTTCAGAGACATACCACCTCCAAGGGCTGCTCCTGGAAGGAGTAGGTTACCCAGCACATTTTGCCCAGAGCTACCACTGAAGACACAGCCTAGCCTTTGGCTTTTTGGCTCCTGTGACAGTTAGGCTTTCTCTTTTCAAACTCACAGAAAAAATCAGTTGCTTTAATGAGACACTTCAAATAATATCACACGCTGGTGAATACCTCTCTTGGCAGCAG
Organism: Aptenodytes forsteri; assembly: GCF_000699145.1. NCBI lineage: Eukaryota > Metazoa > Chordata > Aves > Sphenisciformes > Spheniscidae > Aptenodytes > Aptenodytes forsteri. The sequence goes on from NW_008796110.1 coordinate 6,286,019, forward strand.
GCTACCACTTTGCTGTCCTTCCATAAATATAAAAGATGTAGAGGGGTTCTGCTCTCAGCCCTCTCTTTCATTCAGGAATAAGCTCTTGGCTCCCTAGATTTGTGTTTTCTACTGCATGGCTCCTGGAGCAAAGCCAAAGAATCATTCCTAAGCAATTTTGAACATACAGTAGACTTAGTTTTGTCTGTTTTGAGGCATCTTCACTTTTTTTCCTACCCCATCTTCCAAGGACATGAAGCTTACAAAATTACACCCTTTGTTTCTTCTTTTAGCTGGCTGGCAGGCAGTTCCCCCCCACCACCACCACCTTCTCATTATTTTTGGTACTCCTTGACCAATTTCAGCCCCATATGGCTGATGGTTAGAGATCTCAAATACAACAAATGTCTACATTGAAATCTAGATGCTGATTAAAGATGAGAGACCCTACTGGTGCTTCCTCTGAAGTAAAGGTAGAGAGAATTCAACACTATCTCTTTATCAGCAGGCATCTTCTGACTGGCCAGTTAGCATGCACATTTTACCAGGCTACACAACTAAAAGCTGAAAAAAATAGCTTGGACTCATAAGAAGTGCTGGTGAGAGGAGAGCTAGGTTAACATCAGCAGGCTGGAGGACTACTGTGGTGTGAAAAGAGGGTATGGGGCTTTGGGAGGAGGCTGCGTGTACTTCAGGGGAAGCTAGGAGGACAATAGGTTTCAAGGCAGCAAGGCAAAGGAACATAAGGGTGAGCTGAGTGTATTATGGTGAGGGTATTTTAAAGGATATAATACACAGACCCATAAGAAACCCAGCTTCACCAGTCCCACTGGCTGTGGATTAACTGCTTTGGCATAGTTACCTCACCAGGATTTCAGGAGTGAAAAAGAGACCATGGCTTGGAGATCCTGACCAAAATTAGGCAACTGAGTTTGCAGTATGGGCCTTCCTGCTGTTAAGCTGACAGGACCGAGAAAGACCACTCACAACTTCAGGAGCAGCCCCAACCATTCTGATTCAAAGGCATCCCAGAAACCTCAAATAAAACAATCACTTTTTATTTTCCCTGTTCAGACAAGTCAATCTGGGACTAGATTGTGTACCTTTTATGTTGTGTGACTAAATTTTACCTGGCTCATTGCTTTTTCATTTTGATTTAATGGCTTGATTCTCTGTTATCTTAATTTGTGTAACTACATTGCTTCTTAACTTCCATGGATCTGAATTGAGAACATGGAACAGCAGAACAGGAAATGATTTCCCAGTCTTGCAGAATCCTCAGCCTTCCCCCACACTTAATCTGACTGAAATTGAAGTTTTTCGAAAACATCAGAGGAAACAAGATGAAACCTATACCTTCATGCTGGAATAGCCCCATGATGTGGGCATTCACACAGGATCTGCATCACCACCTGAATATCTGAGGAGTTAATTTAGAGGGATTCAGATCCAAGCTTATAACAGTTTACGAATGCTTGATCTTTAATATATAGTGTGTGCATATAAACATACAAAATGCACAAACACATATCTATCGATCACTTATCTGTATGATGTGTGATACAGAAAAATCTGCAGAAACTGTCTTCCCAGCCCTGCCATCAAAAGCAAGCTTTTTAAATGTTCAGATTTTGTATGTATACATGTATTACATGCATGTTTGTGTGTGTGTGTCTGTACATATATAAGTACAGATATGTGCATATACAAAAATCTGAAAATGTTGTTGTGCTTGCAAGTATGATTACGGAACAGCTAAGTCAAAATGACTACTTTTGTATGCAGCTCCCAGTGCAGTGAGGTTGGACAGCTGTTCACCTCAGCCATCAGGGAAGCCACAGGACTAGGACAAGTCTAGCCCCATGCACTTAAGGTGTTTTACTGTTTGTGAACTAGTTTATTTTTCCAGTAGGGGCAATCTGTCAGGGTAGCTGAATTACAGGATGAGATGGCGATTGCCTCTCTGAGCAGGTCCAGTATCCTAGCAGGCTGTAACAGCCCTTGGTTGGATTCTTCAGCCAAAAGGGAAAGCAACACAGAACAATTAGAGAGAGTTATATTCCTGCTGAGTTGTACTGATGGGCAGATAAGCTGCTGCATTATACACATGTCCTTTAAATAATTAAGCAATAGGTGGACATCTCTTCCTTAGAGTTTAAGATCATTAAGCAAATTTCCTTGGAAGCTTTCCTAGACTTGCAATTATTCTTATTAGATTTAATAGTATCACAGGATGATATGGGCAGTCGGCATCTTTTCTGATGCAGTTCAAGTGATGGGCTTCATGCTGTGTAATCTGAAGTCAAGCCATATTACTACTTGCCATTATTTTTTTTCCACATTGAAATATTTTGCTCTCATCACTGTGCATACACGATATCTTAGTGCTGGGAAGCATTTGTGCTATCTGCCTTTCAACAAGCACTCCTTATTCACCAACAATTCACTTGAAAAGTAAATAGATCAATAAAGTGACAAAGCGGTTGATCAGAAGAGTGGCCCTTGCACACTTCCTATTCCTTGGTAACAGTCATCAGGCAAATACATAGGTATGACTTTTCTACACAGGAATAAAAAGAAAGCTAATTGTACAGACTACCTATATTAAAGGTATTATATTACCTATATTACCCTGTCTCCCTTGAAAGAGAACTCAGGCTATAATAAAATATTCACACTTTATCTCCAAAATGACAATATTCTATGCAGTGCCTTAGTAATTTCATAATATTGTTGTTACATCAAATTACATGATATAAAGGGATTCTTTTTTCTCTACCTGTACTCACATCACATTTAGCCAGAACTTGGCTGAGATACACCTTTATTGCATGGTGAAGGAAGAGCAGAGCAGTTTAATCTCCAATCATTTGCTCAAACCTCTACGAACCTCTGCTGACCACCTAGAAAGCTTCAGCCACATATGAATGCTACAGGCACATCAGTGTACTCTCCCTTTGAAAAGGCCTAACTCTCATTAAATTTGGAACCCAGATGAGCATAGGAGGGGAGGGAAGAATAAGAGGAAAGCAAAAGTATGGTTCTATCTCATATACCAGTCTATGTACTAACAAGGCTGTTTGCGTAGCAACTGATGATGGTCCCTTCACTGTCTCTGATGCATCTAACCAAGGAAGGGTCTTTGCTGAAGAAGGCTCTTGCTTTGTATTTGAATATGTAATTTTACCAATTATTGAAAGTTACTAGAAGATGGTGAAGATTAGAGTCTCTCAACATAGCGAAAGATTTCATTTCAATGGAAATGAATGTTGTCCTGATTAAGCTTCCTCTCTTGAGGAATCTGTTGAAAATCTACCTTGTATATTTGCTAAATCTCTATTTCAGGTGATTTTATGATCAGCCAGATGAAATGATCAAAGCTCTCAGGAAAAAATCCATTTCTCTGTTCAGATTAAAAAAATCTGTCTTGAGCAGCAACCATTTCTTTCACTCAAGGGGATCCCATTTGAATGGATCATCACAGAAGTTCAGAGACCACATCTTTTCATCTCCATACGGGAAACAGGGTTTTCCCATTACCTCATGTGACAGGGAAGCACAGGAAGCTGGGAAGTTCCATGTTCAAAGTGGAACCTATGGTTTAACACAGAGGTACACAGAGGAACCACACAAACTTCTCGAGATGATCACATGAGGTTTACAATATCTGCTTTGTGGCAGTAGAGCTGGAACAAATATAGAAGGGTGAGTGACTGTAATTCCAACATGAAAAGTTTTATCTCCTTTGGTTCCACCCATGTGGAGCAATGGGAACCACAAATATTGGTGTGGCATTTTAAGTGGCGGGATTCCTTACTGCCTTATCAGTAGGGGCATTGGTAGCTGTTCTCCTTCTCCTCTGTTGCACTCACAGACTTTGTGACTCTCTTCAGTTGATTAGCATTTTGAATTTTGCCACAAGATCATTCTGTTTCTATAGTGATCTTGGCACCACTAGTGTAGGCTCATTTCCTATCAGTCATGGTTTACTTACGTCAATGAGCGCATTATTTTCAACTGCGTTTCTTTCATTCCTGCATCATGTAGGTCATTATATTTATATGCAGCCAATGAGACCAACAAGTTTCTAAAATTGCCAGAATATTTAGAACAGTCTGACAAACTGTACTATGTTCCTGCCTATTAATGTGCCATTATGTTGGGAAAACAGAGCATAAGTAAACACTAATTAGGAAAATAGGTAGAAAAAATAGACAATTTCAGTACAGCACTCAGAAATAAAAATCTAAAAGATATGGAAGTTAAAAAGTCAGAACATGCTAGTCTTACAGAGACAGAATTATTGAGTTCTACAAGCTACACCAGGAGCTTAGCAAGAACAAAAAAAGAAGGCTAAGAAAGTCTTCAGAAAATCCATTATTGTTGTTTCTGCTTAGTTGAGGTTCTGGCTATTATTTACCATAACATGCATATAGCACTGGGCAGATCTCATGTTCTGATCTACCTTTTAAGAAGGCAGCTGTAAATCAGATAAATGAGCTTTTCTAATTCTATATACTGAAAACACTTCACAATTGTCTATACCAATCTGTCTTTTTAGCCTTCAGTAGCCACTATAAAGATTTTTTGTTCTCTTGGATTATGAGTGTGTATGATGAAGGAGGCCTCTGTTTCCAAACAAGGATGGAATTCAAGAAGAATTTGTCACTGAATGGGACAGCTAGTAGATAAAGACAAAACTTTCCCTAGAAATGATCTATTGTTCTTCTAGCACAAGTAATACAAAATGTACTGACGTAGCTTAGCTATGACTGAGTATGAAAACAAAGATATTTTTCAGACAGTTTATTTAAGTATGTATGACTTTCTCTGATTGTAAATCATGTTTTCAATAAAAGTATTGGAATTCTAGATTATATTGAGGCAAACCTTTGCAAATGAGATTAAAGCAAGTAGCAAAAGTTTCCATTTCAATGGAAGAGAACTAGAAAAATATGAAGTTTTGTAGCGAGGACGGGTAGATATGAATGCAAGTGTATTCCTTAATGATCACTGTGCTCTACTTTTCAGTAACTTGCATAGGAGGAAAAAAGGCGAGTAAGTTTGCAGGGATAGAAATTGAGGTATAGCTACTGAATGTCAGGTTTATATCATTTCAGTTAATATGAACCTGTGAAATCAACTTGAAACCCCAGAGAAGGTTATTTGACTTTGAACCTGAGTCCATCTCTAGCCCTGCCACAAATGCTGCCAACCATTTTATTGAAGGTACATCCATTAGAAGCAGACTTAAGGACTTTACAAGCCTCTCCCAAAGCAACATCTCTGATGAAAGGAAAAAGGTTTCTTTTAGCATTTTCAGGCCAGGGACCAGTCATCAATTGCATTTGTGTTTCTCTCAGCTCTTGGAACAAGTGATTTCTTTCCTGTTGTAATCTTGCTGGCTAAACTGTGCAAGAATGGTTCTTTTTGTTAAATAGTAATGTAACCTTCAGCAAAGCTGTAAGAAAAAGTAGACTAGAACGTACAAGTGGTTTAAGCTCTGTGGAACACTGAATTTAAATTTTTTATAGGCTTCTTTTTGTTTAAATAGATCACTGAAAAATACTGTACTAGGCTTAAGCAAATTGCAGGTTGGGGTCAGGTCTGCAGCTGATGTGCATTGGCATTGTTTTGTTCTTTTGGCTGTTCATTTCATACAACAGCCAAGAATCTGGTCTCCAATAAATATGAAATTTTATTACGTTAGCTCTGACAAAGTTCAAGGATACAAAAGAAGGTGAAATCGCTCTCTACCTAGAACAACAGCTCGTGTTCAGATTCTCTAAACTCCATATCCACAAAGTGGGACTGAGGTTTCAGAATCTTAAAAAGCCTTGAAAAAAGCCCTGCCGATGCTGCCTCTTTTCCAAAATAACCAATTTTGTAAGTGTAAATTCCTAACCCAAGGTGATTTTGCTGTTGGATGCAGGCACTTCCAAAGCTTGCTTCTAGTTTGCTGGGCAATGAGACCCAGGTCTCTTTGTGGATCTGGGCCTGAGAGAAAACATTGCTGAAGAAAACCGTATTAAGCATAACAATATCACAGACAGACACTGAAGTGGAAATGAGATAAAGGTTTTAGGCAGTAAATATAATACCTGATTCAGGAAAACTTCTGATCAAAGAATCATAAAACAAATCTGAGCTATTTCTAATGAGAAAAATGAAGGAAGTAAAGAAGATACACAATAGTAAATAAATAAATCTTGACCTGAGACCCAGGATTCAGTATGTCACATGACTAGCGATGCTGCAGAATAATTCAAAGTAATATAGCTACACCCCAAAATGTAAGAAAAATAGAGAACATCAACACACAGTTCATTTCCATTTTTATCTAATGTTTTCAAACCAGACAAGTGAGAGAAAAGACAAACATGTTGATCAAACAAATATTGGGAAAAGAGAAGGATGTTTTTATGAAGATTCATAAGATTGCAGCAGGTAGACAAAAATCAGTATTAAAATAAGGCAGGATGTCAGTCACACTTATTTGTAAGTTGTTGTGCGAGTTCTGTCACATAAGTAAATTGTATTGGTCAGGCTCTAGTACAGACACACGTCCTGAGCCAGCCTGAAATTTGTGATTGCCATCATGCAGTACATCCTGGCTCCTCAGAACTAGGCAGTGACAGCAAATCCACATGCTTTGGAAACGCTACCAAAGGAAAATCTCTGCTAGTTGATAGAAAGATATTCCATATAACAAATGTTTGAGCAATATGATGTTATCAACATATGCATTCACATTCATTACAAAATTACAATATGATAGTTTTCTTTTTCAAGAAGACTAATTTAATTTCCACGTTTCTCTGCCTGTAGCATGTCTTTGTGGAACAATCTTTTCATTTTTTTAAAGCAACTGATTTCCCTAACATACCACTTCATTAAAAAGTATATGTACTATTGGTAAGATGCTATGCTTGAACAAACAAGTGTCCAAAATAATGTTCTTCTAGCTTGCACGGAAGACCATTTGTCACTATGAAAGGCCAAAAGAAATTATTTTTGTCTCATTTCGGTGTCCATCAAAATGGTCAATGAAATGGCTGCTCCTCATACTTTTCCAGTTGGAAGCAGTGAAAGGAAAAACAGCCAGCGGCCTCAACAACTGGGCAGTCATGTTTTGGAGCTGAGAACTGCTACAGAGACGGCTGTGAAATTTTCATGCCTTCTGCCCCCATTTGATCAAAATTGAACGTCCGGACTCTTCACTGCCTACTGGAAGAAGACAGGTTCAGACTTTTTCTGATTTTATCATTTTTGTTGCCTGCCTGATAATTTCGCTCGCTAGCATGCTCTATGGGCGTTTGAAGCAGCACAGTACCAGTTTGACTAGTGTTCCAATTTCTGAAGCATCCCGAGGCAAATTATGAGACATCAATATTCATGACAGTTTTATGCCACATATCCATCTAAAGAGATGTGACTCAGGAAACAGAATGGCAACTTTACCCTCTGTCATGTGCCTCATCTACAGGTGAGACAAAGCAAAGCGCTTCCTATTCCCCTTTGCTGCATTTCACTCTCCCTCTGCACAAATATTAGTGTATTCAAGATGTGGGAGAAAGCATCCTTGTGTGTACAAAGATTTTCAGCCACACAACCTCTTATTAGTGTCTCCTTGAGCCTCTCCCGTCCACAGTCTCAACTTCTTTCTTCAACCAGAAAATAATTACCACTTTTTCTCCTGCCGTAACTGATAAAAGTCTAATAATTTCTTTCTCTAATTTTCTTATTACTCGGTTCATGTTCTGAGACAGTAATTTATTTGCTTTGGTGTTGGTTACATTTTGTCACTGTCACTTCACAGGAGTTTCCAATATGCTGCTGGTTATGTTTTCACCTTTGGTAATGACTTGCTTTAGCATGAATTCCATTTTGCTTTGCACTAACTGGAGTCTCTTCTTGGCTGCCCCAATTCATTTCAGGGGGTATAACCTGTCTCATATAATGGATAAGCGTCCCCTTAAAAGTGGAATGTACCATGTAGACGTCCCGTTACGCTAGTGATGGTTAGCTAGGTAGGCAATGCTAGAGAAGGAAGAGCAGCTCTCCTTTCTCATAAATACAAGCCAGTGTCATGAATGATATGAAGAAACTTATCTCGAGGACACTACCAAACTAAACCTTGCCTCTTTCACAAGATTTAATTTGTTGAGCTGTTTGTTTCTACTTCTGTGTTGCAACATGCAGCTGCTATTAAATATTTTATTTTATAGCTTTCATATTCTAAGGCTTCCTTTTTTTTGCTCAACTACTGACCTGAACTACTCAAAATAAAGTGCTGGTAAAGATCAGTTTAGGGGTAGGCACTTTAATCAGGGAAACAAATGAAGCAATATTATATTCTAGTTCAGAACCTTTAAACAGCTTACTGTAACCATATTGTTGCTCAAATCCCCTTGCTGCAATTACAAAAACACAGCATGACAAAAAGAAAATATTAGGCTTGGCACAGTCAGTCACCTTTGAACAATTTATCAAATTCTGAATTTTCTGCAGATTAATAATGCTTGTCCATCAGAATGCAAAATGCTTATCCTGTGACATGCCTAATTGCATATTTTCAGGATCTTCGGTGGAAAAGGCCCATGGCAATAATTAATACCTAATGCTATAAACACCATTGCTTTGGGCGTTGCCTAGCAACCAGCATCCCACAGGCTTCCTAAGGGGCCTCAAATAAAGGCAGGAGAGGGATCCTTTCGTACCGCCATGGGTGAGAAGCAGCTTTGTTCTAGGCTGCTGCTCTGTTCTGGTTGTTTCTAGAGTGATCTCTGCAAAACAAATCTCCTTTAAGAGGTTGCATGTCTGAAAAGCCTTTTCAAAGGCTAAACAGAAGCCAAATGCTGCACATGCTGATTTTTTTGTACTTTGGGATACCTTTTACGATCGAAATACGACCACTATCCTCGTTATCGTCCAATAACAGAGCCTTGTTTCCAAAGGAAGTGTTTCTGTGGGTTCATTTCTACTTCTAATTGGAATAGTTTCCCCTCTGTGACAGGGCTGATTTTTTTACAATCAACTGGTTTTTTTGTCAAACCATACATGAAATTTAAAAGAGGACTTGGGCTGTGAAGTGTTTTTATACAAATACTCTTGTATCTCAGCGATATAAACAGTGCAGAGTAGAACAAACTTCACTGAAATGCAGTCTTTCCCAGCTGTGAAAGCATTCCTTTTTGATAGTGCCATTTTTTTAAGTACCAGTTCATTTCCAGTGCAATCTCTTTATCTTGGCACAGGGACTCTAAATCTCATTTCATTAAATGCATATATTTACTCAGATGGTCACTTCAAGAGCAAGAGGCTGGAAACCAGTGTTCCAGGGTTTCCTTTCTCAGTTACAGTTTCTGAACTGTTCTGTGGTCCTTAGCAAGTCACTGAGCTTTCCTTTATCTTTGTTTTTACATTGAAATAACTGCTCAAATATCTTCAGACTCAGAAAGATATTGTAGTGCTTAATTAGTAGCTACTATGTTATTTGATAGCCCTTAAGGAAAAGTCACCAGTATCAGGATGTATTTAATTTTGTCATAAATAATGCAGAATTTATATAGTTTTAAGCTCACACATTCAGCACTATTTGAATAGAAAAGCTACAGCAAAAATTCTGATTTTAAAGTAATCATTTTATTGACAGGACTGTGTAATATGTTTGCTAGGATCTGGAAGAGGTTAGACTAACTGACTGGTAATCCAGTCCTGTGTTTCTATGAATCATATTTTGTAGCTGAGCTGTTTTAACAAAGATCAACTATTACGTAAATATTCCTCATTCAAAATCCACTGACTTTCCTTTTTTTCTGCCTTTGTCCTGCAGCAAGATTATTCAGTCTTTTGAGATATTTTCTAAAGTCATTATATTCATACAGATTTCTGGCTGCAGCAGATCTTCTGTAGAGCTTTGGTTTTATATTCATGCCCGGTCTTGAAATCTCAGAGGACAAAGATCAACTATTACGTAAATATTCCTCATTCAAAATCCACTGACTTTCCTTTTTTTCTGCCTTTGTCCTGCAGCAAGATTATTCAGTCTTTTGAGATATTTTCTAAAGTCATTATATTCATACAGATTTCTGGCTGCAGCAGATCTTCTGTAGAGCTTTGGTTTTATATTCATGCCCGGTCTTGAAATCTCAGAGGAAATTGTCAAGGCACAGAAGGCAGGAGAGTCCCCAGCATCCATTGAGAGCTGATGAAACTCGGGAGCCTAAACACTCTTTTTGTTTTTGCCACACAGCTAGTTCATACTCATTTTCTGAATTTCATTCCTACTTAATTCCCAGTAAGGCAGGCAAATGACATGTTGGGGACCAAAGTCCCATACAATCCCAGCGACGGTGTAAAACATCTCAATCGTGAGGGACATGCTGAGCAAAATTCTAATGAAAGGTAACCTTATGGATATCCAGAATTTAAACAGTACAGCAAAGGCAGAATCCCTAATCCCTGACTTAAAGGTTTCAGTGCAGTTGCACATTGAAAGATGCTGGTGCTTGACAGGAAAGACTAGACAGGGTTATCTCTCTCCTGCTCATTGCTTTTCCTCTGTCTGCCTCATTTACATGTAAATAAGTGAATTTTGCACACATACTGAATGCCACATGAATTATAATTTCACCTTTTTTACTTGTGATTTCACAATGAAAGTCTGTCTTATTGAATTTTTTTACTGATTAAAACATTCATCAGCACTTGTGTTACCCATAAACTTGAACCACAGACCTACACAAGAGTTGCCTATCTTCATTTCAGGTCACTGTGAGTCTTGGCAATACGATCATATTAGTTCAATTTATGGAACACACACTCTCAGATCTCTTGTCTTTTCACTGAAGTATTTTTCAACTTTGAGAGTATAAATAAAGTTAAATTGTGAAAGTTGAATTGCATCAGTGAGTAAGTGCATCACTTTCCTACAGGCAAGAAAATTTGTTCCTTTATTCCAGCAAATGCTTGTTTTCCAGGCGGGAGTTAACTCCTCAGCACAACGATTTCTGTTCTGTGTCAGCGGCACAGGAGCTAATTCTCCCGGGCTGTGGTTCTACAGTGTCAGTGATGGAGCTAACAACCTATTGAAGCAGTTTTGTTTCATTAGCAAGGGAATTTCTCCCTAGTGGAGTATTTCAATACAAACAACATTTCATTACCAACTCTCCATATAGAAGTTCAATCCAAGTGCTAAGGTAGTTACCACCTTACTGAGACCGATCCTTCTTGGCAATGAATTGATTAACCTCCCTTGAGATTTTATTTCTACAATTACAGAGTAAAGGTCCTCTTGAAGCTGTTTCATGTGCTGAATGCCCGCATACAGTGCTGCACTCGCACAGTGAGCCCTCAGAGCAATAGTTGAGCTTTGGCAGAGGGGACAGCCTCCGCTGTGTGCACTATCATTTCAATTCCAGCCAAGTTTCTTCTAAGATACAGCAGTCCATTTTGGCAATGGTACAGCTTCACCCCTACAGGGGGGCATTTAGCGATCCAATTTTGTCCATAGGATGTCAGCAGCATAAGAAAATTTCAAAATTAACCTTTTGCAAAATGAAAAGGGAGAAATGCCAAACCAGTGGGGATAGCAGTCAATGGATTCTTTCTCAAAAAAAGGGAAAAAAAAAAAAAGAAAAAAAAAAAGATTAAAAAAAAAGAAAAAAAAGATAAAAAAAAAGATAAGAGATTCTGCAATAAAGTGATTTAACAATCACTGAAAAAATTAATTTCACGGTGTGGTGATTTGTGGGCTAAGAGTTAAATTCCAAAATGAGGTAGTGTACTTCCCAGCACTGCAGATCACTGCATAACTCCTGCCAGTGAAGGAACAAACTCGTTCCACGTCTGGCAGTTGCAGCATGAATTCCCCTGCCTCCTGCCACTACAGCCAATATGATCACAGCAGCATGCATTTCTCCTATGTCCAGAAAAAAAATGTGGTTTTTTGCTTGGAAGTGCTGATGCCTGTAAAAGTACATTAGTCATCATGCCAGCTCAGGGAAACTGGTTCTGAGAATTCTTTATTCCTGCACCTTTATTGCTTCAGTTAGCAATCTCTTGTGGATCTACTTCACATTCTATACTGGTACCCATGAGAAGATGAGTGAAAGAGAGAAATAAGATAGGGATTTTAGCTTTTCTGAATATTTTCATACATTTTCAGTCTGATAATTTTAACTGTCCTATACCTTTCCGGTATTTAAAAAGCTGTACACTCTTTTTTGCCTTGACAGCAAATGAGTTACCATTTTCTTCCTCATAGTGAAACACATGCAAAACAAACAAATATCCAACTTTTCCAGACATTACAGCATAGACTTGAAGTATATTGATACTCTAGTAGAAGTTTATGGTTTTCAACTCCAGGGAGATCAGTGTGTGATCTTTTCTTTTTGCATAACATAGACTGCAAGCCTTCTCTAAAATAAATGTTTCAAATTCATAGGCTGTACCCATTTTTAGTTTCTGGATTCCATTCTGGGCTCAGATTTCTAAAAGTTAGGCACAGCAAATGCTCAAATTTTAGATTCCAGTTGGAGCTAGCTTTCCCTCTTCATGTGCTAAAATGAGGTCTCATTTAGAATCCTCCTGCTCAAGGTTAACTTTTTGAATTGTCACCTGTAATTTTTAGACATTTCCAGGATGTTACAGTATTGGCAGAACAATGTTATTCAAGGTGAAGCCTCAGTGATAACAGTTTTCTCTTTCTATGTAAAAGATACTTAAGGATCTTGTCATTTTGTTCTTTAGTATGATGTGAGGTTTGCAGTAGGCACTATCTAATACTTAATTTTATGTTTTAAACATTAAAACACAATTCACAAACATTCAAATAACCTTTTCTGAGATGTCAGTAATGCTGACACACAGAACACTGTATTTTGATAGTTTTCCCTTCTTTTTGTCCACTTGTGCCTTTCTAAGCAGATTATAGCCAGTTTTCAACATTCCAGTCGTGAATCACATCACTAGCTTATAGTAATATGCAGCACTGTTGAATTTATGCACATAAATCAACAATTCCAACACTTTATTTATTAGCTATGCTCCTTGTGCATAGTCAATTAAAGCATCTCTTCTGTTGATGCCTACTGGAGATTCCATTTTGTTCTCAGTGCTTTGATTTTTATCTCCTTTTCACAGTTTAACATCCTCAGAAACAGTCAACATGCCTTCTAGAATATTGATTCTTTTTCTATTGAATTTAACCCAGACAGTGGTGTGCCATCTTCCAGAGAAAGCAACCCCTTCTTCACAAAACCCAAGCTAATGGCTCAGTTATCGGATTGCTCTGTATTGCTTATAGGTCTCCAAGACCAAAGTTCCCTGAAGAGGTAATCAGTGCAGTATTTGAATCATGTTGTTTGGCTTGGTTTGATGAGTCCTACATGAGGGTGATGGCAGAAATGCCTTAAGTTAGCACTGGGGTAACCTTTGAAAAGATTGCTATGTTCCAATGATTAATTACTTTTTCTCCAATATCCAATATTCTGTAAAAATTTATCTTGGGACTTCAGCGTCTCCTGCTTGCTTTAAATTCAGACACAGGCTTATTTTTTAGAAAAGGGTGAATAAAATACCATTTTACATTTTTTTGTTTCATGTAAATGGTTAGTAGCAAGGTGGTAAAGCCTCAATACACTGTATGATTTAGATACATAGCAGTTTGCTTCCCTGCCAATGTAAAGCCAAGGCATGCATTTTCTATCACAGCAGTTGTGTGTTAATGGAGGGAATGAGCACCGTTCAGTCCAGCAGCTGCATCCTGTAAGGTGTAGACATTCCACCGCTGCGTGCCAGCTCTCTAATCATAGGAAAGAAATACATTTAAAGCTCGGTTGTAAGGCCTGCTCCTAGGTTTGGCCTTTCCTTTATGTCACTCAAGCCAAATAAAGCTGGAACAGCAGAAAAAGAGTTAATTGCATTCAGTTTGCCAGCTACGTGCTAGTAGTAAAACAGTGAGCACCTTCCTCTGAGAAAAGCAACTCCTTTGCCTTACTGTAGTGATAAAATGATCTGTAAAAGCACAGGCAATTTCTTCTCCTAGAAGGGCTTTGACTTAGCCATGCGTTAAAGAGGCGTTTTACCCTATAATACAGGCATAGCAATGACAGTGCACTATGGGAGCAGTCATGAAGTCACGCTGTCCCCCTCTCTGAACTCATTTGTTATGTGTGTAGATGCTATATTACTGAGGGTTTAAAGCCAGTTCTGAGAGAGGATGTCAGTAGCATAAACAGAGTAACCAGAGAGTAAGTAAGACCTTGTCCAGTGATGCAGTACTAACAATCAAGGAAAAAACATTTCCTACTTTGAAGAAGATCCCAAGTCCAAAGGTGTTCTTCATGCAGCAAAACCTCAAAGACATTTGGGCCCTACCACCATCACTGATGAGGCAGCAACGATTGCTATGCAGCATGAGAATCTACTCCCACTAGCGACAGGTAATATCTAATATGGATTTTAGTGCTCTCATTCCAACAGTAAGCCTTGTTGCTGTCATTAGGGGAAAGAATGAAGAAACACAAACATGCAGTATAGGCTCATACAATTACAAAAATCAATAATATTTTCAAAATGTTGTGATGATTCATTTTACGGCATAAAAGAGAAATATAGATAATTCCTCCTTCAAAAGCATGCCTGTCATCTTTTTGACCACAACAGCAGGTCAAACTGCTTCCAACGCTTGGATGATATGCTGGATATTAGTTGTCTGGAGGCAGGCTTTTAACTGAAGTGTTGCTGGTCCATCTATCCTATTAATTTTTTGCTGGCTGACATCTGCACAGCCCCATCTCTCACAGAAATCATTCTAAATTTATCTTCAGATGAGGAAAGAGAGATCAGTTCTCAAGTCTGAGATGGAAAGCTATGACTAATCTAATATTCATTGTTATTTTGATAAATGTACACTTAGTAATTGATAAAATATCAGCTAAACCAGAGTTTATTATCTCCGCAGAGCAAGAGATAAGTGGTGCAGCCTTTGCTACATCATTGCTATGATGTGGATGGAGTTAAAAAAATAGTACTTACATGGTGTGTTGTGTGCATGCTTTGTACCAACTCAGTTAGAAAGACACAACAATAACAGTAATGGTCAGCAGATGATTCTAACGCAACAGGGAAATACTGGCAATGATAATGGTAGACAGAAATCAATAAGAGAAAAGATATTCTCAAACCAGTTTAAAAACTTCCGTGTTTAAAACCATTTTGGAGAGGAGTAAGTATGACAAAGTCCATAGGAAACAAATGACTTTTCATTGAGTTTCTCAATGGTAAAGCACCACATAATTATTATTTACATAAATTTTGAAGAGTATGAGTAATGTATGGTATTTTGCTGTCAATAAAGTAAGCAAGCAACAATATATCCTAAAACCAATTAAATGGTATTAGAGTTCTGGGAACTGAGAAAAACAAGTTGTTTTAGGCTCTGTGTCATCAATGGAGTTTCTCAGCTTCGGTGGTGGAAAGGATGTGAGCACTCACTATAGTTATAAAATGTGTAAAGCTTGAGTAGGAGGAGAGCTAGATGATTTTTAGGAAAAAGAAAAACAAACCCTAAACCCAGAAAGCATCTGTTTAACTGGATTTTATGTACCCTGTAATGGATCCTATACACTGCCTTCTGCTCACTCTGTTCAATGTACATTTACGTTACAGTTGGAGTTTATTCTACTAATCACTCATCAGTTCCCCTTCCTGTAATGTAAAGGGGAAAAAGTTCATGCATGTTTTTACTTACAACCTTAGGTACAGCATGCATAGAAGAGCATTTGCTGTCTTTGATCAAGGGAAGGCATTGGCCCATTTCTGCCTGGTTGCAGTGCCAAGGGAATTCAGCATGAACCTAGACCTGAAGCAGCCCTATGAAAGGAGGAGACTGGCAAGGCTCAGGGGAGCCTGCTGTTGGTGGAAGTTGTATGCGGCTGCAGAGTAAACCTTCTTGGTTCCAGAGGAGGGTACATTTGGATTTGGTTTCAGTGTATAGCTCACCAGGTAGGTTCCCATTGCAGAGGGAAAGCAGTGAAGCAAGACCTTGAGGAACATCCCCAGGAGGCAGACAGTGCGGCACAGATGGAGGGGTGCTCCTGGGGGGGAAAGTTTAGCCTGTGCGGTAGCAGGTTCAGCTCAGCAGCCCGAACCTTCCTCTGGAGGAGTTAGAACAGGCTTCAGCTTTGGTACTGGCCTGGAACAGCAAAGGGCAGTCCCAGGCCAGGGTGGGCTCCAGGGCTGTGGCTGAGAGGCACTGAACCGTTGGGCCTGACACATTGGGCCTGGATGGAGATCCACGCTCACACAGGCTCTGAAGTCACCCTGCCTTGAAAATAAGCCAGTAAGCAAGGGCTGGTGGCAGAAATGTCCTCCCCCAGCCCCTCCACGGGGGACAGGGAGGGAGAGGTGACTCCCTCTGTCAGCACCCCCTGAAGGAAAGAGGCAGAGAGGTGCCCTTCCCTCAAAGGCTTCAGCTGGTTTAAGGACCTCACCGATCAGGTGAGCTAAGCCCACTGTAAAAACCCCTTTTTTTTCGCCTCATCCATAACCTTTCCTTTCATTCTCCTGCTCCAAAGCCACGGGGGAGGGAAGGGAGGAGAGCGGTGACTGCGTGGGGCCCGGGCAGCGCGTGGCGGGGCACTCCCCTCAGCCACCATTGCGCGCCGGCAGCCCGCGGCGGGGGCCCGCTCCCCCC
>NW_008796110.1:6303489-6303827 GCF_000699145.1 Aptenodytes forsteri
GAACTGTCAGACCGGGGGGGGAGACACACACGGACGGACGTTGATCTTTTAACTCTTTGCCGGGCCCGCAAGGAGCTTGCTTTCTCCTTCCTTCCTCCCGTGTGGCGTTTTCGGCGCCGGGGCAGCGTCCGTTCCCCTCCCGCCCCGAGCGCCGGTGCGTGGAGCCGTCTCCACTCCCCGGGCCTCTCGTCGGCGGGGCTGCACCTCAGGGGCAGGATCTGCCTCCCCGCTTAAGATATCCCCGAAAGCCGAGCAGAAGCCCCCTCCCGGCGTGTCCTCTCTACGGGTGGGGAGGTGGAGGGACGCGGTGTGGTACCAGCCGGTTAAAACAGAGTCGG
>NW_008796110.1:6305831-6309799 GCF_000699145.1 Aptenodytes forsteri
GGCCTCGCGTCGGCGGGGCTGCACCTCAGGGGCAGGATCTGCCTCCCCGCTTAAGATATCCCCGAAAGCCGAGCAGAAGCCCCCTCCCGGCGTGTCCTCTCTACGGGTGGGGAGGTGGAGGGACGCGGTGTGGTACCAGCCGGTTAAAACGGTGTCGGTTCGAGGCTCCGCTCCCCTTGGCGAGCGGTGGGCTCCTCTCTCCTGCTCACCGGCCCGACCCCCTGGCAGGGGAGCAGGGGTTCACCCCTCGGGCAGCCTGCTCCTTTGGTGGGCCCCCGGCTCCTCACCCGTGCGGTGGCACGGTGTACCCCCTCTCAGCCCGGCAGCTCTCCCTCGCCCGGCGCATCCCAGACCTGGCGTGGTCAAACCTGCCTGCGGACCGTCCGAGGCTAATCAGCCCGTGTTTATCGCCCGGTTGACAGCCGTCGTGAGAGCGGGGCCGCCAGGTCCAAAACCAGGCTGTAAGTGCTCGGCCTTGCAGCAACACATAAAGTTTAGGGCAGTAAAACCGCTGTGGTGCACGTTTTGCTTGGGATCGTTTCTGAAGGTGATGACCCCCGAAGGGAGGGGACACTAGTTTCTGTGAAATTGAGGTATTGCTGGCATTTTCTTTTATTATTTTGTTTTCTTTCAAACAGGCAGTAATTCTTATCTGAAACCCTGTTCCAACTCTGCACTTAATCTGCCCTGTGTGTTCTAACTTCTGCAGTGTTGTGGAAATTGAGTTTTACTTAAAAAAAGTAAACCTTACACAGTGAATATTTATAACATCACTGTCTTTTAAAACAATGACATAACCATGACATAAATGAATATTAAGGTAAGAATTCATAAAAGCAGACTACTAAATACTTTAAAGCCCTAGTTTTGAGTAAAAAATATTTATACTAAATTCTTTACTATACTCATATTATTACTGCCTTAAGTTTCAGTTTTAAAAACTCAGAAGAGTAGCTTGTAATCAAGTAGCACTCCAATATTGTCTTGTTAGGCAGTGCATTGTTAGGCAGTGCAGTGTAAACCACTCATGCAATTTGGTGTTCTCATTGTGGAAGGTAGGAGTGATAGATCTACACTGAACACTGCTTTTAAAATATTTTTTTAAAACTGAAGAGGTGCTAGAAAGTAGCTTGTGTGTTGCTCCCTAACAAAAGTAATAGCTATACTTAAGCAATAACAAAATACTTTTTAAATTATTACTTTTATTTTTAATTTGCCTTCAGTCATTAAATATTTAATATTCCTTTTCATCTTTTTTCCTTGCTAATGTAAACGTTGGATTGTTGATTTCATTTTATCTCTTGTACAAGAAAGTAAAAAGAACTCCTCTGTGCAATGAAGAGACTTAAAAAAATATTTATACAATACTTCAATATTTCTTCTGAAGGGTTAGCATGAATAGCTTATTTTCTGTCTTTAAACTCAAGATACAGAATTATGAATTGGATCATCTTGCTTACTTTTAGGATGACAGTAAGCATCCAGGTGACTATCTTGTAAGTCATGCTAAACTTCAATTTATAATAAAATATTGTTTTCAGTACAGTTTTAGATTTTTTTTTTTTTCAGTTCTCAGAATCCTGATTGCACAAACAGTGCAGTAAAAAACTGTAAGAACAGTATTTATAATAGTAATGTGTTAATGTGTAAATTTGATGGTGTGAGCAGGAGATGTATAACACATGACGGTACAGTAGGGTTTCTTGATACTAAATGCTGTTACTGCATCTTGCTACACTATCAGTAGCATCACTGGAAAAAAAGACTTTTTTTGCTGCTTTTAGAACAACTGTAGAAAAGGATAAAAAGTGCCCCCCTCCCTCCTTTTTTTACATTCACCAGGGGATTTGACTGAAAAAGCCTAGACTGTTCTATAGCGAGTTACATTTAGGAGCAAAGCCGATAGTCTTGTCATTCTGAGTTTCCTTGGATGGAGCACAGCATTTGGTAAGCCCACCACTTCTTTCCCACAAAATACTGATATTTTTATCATGTTAAGGATGACAAGGAAAAATGGCAGGGGAGTGGTTCTGGTCCTCTTTCATACCTGTACATCTTGATTGCACTGAAACCAGTGAAATTGTGTTGGTGCAAATTGGTCTAGAATTGAGAGAAAACATATGCGTGTATTTTAAAACATCTTTGAATGACTTCCATCTGCATAATGTCTACCAGTAATGATTATATAATGGCAAGAAATAATCCAATTTGACAGTCCTTTTGTTGAAACATTGAACATCAGCCTGCTGCTCATAGAGGGCTGGCTTGTCACACATTACAGCTTCAGTGTAGCTGTAACAAAGCCTATGGAAAGCCTGTTATATCAAACATGAAGTTTGTTAAAATTATTGAGTAAAATTTCTGGGTTTGATTTTGCTTGACCAGTGATCAAAAGCATAAACATTATTTTTCTCTGAAAGACAGTACCTTCTGCTGTCTGTAAAGCTGTACATATAGAGGATATTGTTAGAGTGGAATCTTGACTCCTCTTAAAGTGAGTAGGGATTTTGCTGCTGTCCTCATCAGTCAAAAATTTGTTGAGAATGATGTGTGCGTACCCAAAAGGAACAGTCTGGGTTGCTGTGGGTCAAGTAACAGTACAAAAAAGTTGCATTACAGAAAAAACTGTCAATATTAAAAAAAATTGATAAATGGAGAGAAATTCCGTGACACTTTGTGGTGACACTGTGTAGGATTTTATGCTTAGCTTGGTATATTCGCTATCTATCCATCTGCAAGAATGTTTGTAGTAGAACTGTCATTCTGGTCAATACAGTGAAATGCTAAATAATGGTTTGATCAGATCAATTATACAGGCTGATATAGATCAGTTGGAAAGATTCTTATCTGAAAAATATTGCAAGTAGCAGAAAACGAGACCATAACCCTTGAAAAGCAAAGACTATATCTCTTATTACACCCTGGAAAATGGTCACTTGCAAAAGGACTTTGATTAACTACCACTGTCCTCATCTGAATACAAGTTCTCAGCGTAGTGTTATTGTTCAGAGAAGTTATTTTCATCTAGTCAGATGCACGATGCTGTTGTAGTGTTCCAACGTGTAGGTGAGATGCAGAGACAGCACAGTTCTGTCTGTTTTAGTCCTGCTGCTCCTCTGTGATGAGAGATTGGTCTTGATCTAGCTTGCAGTGATATACTTCAAACCTCCTTTCTGCCTCTCCTCCCTCTACCCCAAACTACAGCATTGCCTTTTCTGTGCCTTCTACTCCACAGCCTCTCTTCCCTTGTTGTGAAGGTCCTGGGAGATGAGAAAAGAAAGCCGTTGAATGTAGTCCACTTTGTAAATGTTCCTTTCTCTTCCAAATGTGGACTTGTCACGCTGTATGTCATTAAAGGTGAAGTGCAGAGGGGCAGTGCTGTGAAAGTGGCTGGAGGTGCAAATCTGTAGGATGCAGTATGTCCTGTTGTTTTCCCAACCACTCTGACTTCATTTGTGTAAGCATTGCTTTGGCTTCAGAGGTGATACAGCAAGATAGGAATAGAGATGGAAATTGGGACGGGAAGGAAAGAGCTCAGGAAGACAACAGTTTGAGATCTGCCTCTGCACCCACTCCTACCCAAGAAAGGAAGCAATTGATTTACAATACCTGTGTAATCCTTGAATATGTAAACGCGAAGGTGTCAGGTAGGCTTAGGGAAGAGGTACTGCCTCTATGGTATGTCAATTAAAGCTTTCTTGGGCATTGATTTTTGGTTCTATTGTAGCACAGGGTAAGGTGTAAAATTCTGGAAGACTTAAAGATAGGTTCTGGAAAACTTCTAAAGATAGCTTCAAGTATGTGTACCTGTATCTGGATCTAATCATACACTATTTGCCTTAGAAGTGACTTATCTGAAAGTGACTTTCTGAACAGAAATTACCTGTTAAATTTAAGTAAACATGTTTACTAATTAAATTTAAATTAAATTAATTAAATTAAATTAAATTTAAATTTAAACATGGTAT
>NW_008796110.1:6309889-6317387 GCF_000699145.1 Aptenodytes forsteri
AGATTGCAAACATGTTTTAACAGCTATGACAATATCTGGTTATGTGTAAAGGTCAGTGTCTTACTAATTTTGGAGGGATCGGGGGCTGGTTTTTTTATTTCCAAAATAAATTTCCCAGTTTTGAGGTACATTTATGATTAATGTTGAAGCTGTTAAAAGTTTTGCAGTTAGCTCAAGCCAAAAAACCCCACAGCAACTAAACAAAACCTCCCCCATACCTTTTAAAGAAAACCTTTGAAAAACCCAGAAAGCAAGGGAGCTGTGCTTGGGGAAGAGGAGGGCAGAATAAGCAGGTAACTTCATGTGGTGAATGATCCAATAAAAGTCATTGAGCTAATGGACGGGCATAATTAAATGCATGTACAGTCCCCTTCTGATCCCTCAGATATGATTGTATGAAATTTTATATAAGTCCTGGACTTTAACATCAGATGATATTCTCTTCAGCAAGAAACTTGGTCTTAGTTGAGGAGCAAGTTCCACAGCATTGCTTTTCCTTGTAAGATATTTCTCTGCCTTCATATTTGTTTCTGTTGCCAAGAACATTCCTGTAGGTCACATCTTAATTCTTAAGTTCTTCTTGGATGGGGTGGGAAATGGACATGTATTTTTGTGTCAGATAATTTCTGGAGAAGCATGAGGTCACAGACTCTTACCCTAGTTTTAGACTTCCACAAGCCTTCCACAGCCAAAGCAATAAATTGTGGTTTTCCCTGAAGTATTCATGAATACTGTGTGGATATTATAACCACTTCTTTTAATACTCTCTCTGTTTGCAGAGTTTTCTTTATTAGAAAAGGGTTAGGATTCATTTGACCACATACCCATGTTTATGTTGAGCTAGGTCTTGAAACTTCCTTTTATAGTTGGTGAAGTAAGTGGTTAGAAGGAATAACCTGTTTCAGAAACAGGTTTGTGAGCTTCTCTGTTTTTAAGTGAAGTGACTTAGGCAGTTGACTCTTGGAGGTATGGATGGCATTCAAGACACTTAAATTTAGGTGTCTACATGTACATACAGTGTTTAATATCCTATTACAGTCAGTGGAAATCTGATCAATACATTCAGTGGAGCCATGAGCAAATAGTTCTGCTGGCTGATTAGCTGAATAGCTTTCTTGGCTGTTTTGACTAGGCTGATCAGTTCTCCATTGAAAATAAAGGGACGTTAGGTACCTAGCTTACATAGCTCACACCTACCTTTCGGTGTCTTAGTCCTATCTTGAGGGCTTCCTTTAGTGGTCCATATGTGATACTCTGGGGTATCCAAGCTGGCCGCCTGCTACCAGTCCAGATGGCATGGATGATTCTTCTAAGTCCTGTATCATATCTACCTGTCCCCAAAAGATATCTCTGATCCCGTGGACATTTCAAATCGCACTAGATATTTCTATATAGGGCAACTAAATAGAATTAGTTAAAACAGATCTTTATACCTGGTCAGATGAGTTGTACTTGGGGGACGTACTTGATGTTCTAAAATGTATGAATCAGGTGTTTCCTGATCCTGTATGAATGTGTTTCCCTGGTGCAGTTGTTTCACGGGGTTGTGTTTCCCTGGTGCAGTTGTTTCACGGGTCTGACAGATGTGAGGCCGTCATGATATTAAAAGTTTATTTTGTATAGCCTAATAAGTAATAACAAACCTTTTTATTTTTAGAACTGCATCTTGGAAGTCTGCTTTGTGAATCCTCAAGAGGATTCTCGTGTGTATTTAATGGAACTCAGTATAAACTGTGTAACAAATGTAGATATGTACCTTTCCCTTCCCTTCTGAAAGGACGTGGTTTTTTTTTTTTGGACGACTTTTCCCTATATGTTTTCCTGTACACCATTTTTATACTTCTCCCCTCCTGTCTTTCCACTTCAGCCCTCAATTATGCCTCACAGGTTTCTTTCCCAAGACCTGGGTTATTACGCAGCTCCATCTTTAAAAAGGCTATGTAGCTGCTTTCTGAGCAGGAAGGAGCTTGTTTTCCATGGTCATTTGTGATTAATCCTCAGGTAACTTGCTTTTCGCCTCTGTTCTGCTTAGGGAAAGTACGAAGCTGGGGCTTTCATATTTTACCTATTTAGACTTCTGCTGAAGGCAGCAGAGTTTGTAGCAGCTGCTGTGGTAGCACAATGAACAACACTCTTAGCTCCTGAAGTTGCCAGTGCTATCAACTGGGCTAGGTCAGCAAAACCAAACTACTGGCACCGCCAATCCCTCACAAGAATTTTTTTTTTGGAGGGAGGGTGGTGGGATAAATTTAACCTTAAAGACTTTTACCATCTCTGCTCTAAATAGCTATGCATGTGGGAAGGAGTCCCTTCTGTACCTGTGCCTATTTCATCTTCTTTCCATCTTTTTCAAAGATGATGGAGGTGGGAAAATGCCTGTCCAGTTTGATCACTGCTGTCCTAAGTTGTCCTTCTCTTGTTCAGAAGAGATGCTTTTGTCTTCTTTTTTGTTCATGGTAGAGCTTCTTTTAATCTTTAGCAATGCAGGTTATCATTTTGCCTGTACTCTTTTTGTGATGGATACACAGATAGTTGAATGAGTTTTAGCTAATTAGCTGTTTGCTCTATTGTCAGTGCACTTGCTGCCAGGCAACACACACCCTTTACAAAACTGATCTGAAAAATAACATGGAGTTTGAGAGACACAGAGGACTGAAGTTGTAGTCTTTTTCAGGTACTTTATTCTTATAAATCAAATAAACCAGACATTTTTAAATCCAAAAGAGGTAGAGAAAAAAAATTCTCTTGTGTTTTGGTTGTGTATGCCGAATTTCACCCTGGGGCAGCATATTCATGTATCTCTGTTATAAAACCAATATAATGGATGGCTCGGTTACATAGTTGTTAAATTGTTGGTTAAATTGTTACAGCTTGGCACTCTACCGGTGGTATTGTAGCTAAACCCCAGATGACACATAAGCCATGAGCTACTAATGCAGTCTTTATTTTCTGGAGATCTAAGGCTTATTGCTCCACTGGAAAATGTTAGAGAGATTACTTTTCTAGATCTAAACATCAGTTTTCTCTATGATTTAGGCAAACAGTGCTCCATCTGAATAAGAACTTCAGGCAAGCCTGCCATGACTGACCTCTTGGTCCCCAGAAGATGACAGGGAAGTGTTTAAGAGGAAAGATAGTTTTATTTCATCACATGCTTTATCTACTGTGCTGGTTTTGGCTGGGATAGAGTTAGCTTTCTTCACAGTAGCTAGTACGGGGCTATGTTTTGGATTTGTGCTGGAAACAGTGTTGATAACACAGGGATGTTTTAGTTACTGCTGAGCAGTGATTACACACAGTCAAGGCCTTTTCTGCTTCTCCCCCCAGCCCACCAGCCAGTAGGCTGGGGGTGCACAAGAAGTTGGGAGGGGACATGGCTGGGACAGCTGACCCCCACTGACCAAAGGGATATTCCACACCATATGACATCATGCTCAGCATATAAAGCTGGGGGAAGAAGAAGGAAGGGGGGGACATTTGGAGTGATGGCGTTTGTCTTCCCAAGTAACTGTTAAGCGTGATAACATCTCCTGCTTTCCTGGAGATGGCTGAACACCTGCCTGCCGATGGGAAGGAGTGAATGAATTCCTTGTTTTGCTTTGCTTGCGTGCGCGGCTTTTGCTTTACCCATTAAACTGTCTTTATCTCAACCCATGAGTTTTCTTACTTTTACCCTTCTGATTCTCTCCCCCATCCCACCGGGGGTGGAGTGAGCGAGCGGCTGTGTGGTGCTTAGTGGCTGGCTGGGGTTAAACCATGACATCTACTCAAATCTTAAAAATATTTTTACAACTATGCTTGAGAATGTATTAAATCTTTAAACTACGTATTTTGGTCCAGTTAGGGGAAGCTACATTGTAGCTCCATAAATGCTGATTCAGAGATGTGTGTGGGGAGAAGGTGTGGTAGCTTCTTCAGCAACTGCCATGCACACTCTTACCCTGTGTGAAGGGATTCAAGGTTGCTTATCCATAGTGAAGAAATCTAAGATGTCCTTAAAGTACTGGAAAAAAGCGGTCATTCCAGTTTTGGAATTTGTCAGATAAAGTTACGAATTCTGAAAAGAAAGCCTCAGTGGGCATAAAATTATTCATAAACAAGACTTGAAAAATGATGGCTCATATTTATATTTAATGATAAAATAATGATGCACATCTGATTGCTGCCATTTTCTGTACACTAAAATAACTCT
Source organism: Aptenodytes forsteri (assembly GCF_000699145.1). Taxonomy (NCBI): domain Eukaryota; kingdom Metazoa; phylum Chordata; class Aves; order Sphenisciformes; family Spheniscidae; genus Aptenodytes; species Aptenodytes forsteri. The sequence goes on from NW_008796110.1 coordinate 6,314,082, forward strand.
TCTATAAATGGACGCAGGTAATTCGGCCCAAAAGTTCACTTCTTTTCTCCTTCATCCTAAAAAGCTCTTAAATTCTTTATTTCACTTATTGTTTGTGTGTCTTTTCTGGTTGATTTTGGACATCAGTTTTGGGAAATTTTGTTAGTTCTTCATATGTATGTGAAGACTTGTCTGATAGAGTGTGTAACATGGAGAGTGTGGGAAATAATAGATTATGTTTTCTGTGTTTAATAAATCTGAAGGCATCAAACAAAAGTAGCTGCTGAGAGACTGACAGCAAAGGTGGTGGTTCTTCATAAAAAGTGTAGTTGTGCTGTGGAAAGTTGTGGATGCTAAAATTACATAGAGCTTCAAAAAGCAACGGGGTAAATTCACAACAGGTATGTCAGCCAAGGGCTACTACATGTAAAATCACAATTTCTGGCTCATAAGGTGCATAAGCTGAAAATTGCTGGAGGCTGGGAGAGTATTTCTGGGAAGTGTCATTATGTGCTTGTCCTGCTCTGGTACTGATTTCAAGGCATCCATTATTGGCTGCTTTTGGAGACAGGATGCTCGGCTAAGTGGGTTTTTAGTCTGATATGCTAGAACTGTTCATATATGAGGTGGTTTTGCTAGTTCTTATTTCAAGTTTTTAAAATGAAAAATATAAGAACTAAGCTGCGTATCTTGTCAGTATGTCTTTCTATTAACATTATATTGTGTTTATTTATATCTATATCTATATTTATATTTATAAATTACCAGAGAGCACTTTCAATTGCTTGTTATTGCTGTCTTTTCATATGTTCTAGTTCAGGGTGTGTACTTGAGCAAAATTTACTTTAATTGCTTGATCAGATGCTTAGTTAAAAAAGCTCATCATTGCATCACATATATTGAAGGAATGCCTCTGGTTTGTTAAGAATGTAAGAGTGTTTTCATTTATGTCTTGTTGGAAGATTGCAGAAATCAAAAGTTTCACCTGTGATGCACAATCAGTCTTTTGACAAAGAGCTGCCCTATGTTATACCTCCTGACAAGCTGAATTTGCTGACTTGGAGAAAAGAGTAGGATCACGTTTCTTGCACTGTACTTTTGTGGATGCCCCTCTTAACTTTGTCCCTGTCTATCAGGGGTGGCAACAACCTTGGGTGCCTTTTTTTGTCAGGAGGCAAGCATATTTTAGAAAGGGAAGATAATGTAGTGGTTAAACCACTGAATGGAGACTTAAAAGGCTGTTACTGAATATTGTGTTTTACACTACTTGCTTTCTGTGTGGTTTGGAAAAAAAATACTTGATATCTCTGCATCAGTTTTCCATCTGAAAAATGGAGACAGTTTTTCTCTATTATAAAGGAAGTCATATGAATAAATCAACTGCTGTTCTTGAGCTACTAGAAATTATGAAGTGGTTCATAGAAGAAGGAGAGTGGATAAGTGGATCCTGCTATCTGAATGAATAAAATTTAGTAGTTAGAAGTGCTGAGAGTGAAATCTGCTGCAACCTATAAGGTAAAATCTAGTCTACTGATACTAGACTACATGAGGAACTGTGTACATTTAGTAACTTTTCACTTTATACATGTCCATAGATGGTGAGCACTGTATAGAATTGTGAGGAACACTGTGAGAGGCTGCTACAGTGTATGTCGGGAAAAAGCCTTCAGAGAAACCAGTTGTTTTTCTTGATCCATTGGCATAGAGGGTAAGAGGTGTTTTTTGGATTAGAGAAATAGCTGACCCAGGCAGCAAAAATAGAGAATAACTATTGTTCAGTCTAGAAATATTGGTTGGAGTGGATGGCCCTGTCCCTGAAACAGTTACACTTAATAGAAGTCATTGCTCCTCTTGTTGATCCATGCTGTTCACATAAATGAAGAAGCTCTATCCAATGTACATCGAATGCAGATAGCTAAAGTTCTGGCATACAGTTCTCACTAGCCATTTGTGCACCTCTGTGTTTTAACTACAAAGTGAAAATGGAACACAGAGTAAATGTAATACAGTTATAGCTTTTGGGTACTTTTGATCTATGGCCTTCTGGCCTGAGGGAAGAACAACTGTTTTGCCCTCTTCTTGCCTTGAGAAAGCAGAAATGGTACTTGCTTTAATTTTTATTGGATTTTCCTGCAATGAAGTTAAGCTCCTGGGTAGCTGAACTCTTATGTTTTATGTCCTTCAGGGAAAATAGACAGTATATCTAGATACACAGTTCAGCTAATTTGGCAACTGCTTACTTCATACTGAAGATAGATGAGGGTCTGCATCTCAGGGCTTTGCTAGGAGATGCATCTACATCATAGCAAGGACTATAGTATTTCCCTTGCAGTGAATAGTGTATTGGAAATCAAGCTGGTCAGCTGAATCTGGCACGTGGAATAAGTATTGTTTTCCCTCCCTTAAAATGATCCCCTTCTAATTTCCCCAAGCATCTACTTGTGTTAGCATTGTGGATGTTGGTGAACAAGAGATTTGTATTAATCTTACCTATTACCTTTGTGGTTTTGTAAATATTAAAAACATTCCCCCACCCCACCTCCAAAATCAAGACTTCCAGCCTTGTAGTCTTTCCTCATGTAGTAGTTACTCCTTCTCTCTTCATCCTTTTAGTTGGCCAATTCTATACCTTTAGATGAGGACTTTATGCAGTACTTGAGATATGGGTTTACCAGGGGTTTATATAGTGGCAAAATGAGGATGTTAACCTTGTAAGTGAGGAATTATGTGCCAGCTCCCGCATGAGGTAGATGTCCCTGCCACTTCTCTATCATTTTTCCAGCTTATTGATGAAGAAGTTGAATAAAACTGGTCCCAGATGTGCCCCACTGCTTACTTGTCTCCATCTTGAAAAGTGATTGATACCCATAGTGTTTGCTTCCTATCCATGAAGTGTCTTTCCATCCAGTTTCTGTAATAATATTTGGTATAGAACCTTGTCCACAACTTCTTGAAAATCCAAATATATTAGTGTCCAGATCCCCTTTACCCATGTGTCTATTCTCCCACAGCATTCTCCTAGAGAAGCTGGCGGCTCACGGCTTAGACAGGTGTACTCTGCACTGGGTCAAAAACTGGCTGGACGGCCGGGCCCAGAAAGTTGTGGTGAATGGAGTTACATCCAGTTGGCGGCCGGTCACGAGCGGTGTTCCCCAGGGCTCAGTACTGGGGCCGGTCTTGTTTAATATCTTTATCGATGATCTGGATGAGGGGATCGAGTGCACCCTCAGTAAGTTTGCAGACGACACCAAGTTGGGTGGGAGTGTTGATCTGCTCGAGGGTAGGAAGGCTCTGCAGAGGGACCTGGACAGGCTGGATCGATGGGCC
>NW_008796110.1:6318044-6330969 GCF_000699145.1 Aptenodytes forsteri
TGGTTTAGTGGGCATGGTGGTGTTGGGTTGCTGGTTGGACTTGATGATCTTAGAGGTCTTTTCCAACCTCAATGATTCTATGATTCTATTGACATTGTTACAGAACTGTAGCAGTTCGTGAGGTGGATTTGGTTTTACAGAAGCCATACTGATATTCCCAGCAGATAGTGTTTATGCATGTGCTCAGTGATCTTATTCTTCAGTATAAACTCATTCTACTGTTTTGCTAGGAGTGGAAGTCAGACTCACAATGATCTTGGTAACTGTGGAGTGAGAAGATATTGTTGCTATGAACTGTTGTTTGTCAGTGCCTCTTAAACCTGAACTGTACCCTCCAGCCAAACAAATGGGACTGCAAATAAAGCATACAGATAAGATTTCATGTCTTTTCACAAGTTGTGCTTCAAAAATTCACATTCAGCCTAGTATAGTGTGATGACTTGGTAGTTGTTTGCAAGCGAGGCACAGGTTACACTGGATTAGGTGCGCTGTGGTCTAGGTTCTTTCACCCTCTCTTGCCTTCATCCCTGATGTGCTATTTCAGGCCTGCTGAATTGTTTCGGTCTCTGTGAGGCTGCATGTGGGAACTGTTAGTCACAAAGTTAGTTTCTTTACCATTTCACCCTTATCATTCACAAGACTTTGCAGGATCAATTCCTTGCAACAGTGTAGGATTTGAAACAGTGTCATACTGGAGGGCTTTTAATTTCTTGACTTTAAATAGAAAGAATCAGACTATTTGCTATTAATTTCAACTTTATATACTACAAATAAAGCCAACTCAACTTTTCACAGTTATAGGTTATGTATCAGCATAATTAGGATGCTGATAGGTCTATGTTTCAGATCTACAGTAACTATTGCAGTCAGTGTGTTCATCAGTGTTTTGTTTCTTACAGAAAAGAGAGTTTGATGTGGATAACTTGAGCAAGCCAGAATTGCGGATGCTTTTGAGTATAATGGAAGGAGAACTAGAAGCACGAGACCTTGTAATTGAAGCCTTGCGGGTAAGTTACTGGGTTGTTGTGGTTTACTTTTTTTTTTTTTTTTTAAATTCTCTTTTGCCACTTCTTTTATACTGTGCATAGAATATTATTAGTGGAAGAGTAAATTGTGATTTTTAAGTTTTAGGTTGACTAAATCTCAGTAATCACAAAATATGTTCTTGTTTAATTGTTGCCATTCAGTAATTCTATGTAATTTTGGTATAAAATACCAACAAAATTTCAGAGAAATAAATGTGAAAACTGCAAAATTACTTCCTCTTTAAATTCTTTCCTATTATAGAGTCTGTTATTTGGGAAAAGAAGGAATAACTTCAAAGGAAAATTCAGTCCATTCATCATTTGTTCTAATGGTCTATATGTTTGTGCATCTAGCCTACTCAATGCTTTCATTTTCTGTAAGATGGAAAGAGGGACAAAATTGGATGGTCATGCCCACTTAGGGAAAAGTTTTTATGGTGGGGGGTTTTTTGTTTGTTTGTTTGTCTTTTTTTAAAAAAAAGGTGAAATATGGGATATATACTCTTAACAGCACTCAAGTACTTGAATAGACTTTTGCTGTGCTAGGCACATGTGAAGGTTAGTTTCCTGCTTCAGAAGGTTGCAGTCTGAAAGGCAACTTAGAAAGTTGACTGGAAATGTACAAACAAAACTGTATTTTAATCAAAAGATGATAAATTTTTATGACTGTAATGACTTTAAAAGAGATCCAGAACAGAATAAAAGGTAACAGAGCTGCCAAACAGCCTGCAGGTTTAGGGGGGGAAAACAGCCTTACATGGTTTGAATATATTTATAGGTTCATAGTTGGATAGAGGGAAATTATGCCCTTTAAGGTCTCTTAAAGCAAAAATTCAATGTAATAAAATATATCTAATACTAGTTTTTAATAGTATGTGTGATGATTATCAAGTAGTGTGGGAACATTTTCCACTTGTAAAGTCACAGTAACAATTGTAAATGCATTTTTATTCAATTTTAATTTGTTTTGTGACAGCTTCAGATCACTTGATGCAAATGGAGCTTTAAAGTAGCTGTCATTGATGTGCCTGCATTAATAACTAAAGACTTTATAGGCATAAACCTCTCTTCTAAAATACAATTTTCATTTGTACATAAGACACTGGAAGCAATATGTTTCTGGGGGATTACTGCACTTTGAAGTCATTTGGTGTTTGGTCTTCAGGTATATGTACGTGTTGAAATGTACTGCCTTTTCATCTAGCTGTTTTACAATTTCACATCTCATTTGCCTGGACTATGACTTTTTATTATCCCTGACTGCCACTTAGGGATGTTTCCCCTTGTTAAAGGGGAAACAATGTGCACACCACATCTAGAACCTCTTTTTTTGACTCTTCTAATTTTGGAGGAATGCAAATAGAATACTCAGACAATTTTCTCTAATACATGCTCATGAACAAGCTACTACATTGTGTACCAAATAATGGTTGTATTGAAATTGAATGGAAAAAAAAAAAGGAATGCAGTACACATTTAATGATAGTAAACATTCAGGATAGTGCAGTCCCAGGAGAGGAAAAGTCTACATCAGATTCCCATGCACCTGCTGAAATGAGTAGTATGTACACAGTGTTTTTTGATGACTAATATAGATCAATATAAAAAATAGCTCCATTTCACATAAGGTATATAAATGTTGAAAACTAGTTTTGTTTTGTTTTTTTCTTCTCCTGCATCTCAATTTCCAGTTCCTGTATTTTGTTGTAATATCCTCTAAACAAAATCCACGTGGAACTCAAATCTTTTAGGCAGCTTGCCTGGTTAGCTGTACCAGTACTGGAAAACTTGGAAGTTATACCTGCTGAAGAACTGTAGCCTGATATCTTCAAATACAATACTTTTGGAAATTCTGGCTTCTTACTTGGGAAGCCACAAGTCAGCAGTATTAGCAGCTGGAGTCTCCAAGCAGCACACAAAATAAGCTACTAGATAGCCAAATATAGGTCTTCTATAAAAGCGAATAACAAGAGAGTTCCATTGGAATTGTGTCAGATTTGGTACTTTGATTTGTTTCAACAAATTGGCATACATACTTTGTATATCCTTAAAGCAAGAAGGAAATGGTTTTCATATAAGGGAAAAGACTTCTTATGTTATTGTTTCAAAAGCTAATCAAGCTCCTTTTCAAAATTAGGAAAGTTTGTGAGTGTGTGTTTCGGAGTTTTTTGTTGGGTTTTTTTTTTCATCCTACTAGTACCGCAGGGCTGTTTCAAAGACTAATTTCTCTGGTAGGTCAAAGCCTGACAATTTCCAGCCCTATACTAAATAATGTGTGTTGTCTTTTCCTCTTAAGTGATCTTCCTGTCAGTTTTCAGTCACTGTGGTATATAAACTTGTTAAGCAGTTTTATATGTTCTTGGTCTTTTTGTAAGACTATAGAACTAGATCTTTTAATCTTCTGTTAGAAAGTAACTGTTCATTCTTGTGGTTGTCTTCTCAGATTTTTCTCTAATCACTACATATGATAACTGCATCATTCCTAAATGCGTGTGCCCTTATCCATACTCATTGTGCAGGGTTTCATTGAGCATTTGTAAAATTTGTGCAATAAATAGTACTTATGTATCTATTGGAAATACCCCTTCTGGAAAGTTCTGGCACCAAAGTGAATCAGTCTTGACAAAAGAACTGATAACACGGAATATAATTAAAGACTGACTCACATGGCACTACTCTTAATCTGCACCTAAGCATGAATTTTCTCATTTTAACAAGACCTGTTTGATGCATCTCTGTTAGTCTGTCCTTTTCCCATTGTATAAATTCTTACACTGACCTCTCTTGTTTCCACTTCAGTAATTTTGTGTGAAGCAACATCATGTGCCTTACTGAAGATCTGAGACAGATCTGATGTTTTTTCTCTGTCTATAAAGCCAGTTATGAAAAAAACCACACCTACCTTCAACATCCATAGGTGGGATTTCTTTTCAGGCTGACTGTTACAGGAGCATAGCGCTCTCAGTGCGAAATCTTTTTTTGTCTTGGTATACGTGTCATATCATCACAATCCATACCTTATCCATAGTATTCCCTGGGGGAATGGATCAGAGATTTCTGACAGAGTTCAGGGATAAGAACTAGGGAGCAGGAACAGTATTTTTGGATAAGATATGGAGTTGGAACTTGTGCCTTACTGTTTGTTTTTTTTTTTTTTCTATGCCATGTTTATAGTATATATATGTATTATGGAGTTCTCACTTAAATCACTTTTAAAATCTTGTTTTAAATGAATTATTTTTGCTTATTTTAGAAATTGGCTTTTCAGGATTACAGTTTAATGCTTCTTGATAAATTGTAAAAGTGTAATTTGCCTGTGTGGGTTCTGATGGATTAACCAGAAAACATTTCTGACCTCTTTGTTTTTGTGGATTGAGCCTCAGTCCTATCTATGGAGCAAATTCTACTACTTAATAGCTCATACTAAAATAATAATCTTTTGAATGTGTTGTGTTTTCGTGACTTTTTTTTTGTTCTCTTATTTAAAAAATAGCTGTAAAATTATGCACAGTTTGAGGTGTCAGTGAAAGAAATTAAACTCCAAAATGATACCCTGTATCAGTTAGTACTGTTGTAATATTGCTTTTCTAACAGGGAGACAATGCCCTTGGATTTCAGAATTGTATTGTCTTCAGATGCTTGTCTTCTGGCTGTTCATTTACAATGTATTCATTGTATTTTAAAATGAATTTGTATTTTATGACTTTCGGTTTAATTTCTCTTGGTAGTAGTAGCTATCAGAGAAGATGGCTACTAACTCCTCATTTAGCACTTTTAAGATTTTGCATAACTTTTTCTGCTTATTTAAAGCTTAGTTTCAAAAAGGTGCAGTCCAATGAGAGTAAAGAAGAAAGGCTTCAGAGTTTGCTACTCTGCTTTGAAACAATTAAACTAGGGAATTTTAAGTCTGTCTGCTGGGTGTTGTTCCAGTGCAGAGTGTCCGTTTTGTCTATTCTATGTAAATAAAAACATAAAAATTAAAAGTGAGAAAGGCCAGTAGTTTGGGGTTATGGGAAGAAATCTTGTTAAATTAACTAGTCATCAAACCCAAGGTGTCACATAGAATAATTAACTCTTTTTATTGCATCTTTGTGCATAATGTATTGTAGAGTTTCCATTGTATTTTATATAAAGTTTTGATACCTTGAAGTCTGTTTTTGAAACAAAACTTCAAATCCAAACTGCATTCATAAGAAATATGCAGATGACATCTGTATACTTCCATGTTTTCACAATAAGTTGTTGTTCCTTTATAATATGCACAACTGCAGACACATAAGGACACATAGCATTCCTATTTCTAAAAAAGGACTGTTGCTTCCTGCTTCAGCGATTGAAACTTTGCCTAACTGGGTCAATGTCTCCTACTATTGCTGTATAAGTAGTAGTTCGGTGCTTTGATATAAACAGAGAAAGCTGAGGGGTTTTTTGCCCTTGGCACGTATAAATTTGTTATAGTATACTCTGATTTGTACAATACAGAACTCACAGTATTTTGTTGAATTAGTCTTTATTTGAACACTATTTCTTTTTTGGGGAACATTGGCTGTCTGGAATTTGGAAGTCTGAGAAATTCAGATTTGAAAAAGTTACAGTAATTATCAACCAGAGCAATCTTAAGTTGCTGGACAAGTTCAGCCCTGTGAGGACCAACGGCCTTGGAAGAGCAGACCTTTGTCACGCTTAGGGTCAAATTTCCAGATTTATTCTCCAAGCGAACAGTTAATTTGCTGTGGAGGGCAGCATCAGGATTCACCTCAAAGGAGGTGATCTTTGTGTAAATCTTCCTCATTAGTGCTGTGATTTTCTATCACTACTACACCAAATGACTTAAGATGGTTCTTTTTGAATCTGTAATTTCTTTATTTTAGTAGCTCCATGATCAGGGTTGCACAGCAATTAAAGTTAAATTCAGATTAACATTTAAATCATGAAAGTTACTTCATTAATGAGAAAGAACATGCTGTTTAATTGCTATTGCGAATTCATATAGTTAAAAAAGGAGGGAGACTTAACTATAGCTGCTACCTCAATCTGTCTCAATTATCCAAATAAACTGTCTGCCTGTAAAAAGGGGATAATATATTCCTAATGTGGAGGTAATGTGGCCACATAATCAAAGCACAGGTCTGGCCTCCTACAACTGTGACCTCAAACACAGCATTCATTTGTTGCTTGTTTTTTTTTTTCTCCAGCCATAAAGTGGTTGCTGTATCTGCCTGCTTTCTAGAGGATTTTTTAAAGTGCATTGACCCTCATATGATGAATTGAAGTACTAGTGTTAGCTGTCAAGCATGGAATTACAAATACTAAATGCTGCTTTTAGTGGTGATTCTCTCATAAAGTTAAATCATTAGTAGGTTATTTTTAATCTAAAATTTTAAAGCCCAGCTTAGTTGGGATTTTTGTTTATTTTTTAATAGTTTTATTTGCCTATGGAAATTTCATTAGGTGGTGAATGGCAAAATGAAAATTTACATTATTCTTGCTTCTATGGTATGCATTAATTAGTGTGAACAAAAAAAATGCAGTTATGCAAAACCACAAAATTCTTATCATAATAGATACTTTAATATACCACACTGCATAGATTTAGGACAACTTCTTTGGATTGTTGGGAAAAATCACCAATGAAATAAAAAAATGGCTAAAAGAACTGTCAATACCAACAATGGATATATTTTTGTTTAATTAAAATTGACTACAATATCAATGACATTGCTATGGACCAATGTCTTTTCTCTGAGCTTAAGCGAGTTCCAAATCAACAGATTCTGTGTATGTGATGGCTGGGTCAGGAGGGGACAGTATGATAATGGCAAGGTGAATTTGGTTGTAGGTGTTTCTTCAGTGTTGTAAAGCCCTACTGTATTTAATTTTTACCATAACTTCCTAAGGCAGGAAAGTTTATCTTCTATGTATGTGTTTGTACCAACGTCTGTTGAATCTTTTAGCCAGTTTCTGCAAAATCTGACAAAATGCTAAGCATTTCAGAAATAGGTAGTGTCATAAAACCAGACAGGTGGGTAAGAAAAGTCATACTGTTGTTAGGGCCTTAGTTGAAGGAAGGGCAGAGATTTGTGGTGTCTGTTGTTGAGCACTGTATATGAACCGTAGAATACAGAGTTAGGGAAAATCAGACTTCGTTAATTTAGCTGCTCAGAGAATTTAAGTTAGACTATCTAAGTTTATAAAAAGATGAGAAGAAAAAGATTTCTGCTGTGGGAGTTAGTTCTGCCTGAATTATAAGTACAGTCTATGTCCCTGAATCTAAGCATTTTGACAGGCCTGCAGGCTAATCAATAGAGCTGGAAATGAATCGTACTTTCTATATTATGTCTGAGTTGAAAATCCATATAAGATAATTTCTGACTTCCCCTAGCAAGGCATGTGAGTCCTTGAAGAGCAGTGGTTGAGTTTTGTAATGAAGGTGTGGATGTTAATGTAATGAAATAGGTAGGTCAAAAGACAGAAATTAATGCATTATGTAATAATACCTCATAGCCACATTTAAGTTTAATAACGCATTCTATTAGCTTTACCTTAAAAAGCTTCCAGTCTAAAAAGACAAGATCTTAAAATAAGGATAAACAGCTTTTAAAAAGCATAGTGATTACTATGTAGATTACACAATGTTTCTTTAAAATAGATAATGCATAGTATGTTGAATGCCAGTTTTCAGGTTCCAACTACTGTTAATCATTTTAGAACTACTAGGATATCGTATTCAATTCCGTGAGAAATTCAGTAGTTTAAAACAAGCCTTAAAAAAAAATTTTAATACTTTTTAGGAGGATCATTTGTTTTGAAATGATCGGATTGTTTCAGAAATTTCTTAAATAACTAGCTGCAATGAAAAGACACTCCATTTCCAAGGCTATAATGGTATAATCCAACATTACTTCAAAGCTCTGCTCCATTTTTTCTAAAAGTATATATAATCAAATCAAATGTTGTTTTGCAAAGTATTGCATTTTAGAACAACAAAAAAAATGTTTCTTTGTACTAACATTCTATTAGAAAATTCTGGTGATATGGGTAGCTTATAAGATGTTGGGGTTCATTATGATAAAGGCCTTTTTTTTACTTATCTATGTAATATGCGCGTGTGTGAATGAACTACTTGAGTGAACCTACCTTAGCATTCAGACCAAAAGTGCACTTTTGAAGAAACCGTCCCCATTGTCCCCACCTAACTTTGCTTTGATTTGCCTAACAGACCACTCTCAGACTGTGTAAACTGAATTGAGAGCAGAGCTAGTCCTAAGTAACACCTCCTTCTAAAAGGCAGGACCACAGACCCATTCCCAGTACCGATTGTGTTGGTCTACAAACTTGTTCCTGTTGTGCTGCACTACCTGCTAACGTTGACATAGCCACTGTATACCTATAAATGCCCTTTTCCAGGGTTGTTTGTGTAAATATAGTAGGAAACATGAGTTGATTTGGTCTAGATTTAAAAAACCCAAACATTTATATCCCCATGTTCACTTTCTAAAACCAGAAATTCCCCAATGCTGTTTACCATCATGATCATTCTTGAATTTAAGACAGATGGACCTTGCTTGTGAAATTGCCAGATGGGTCATTGTAAAATGCTCTTCTGGAGTCTCTTTCTCCCCAAAGGGCAGAATGCATTTTCTGCTCAAGCTAGTTTGATTTCAAGTCCCGAGCTGTGCATTGTGGAAGGCTATTATTAGTAAACTTGTCTTTCAATTTCAGCCAGTAATGATTAAGCACTGAACAATATAGTTTTATTTTAATCTCATTGAAAATATGACCTATTTTGATGATAACTGTCATGTGTACATATTTCTGTACCACTTTTGCAATTCTTTATGTGTATGTGAAGATCAAACAATATTTAAAAAAAAAACAACTGAGTGTATCATGGTTTGTCATGACAGTATACTATGTAACAATGTTAGGTTTTTTTGGTGGGTAACCGAGAATGATACCGGAATAACTATGCAAAATGTGGAGCCTTTCATGCCTGGATCTGCATTTTCAGTAATGAATTAGCTGTTCCTTGGAAAAAAAAAATTTCAGGTGAATATCAAGTGAAATATCTGGAAGGAGAGCTGTAGATACTCACAAGCTATACTTGCCTAATTTGACCTGTCCGCTTCCCAGTGAGTTTCATCTAGCAAAAGAGCTTCCTTCACTTGGCCAAGGCAGACTTTTGCCTACTGCAGGTTGAGATTTTAGTTAAGAAAATTTGATTGACCAGTTAGAGTTTTCATGTCCTTTTTATGTTATTTATTGTCTTCTGCATCTTGTGATGGGGTGATACTTTGGTTTTGCCTGTACTCTGTAAGTTACACGCTTAAATAGAATTATTGCCAACACCATAATGGTGAATTGTATATGGATAAAGTTTTTATCCCAAACTACTGCACAAAGTCAACAAGAATTGTACTATAAGACTTAATACTTCTAGAATGAACTTCGAGGTTAGAGAGGAAGAAACCTGGGAGCTATCAGGAAAAAGGGAATGAATCCATATAGTTTAGTTGTTCTCAGATTGACTGATAGGGAGAAAAATTACATGTATATTAACCGTAATCTGTCAGAGGAAGCTACACCACCTATAAATTATGAAGACCCTTACCTGCAGTAATTGTGCTAAGTTGTTGTGAATTTAAAATGCAAATCTGAACTTCTCCTATACGTATGAATCCCATGGCTCTCTTGTACCAAAGAACGGAGCTGAGAGCACACAGAAGGTGGCTTTAGGGGTTTCTGGCAGCCAGCAAGACAGCCTGTTTTGTAGCAGGTGTCTTTGAAAAATGGTGATTAGGTAGAAGGAGGAGCAGAAGATGTTAAACTGTATGTAACAGAAGGTTGTTGTTGTAGACAGTATGATGGCAGTTGTTGGGCTTGGTGGCAGAAGTGAACCATGAAATACAAGTCTGATAATGCCTTGTTTGCATTGTCATTTTTGCATGTTGCAATTTCTTTGCAAAAATTTAATTTTTAGTAAATTTTTGGGAGGTAATGATCTGCAGTTTGTGTCCTTGCTCATCTGATCACTACTTTTGACTTACCGACTTTAATTGTGGTTGCGTATGCGTTTTCTCTGCTCTTAAATATAGTTTGTCTTTACCTGTCCAATGATTCTGGTTACGATTAAAGCTTTTAGTTTCTTAATATTTGTTTATTGTAACTTTCTGAACATGGCTGTCAAAAAGTATTATTTCACTATTGCAAGCTATTTAAAATTGATTGCAAGAAAACTATGAAATATGAATAAACCACAGGTTAGTAGATTAAATGATTTTTCAGTGCTTAGTTTGGAATGACTTATTTATCTGTGGTTTATTTAAAGTTTTAAAGTAATGCAGCATGCTCTTTGTTCACCTAATTGAAAAAATGTTGTTAGACACAACCTTAAAGAATGTTCATATTTTGACTTTTCCCCCTGCCCCATCTCGATCATGGTTTATGTATTGTTTATATTATGTCAGCTAAATTTAATTTTATGAAATTAGTTGAAATGTTTTGATACACTGCTTTATTGCCAAACAATTCAAGAAACTAACACTATTCCAGTAAATATCTGTGTGGACCTCAATTTTTGAGAATTGCATGACTGGTTAGAATGTAAGAAAATAGTTTTTGTTGCATGACAACAAAATGACCAAGCCTGCTTAAGACAGCAAAGCCTAACACTGTACTTCAGGAAATGTTGTGAAATTAAAGGACCTTATCCTCGATACTGCCAGAGTCCATGTTGTAATAATTTGGAAATACTGTTTATAATATTGGTGGGTTGGCTTTATATACAGTATCTTATTTAAAAGATCATTTCAGATGGCTATGAAAGTATTTACTTTTCTTATATTCAGTGGGTTTTGTAGTAATAGTTCTGTAAGCATGGATAACTAACAATAAATACTTTGCATGGTGAAAGGTATCAAGTGAACTGTATTTGGATTTTCCTTCAAGTAACACCGTTATTTCTTGCACTTCATGATGAATGGAACCAAGTCTCACCTTTTCCAATAGACGTTGGGGGTGTAGCAGCAGCAGTCCCTGGACTGATTAACTTTGTTGATTTGAGGGATCCTGGTATTTTGACACACAGAAAGGCCTCTTCTAGAAGCTACTGACAAAATAAGTTTTCAGTGGTGTTACATCACTTCTTGTGGTAGTTATTTGCTATTTGCCAAAGGGAGATATTAAGCACTGAGCAAAGCAAAGCTTTTGGTAAACTATGTTAAAACAGTCCTGTATATGTGTTGTTTTGCTAAGCTTAAGCTTCACTACGCAGGTAAATACCCTTATTCCAGGCTCTCATAAAATTGGAGACTACAAGTATGGAACTATGAGACTAGTTTTCTAGTATGAAAACTCTATGGCCTTGCATTGCAAACATCCTTTTCACTCTGTCCTTTCCAGCAGTGACTGTTAAACTGGTAATAGTCTCTTTTTGTTTTTCACATAAGATCTGAATATCTTTATTGTTGCCAGGAATGTAACTACTAATTTAGCTGGAAGTATTCTGCTGGTTTCTTATTTGGATAATTGCTTTGCCTTTCCCACTTAATTCCTCCTACCCTCGTTTGATCTTTCTGCATAATCCAACATAAACTAGTGAGTAGAGATACATACGTTATTTGTATAAATAATAATAAAAAATTCCAACATCATGTTGATGTAACTGTTTCTTGGTTTCTGTGATCTTTATGAATAATACAGCTGTGACTTCATTGTTAGTGACTTATTTAAAATGTTTTATGTGTTTGCCATCATTACTCATGTTGCTGACAATGAGAAATGTAACTGGGTCATCCTATCTGTATTATTATGTTAACTGAAATTTTCCATTTTTAGTTAAGGGAACATACACAGGATATTTCCTCTATGCCAATAAATGGTACGGTTAATTTTGTTGATGGTGACACTAAAGTGCTACTGATAACATAACATTTCTTTCTTTTGTTTGTGTGTCTCTTCATGTTACTGTTGCAGAAGAAAAAATGTATAAGGTTTGTTCTTGGTTCTTCCAAATAAATTATGATAGTAATTTATAAAAAATAATTATGAATAAGATAAGAGATTTGATTAGGGTCCTTTTCAAATTCAGCGCTTGTGAAAATACTCACATAGCAGCAATTACTGTTGTTATGCTTGGGTGTATGTGTTCCCATGCTTTTCTCCCTTCCACTCCGTTTTGATGCTGTTCTGACTGGTGGATAGGTCTTTCCACCTGCAGTTCTCCCAGAGAGAGGCATCTGTCTTAGAAGCTCTGGCAGTGTACTAAAACTACTTAGCACTAGGTCTCTTATAAAAGCCAGCGTTCCATTTGTACAAATAAATGGAAAATTTGAGAAAATAGATTAACAGTGATTATAGTGAGTTCTCTCTGAAATAGCAGAGTAAAATTTTAACTAGGTATTGTGGAAATATAAGCTCTTATATGACAATTTTAAAATTGGTAACTTTTAAGTAATGGTGTCTGTAAAGAGAGCACTAGACGGAAAATTCCTTTGAAGTTTTAATAAAGGGTATAAAATCCAAAATATACAATGCGGATGTCAACAATTCTGTTGACTTTAAAATGTTCCATTCTAGAAATCAAATTTATTTAGTTGAATCTATTCATTCGTTCAGCTTCTTCACTAAGGGTAGTAGCAAGAATAAAATTCTTCTTGGAGGAAATACATATTACTCTCACAATTTACTTTCCAGTGAATACTGGAAATCACTTGAAAACATTGAATTCTCTTACTATACCTCAAATAAACCTATATTGTTAATAGAATAGAATAGACTATTTTCAGTTGGAAGGGATCTACAACGATTATCAAGTCCAACTGCCTGACCAGTTCAGGGCTGACCAAGTTAAAGCATATTATTAAGGGCATTGTCCAAATGCCTCTCAAACACTGACAGGC
>NW_008796110.1:6331599-6372296 GCF_000699145.1 Aptenodytes forsteri
GTCACCAGCCAGATGTAGCCCCATTCACTTACAACCCTTTGAGCCCTGCCCTTCAGCCCCGTTCTTCACCCAGTGCACTGTAAACCTGTTCATCCCACAGCTGGACAACTTGTCCAGAAGGATGCTGTGAGGGACAGTATCAAAAGCCTTACTAAAATGCAGAAAAACTGCATCCACCGCCTTCCCTTCATCCACTAGGCGGGTGACCTTACCACAGAAGGATATCAAATTAGTTAAACAGGACTTTCCCTTTGTGAACCCATGTAGACTGTGCCTGATGATTGCATTGTAAACTCATAATTTGCATACCTTTTCATTAAAATAATTAAAGTTTGGTAATCATGTAATTGCCATGCAGTAATACGGGATGATATTTTAACTGAGATTTTGATAGCTTGAAAATACGAAAATCTAAATGCTGTAAATGAAAAAGAAACAGAGATTGATTTAGTTAAAGTTTTTCTGTTATGGCTTTGGTATGTTCTGTCTGTACTGAGCCGAAGAAACTTTTTAACTGTGAAGCATGGAGGCTAAAGTGCTCTTTTTTGGTTAGAGATGAAGTCAGATTTCCTTCAGTACTCTAGAAGAATGGCTGACAGGTTTCCATGCAAAGAATTATGAATTGATTTGCATTAATTTGAACTATAAATTTGAACATGCAAAAAAGTCTAGATGACAAATGGTTATTTAAAGTAACCAGAAAGCTCAAGTCTCTTCTGTCCACTGAGACTCATTATCAGTATGAAAATCTGTATTATTTTCAGAAATAAATGTCTGGGTGGTTAGATAATCAGAGCATTGAACAGTGATACTTCCTTACAAAATATTGGCCTATAATTTTCAAATGTTTAAGCATCAGACAACAAAGCTGTCATAAAATAGGTCTAATGTCATCTTTATATAGAACATCTGGATGGCTTTTCTCAATTAAAAACACATGTTGTTTCACGACGAGCTTTTTTTCCTTCCTCATTTAGAAACAGTGCAAGGCCCGAGTTTCACCTTTTACATCTGTAAGAAGTGAAGAATATTTTATATTGGCTTTTTCTTGTTGGTAATGATCTGTTAGTAACTGATCTTAGCTTTGTAATATGGCCTTTTCATTTTTAAATCTGCAACCTCAAAATAGTGGATTTTCATTACTCTAAGGGAGAAAATTAGTAATGAAGAATTGAAGCATATGTCTGTCTGTCCTGTCTGTACCTCTTTCTTTCATGGAGGTTTTTGTCAGGTAACAGGGAGAAAGGGAAGGAGGTTGTGCTACTTAGCAATATTGGGGTAATAGAAAACTGGTGCTGTCGGGTGATATTCTCTTGTTATGGAGTCAGACCCCTAAGGAAATTCAGGCTTGATAATTACCTTGGTTGTATAATTCTTCTTCAGTGCTTTCTGTTATATTGTACGTCAGGATAGTTTGTTAATTGAATGTTTGTCCTCCTATACACAGAGAGATTTGAATTAATTGTTAGGCATGTTGTACTTTTGTTAGCTCTGCTTTTTAGTGCAGAGAAGAGGAAATTGTACAGCTTTTTGCAAACCACTTTAATATTTGGATACTTGGCCTGAAATAGAGAAAATTGGTTTGCTGTTGTTTTCATCAACTGCTAGGTAAGATCTGACCTTTTATGCCTTAAAATGATGTTTTTGTATATCTTCTTGAATGGAGGTTACTGAGGATAGCCTTGTAAAACAACATACAGTCTTATATTCAGAGCTTTCTTTTTACCTTGAAAAATGCTTTTTAAAAGCTTGGAGTAAAAGCTATGTGATTCTGAGAGAAAGGGACACTTTGCGAATTACAAATTTTTGGAAAAGTTCTATGGGTTGTTGTGAATGAGAGAATAATGCAACTTTTTGTTGTTACTCTTATTTTAATGGTTCATGCTTGGGATAACTTTTCAAGAAAAACTGATTGTATCTCCACTTTCATGCAGCCTACTTCACTGTAATGAGTTTCATTGATATAGTTGCATGGCTTATGACTGTTATGAGAGACTGCCCCAAGATAGTTTTGAATGCTTTTTATGAGTATGTGTGCCTTACATTAAAAATTACTAAACAGGTACATTTTCTTTTCTTTATTAGTACCTCTACCAAAAGACGTGAATTCTTTCATGATCCTGGTCAGTCATCTGTAAAGAGCATTGTTTATAGTATTAAACAATTATATAGGTCTGTCAGAGCATAACCAACCTGTATGTTGGTTTTGTTTAACTTGCTGATTGCATCCTCCTATTTCTCAATTCTTTCTACTGTTTTCACTCTTTTTGAACTAGCAGCCTGTTATGATCATCAGTCTTCTTCAGAGAATTTCCTTTTTTTTTCATCCTTAAAGTGTACACACGTTTTTGTCTTACGATACTTGACACTTAACATGGAAACAGACAGTTTGAATATATTGGTCAAATATTTTTCATATAATATTGAGTTCCATAAAATCTAACTCACTTGTAGACTTTGCATAGGTATGCACTGTCACAGTGCTGAAGAAAGGAATTTAGACTGTCGTTAAGATTGTAAGGAGAAATTGAGCATCACGTTCATTGACAGAAATCACGCTGCAGGATACCATTTCTTCAGCAGTCATTGATGTTTACATTTCCATTTTTAGTTTGTTCTGTAAAACTTTATATGGAAGTAACATCGCATATGATACTTTGAAAACATTCTTTTACATCTGCATTAAAACAAACAAACAAACAAGTCAACAAACAAAGCCCCCAAACCCTATTGTATAACAAAATTGCTATCATTCTTTAAAAAGTCATTCTTAATTAATCACAGTAAGACATCATATCCCCCACCCCGGTATTTTGCAGGTATCTCTGAAAGTACTGCTTTTATTATGAGTATATACTCATTGATAATTCTCTTTTGCTTAAATGAATAGCTCCAGCAAATCGTTTCAAGACACTGTATAATGCCACTGAATAAGATTTATAAACATGTTCTCTTTCAGCCACCTTCCTCTTTTAAAAAATCTATTGCCCTTTCAATTTTACTTAGAATGAAGGGCTCACCCTTGTCTTTAACATAACACAGAAAAAAAGCCATCACTGCCTCCTCTTCTGTGCCGGTTAGTTTTAGAAAACATTTTACCACTCCCTAATACATATGTCAAGAGAAAATATTAATATGAACCTATCAACATCTGTTGAAACAATTTTAGTATATGTGGAAAAGGAAATTAATCAGAGGAACAAACGCTCTTGAAAGGAAGGAAATTTTGTTTAAGGGTTCTGCGGCAGCTTTAATTCAGTTCCATTGTTCCACAGCAGTGTAGGACATGCAGTCCTATTTTTGATGCTTATCATCAGTTGCTGCATGGAAGACTTGGACTTGCTGAACTCTTAACTTGGCAGGTAAACGAAGAGGAAACTCTGAGATACATTGGGGGAAAAATGCAGTATTAACCTTAAAAATACTGTTGATTATATATTCTGTTACTGATTATGTAAGCTGATTATGAAAACTCATTTCAGCAAATGTGTGCAATTAATATCAACGTAGATTATTACCGAAAGAAAACTAACAATATAACTTATATTATGTGATTAATTTTTTGGTTTTTGTTATTGGGCTTATTTCTTACTTATATATTAATTGGTCATATTTGTTTTTCCTTGCCTTTTTTATGCTTTTAGCTTTAAGTCCACAGTAAGATGGGTACTATTTGAAGGCCTCCCTGCCCCCCTACATTGTTTCAATAACAGGAGGAAAAAATCTAATTAGACTTCATAATTCTCAGTTTGGTCACTGAAAAGAGATTCCCCCCCCCCTTCCGAAGTGGAACATGAGAAACAAGTGACTGCAGGCCAGTTCTTATACTGGATTTGCAGCTTTTCCCACAGCCCATCATCCAGATACCTCCACTCCTTTTGTTCCTGTCCCTGCACACCTTACTGCCAGTCTCCATCTGCCAGTAGATAAATGGGGTCAGTGACTGCAAAGGGTCAGCTTGAGAGATGGAAGTGTCCAGGAGGGAGCTGGCAGATAGATACATCGAGGTGACTTGAGTAGTGTGAAAAAAGTTGGTGTGGGGTGCATGAGGTGTCTTGCTGTATGTGGTAGGAGACAGGCTCCCTGAGAGAGTAACAAAAGAAACGGTTTATCTTACAGCCTGATCCTCCAGGTTCTTCTTGGATGAAGACCTAGGAGAGAAAACTTGAGAGTAAACCTTCCCCTTGTGTTGCACAGCTGTGTAATTCCTAGGATTGTTTAGTACTGATTTTTTATTTTTGAAAATATCACAGACTGAAAGTTTGTTTTCTGTCATAAAAAGTATTTTCATGATCCGAAGCAAGACGTAAGACTTGTTCCACCAATAAGTATTTGGTTGTTTTTCCTTCCTCTGAGAGCTCATTTCTGTCATTTGTTACTTGAGAAGATTGCTAGCATCTACAAGATAAAAAATAACAGTCCTAGAAGAAATCACTAATCATAGAGTAATTTAGGTTGGAAGGCACCTCGAGAGATCGTTCAGTCCAATCTTCTTCTTAAAGCAGGACTAACGTCAAACATGGATCGGGTTGCTGATGGCCTTATCCAATCTAGTTTTGGAAATCTCCCAGTGACAGAGGTTGTATGTTTTCCCTGGGCAACACGTTCCAGTGCTTATCTGCTCTCAGCGAGAAGAATCTGTGTCCAACTCAAATTTCCCTCATTAGATCATGGGACAATTGCTGCTTGTCCTGTCAGTGTGCAGACCTCTAGCATGTTTCTCCCTGGTTGTCTCTGCTTCATACTGAAAAGCCCTATTTCTACTTAGCTCTTCCTTGAAGAGAAGCTGTGTTGTACCTTTTGATCATATTTCACTCCTTTCTGAAGATGTTTTTCAGTTCTACTGTATTTTTTTTAGTATAAACTTGTAGTCCATCCTTGATCTAACATAATGCTGTAGACCAGCTTCTCCATAAAGAAACTTTGGGTTTTTGTTCTTTTTAAGTAGTAGTTGCACTCTTATTTTAGTTTCCTTGTTTAATGTTTCAGATCCTGTGCAAAGATTTAAAAGCTCTGGATAAATGTGATGTTCTTATTGGACTGAATTCAAAAGCTGTTGTAAATAAATTTAAGCTTTTACTCTATTGCAGTAGTGAATTTCATGAATTAACTATTTAAAGGGTTTTTTTCTTTGTTTTTAGATATTTTCCCTTGATTTGTCAGTTTTCATTAGTAGTTACCTGTTGGAGGATTTAGCTTAAGTCTTAAGTCATAATTTTGTGTACCACTGGCCTAGGCTGCAAAAAGTTTCGTTTCCCATGGACATCTTTTTATACCTTTAAATACTTTCAGTCTCAGTCCTTCCATTAAAAGGCTAGTCACTGTGCAAATGGGTATGTGCAGAAAAATAAAGCTGACGGTTTAGAAATTCATATAGCACCTTTCACAGTGCAGCAGTCCCGATTGCCTCCTATAGTGGGCCCATATTCTGTCTGTTGTTGAAAATTTTCTGTTTGAAAATACATTCAGTTAATTATTCACAAACCAACATTTTAAATGTTATTTTCTGTATATATTGCTGTGCAGTTGAAGTTAATATATGAGACACTGCTAATGCTGTTTTAGCACAGCCACCAAATTAGGCAGAGACTATTTTAAAGGATTAATTACCCGTATGACATTAGACTGTACATTCCCCAGATAATGAGTGCCATACGAAACAGATATCTTGATATTGCTACTAGTTCTTATGATCTGAAATTCAGTGCTGAAAGATGATGTAAGAGAGAAAATTTTCTGATTCTACTATTTCTGTTTCTCCCATCTGATGCACTTCAGTGAAGTGCAAAGGGACAAAAGTATTATTTAGTGGCTGGAGGAATCGTGAAAAAAAACCCAAGCCTCGCTTGTCTTTCTGCCACTTTGTGCCTAAGTTTTAAGGAACTACTCATTGTTTCCCTTCTACCAAGCTTCTGCTTTATCTTTTATTCTGGTATCTTCATTTGAAATCATGCATCCTCACCCATCATTATATCTTATATTTTTAGTCCTTGTATGGAAACATTTGTTTTAATATTTTGCATTTAGCTCCCTTTTGAGTTAGAAGCATCCTGAGACGACTTTGCTGTTTATGGTTTGAGAGTCACCAGTCTGTTTTACCCTGTGCTTGAGGGTACACAGTTATGGCTTCAGCCCTACAGGGTCTGTCAACCCAAACCATGTGCTGTTCGAGACCTATTGGTTTTTCCACAGTCTTTAGCTTTCAGATTTTCCTGTAGCCACTTTAATTCTTAATGCCAGCAGATTGTTTTGATTTTCATTCAGATGGAGCTCATGCCTTCTATATAGTTTCATCTTTTCCTTAGTTAATGAATCCGAACACCCAGTCCCATTACTATTTTGGCAGGCGCACACTGAGCCTTTGCCTCGCTTGCTTTGTTTGCTATGCATGTTAGAGAACATTTCAGAGAATACATTCATGTTGCATACAAGCAGTATGTGCTGAGAGGACAGCTAGTCATGGGTCATAGAAAAAACTAGAAAATACACGTTATTTCACTGGTTGTCTACCTGTGTTTCCTTAAAGGCATGAGTGGTTGCCTTTGCCTCCGAGATCAGTTAATCTACTTGGCTTCTCTTTTTGCTGTTGGTCTCTGGATTTAAGGATGGAGGCTCTGGTGGTCTTTTTTTTATGTACATCAGTGTTTTCGCCTTTGCTTTGATTGCTCATTTTCTTTATATAAACTAAGTGGCTTTTACACTGCTGATAATTTATATATGGATTGTGCCTCCATCTCCATTTAAATTCTTAACCTGCTTGGGTTTGTCATCTTGTTTGGCTGCTTAACACTTTAATCCATTTAGGGTCAAGTTTTTGGGTTTGATTGTTTCCTTTACATGAAAGTTGAATTCCTAAGCTGCATACTGGCCTGTAATTTCAGTATATAGAACCAGGAGCTACAAATATAGCCCCTCCCCACCTGGCTTTGTAATATTACCTTTGGAACTAGCTATTTTATTTTATTTTATTTTAAAAACTAAGTTAAAAATTAAGGGATTAAAATATTAGACTAATTAGGGGTTATCTGCAAGGCAATTTATAAAAAATAACTAGGTTCTCTTAGCTTATTTTTGTCTCTTCAACCAATCACTACCTGACTTTGTAAGCCTAGCTAGACTTTAGGTCTGAACGAACTCTGTAAGCTTTTTCTGAAGTTATACCCCAAAGGCCTGTTTTTTTAATAAATATTTTCAAGTTCTATTTATACTATCAAACTGCAAAATAGACTAAAAGTATTTCAAACATCAGAATATGTAGGCACGCTTACTTCTGTTGCAGTCATTCTCTTTTACCTTTTAATTTCCCACAACATTTCAATTTTGTAGACAATAAATAGGAAAAAGTTGGGCATTCACAAAGGTATGTTATTTGTAGTTAGTCTCTGGAGAGTTTTTCTAACATAGTTCTTATGTTTTTCTTTGGTTTCTCATGCCCTGAAATGTGTGTTACCTTTTATGACCTTTTTGTATGTTACAATTTTAACTTCAAGCTTTCCAAATGATCTACTAATCCATTTGGTTACCATTAGGCCTGTTCCTCCTCTTTTTTATCTCAGACTTGGCTTATTCGTCCTCTTTTTTGCTTATTCTTCAAAACTGAATTTGAACCAAATCACAGATAAATGTTTTATCCATTTTTGGAGGGATTCTTCTTTCTATGGTGTTTCTCTGCACTGTGGGTTTTTTTTCTGATTTTTTGAGATATACTTCTTTAAAGAGCTGCTCTGGTGACTGTTTTAATTTTTAAGGTAACAAGCCTTCATTTTCTTCCAAAATTTGTGCTATAATGGCTTTGCTTTCTTCCTTCTGCTTTCTGTTATATATGCAAGCACAAAAATGCCACAACAAAATTTTAGAAATCATTGGATCCTTCTGGTGGGTTTTTTTGGTGGTTTTAGTTTGTTTGTTGGTTTGGTTTGGTTTTCTTTTCCCCCCACAAATTAGATGGGTCTTAAGCCTGAGATTTGGGAACAATATTTTCTATGAAGACTGTTAGAAGTCAGTACTTACCTGTGGCCTTCCTGCATACTGTGTATTAAATGTATAAAAATACCTTCTCTGAAACTGATCTTGTTTTCATGTTGGACTGAGGAACCAAAAATTTGTCAAGCAAAACTACCTCTGATCTTTATTGTGTAATATTTTTTGTTATGACAATAAAGTGTTGTACTGTAGTTTGGAAATATAATTATGTTGAAAAAAAATGGTATGAAGTTCTTCCTGAACAGAGATATGAGAAGTGTCTTAAATTTCAGAAAAGCCTTGGTGGTATTTTTGCTCTCTGCTTGTCTGCTATTACTTATGAAAATCTCTGTATGTGTAAACATCCCGTCAATTTTTTTATTTGAAAAATACTTATTTTGGTACTGCAGTAAACACACAAAGCATGTTTTCATATCTTTTGCTAGCATCATTTTAATACACAGAAATAGAAATCTTTATTTTAGAATGTTTTTCTTCCCTTTCCTCTCTGTGTATCAGCCAATTTACAAGATGTTATTTTTGTGATGCTTCTGAAACTGCTCCAAATTGAAATTTCTGTATTGAATTGAGAATATTGTATTGTATTGATTATAATGAAATCTGTGTGCAACATATCTATTTCTTTTAGAGGTTGTAAATGAATACCTAAAGAAAATATTTAAAAAAAATAAATAAGTAACATAACTTACCCTGTGGTTTAGGTGTCTCCTATGTGTGGATGTACTCCAAAGAATGCATTTAGTTTTATTTCTTTGTCTCTTTGGTTTTTTTGTTAGGCCCGGCGCAAAGAGGTTTTTATCCAGGAGAGATATGGAAGATTTAATCTGAGTGACCCATTTCTGGCTCTTCAGAGAGACTTTGAGGCAGGTGCTGGTGACAAAGAAAAGAAGCCAATATGCATGAACCCTCTGTCCATTTTAGAAGCTGTTATGGCTCACTGCAGGAAAATGCAAGAAAGAATGTCAGCTCAGCTGGCTGCTGCTGAAAACAGACAAAAGAAGGTATCCTGCTACCAACTTTTTTTCCTTTTCCCTCTCCTGATTTGTTCTTTCATGCCACTTTTTTAATTTGCATCTTTGTCTAACTTGGTCATCATTATGAGTGTTAAAATGTTATCACTTAATTGTCATACATAGCAAGGTGCTGATTTTCTGGTGATATTTTGTGTGCACATCTCATTTGTTCCGTGAATATAGCTCTACTTATGGAATAAATGAAATATAACTGGTACGAGTCGATGCAGTATATAAGTGGCTAGCTCAGCATGAGCTGAGAAAGCATCATCGCAATATATTTTTAAACCAACACCACTGAAGCCTAGAGGAGTTACTGTTATTTTTGTTCTAACCTAAATAGCGTAAAATAAATAATTTATTTGCATTGCATATTAGGTGGCTTTGTTTCATAAATCAGTAAAAATAAATTATAACTCTAAAAAAACTTTTTTGCATATTTAGAACTTTTGCTGTAAAGAGAAAATTATTTTGGAACAAGTATGTTGCAAAGGAAGTCTCACTGAAGATAAAACAATGTAATTTTGAAAGTGAATGGTTGGTTGGTTGCACATATTTCACTAATATGTAAGCCATACGTTCCTAAAGCATAGCTAAATATGAATATGTTGGGGAGGGGTTTCTGAGAGGAAAGAGGGGAACAGTAATGTAATAGACTAATCTATTCCAGGTATTTCTGAATAATTAGAAAATAAATACTTGCTAGGCATTGAATCATCCTCACTGGGTATAAGATGGATAGAATGTCTTCAGCAGCTGTGAAATAGCTTTTTGGTGACAGTTTTATATTGATGTTTAAAAAAAAACCCAGACAATGCTGACAATTGACATAAAATTGATTTTGGTAGTAATTGCTCTTTGGGAAATAACATGCACACAAAAGTACTGGAAGTATGCTAGAAATACATGCCTAAATTAAATCAGCAAACCTTTTCTTGTTACCTTAGTTCTGTTGTTTAGTTTAGTTTAAGCATCCCTGCTCTGAAGTTAAGACTTCAGAAGAACAGATACCACATTCAAAAAAATGAATAATACTAGACTGCATGTATGATACGTAAGTCTTAAAACACTGTAATGGCCTATGTAGTGAACTGTTACTTGTACTTACCTAGCACTTCTTTTTGAGGACTCTTAAATGTTAATTTTCTTTTTTGTATGCTTTGTAAGTTGAGATTTTGGGGACAGGATTGTCTCAGCATAGAAAAGAGCAAGTAAGCTTGTTTATTCTGACTGAAGAATGATACTGGGAGACACCCTAACACATCTGCCTGGACAATTGGATTAGTTTCTTGTTTCAGTGCATGGCCACAAGTCTCTTTTTGTACCTAAATTCTTCATCTATCTCTGGCTTTTAGATACATGCATTTAAGATGGGCTTACATATTGAGAATATGACTCAAAGTCAGGGTATTGGTATGTAAATTCCATTTTTGTCCTTTTTTTTGGCCCAGGTTTATTACCAAAGTCTATGTCTATAAGTCTGCATGTACAGGAAAGGATGCTCATCTTTTGTTTCCTAGAAGAATACATGAAGTTTTTTTTCTTTAAATTTTAATTTTAAGTAGTTTGATCTTAATTTATTTTGCACTTTGATTCTTACCTTGAGAAGTACCTAAACCTCTAGTACACTCAATTTTGAAGTCCATAACTTTCAAGCTAAACTTTAAAGCACTACACTTGAAAAAACGTGTGTTGCTTTGCAAGTGTGTCATTATGATTCTACCATTTTTACTCCTTGTAACAAATAGCAAATTTAAATAACACAGGATTTGAAAACAAACTGCATGGTGTTGAGCAGCTGTGTGCATGACTCTACAGAACTTACATCTTCCTCTTTTAAAGCCAATTAGAAATGCTATTTGGACAGGGCACCCTCTTAAACTTCTTGGGTTTGTGGCAACAGATGACGTATCTCTCAACCATCTCCATTCATTCACAAACCATTCATTCAGTGTTTTACCTTTCCTTTGTTCCACATTTTTCTGTCTGTTCTCCATCTCTCAAATCCCTCCATGGAAGAGGGTAATGAAGGTATTTTGAGGGATTTCTAGAAATGGTTGACAAAGTAGGGTGACCCAATATAAGGAAAAAAAAAGTTAAGCCTAGACAAATGTGACCTAAATACAGAACTAGCTGCACCTCCTCCCTCCAAGAGTGGTTCCTCCTTCTCTAAATGTGTGATACCTCTGTCTTCATGTTTGGAATTGCTTCACTGTCTCGCTCTTACACTAAGTAATTAAGTCTGTGTACAGCTGTGTTTATTTTCTCTGGATAGTACTGGACTTTAAACAGGCCTAGACTGAGCTCTTATTCCTGGGGACTTACGATCTGTGAATATAGTGACCTTAAAAGTATTCTTTGAATAAAATTTTTATTTGATCATAAAAAGCAAGTCATAACAATGTGCCAGAACATAGAAAAATGAGAGGTGCATAAATGACTGTCAGTCATAAGCTTACCATATACCAAACACCTACTCCCCAGATGTCATCTGCTTTCTGTTAAGTCTCCATCCTCTTCTATCTCTTCGAATGCTTTTCCTGGAGCTGCTATCAAAATTAATTTTGAGGTTTCCTGGGAACTCAAAACCAGATAATCAAAATCACAGTTCTTGATTTGTCAAGCGTTTGCAGAGAAGTTAGTATTGGGATGCATGCTCAAAGAAAGACAGACACGTTGGTTGGAAGAGGCCCGTTGATGTGATTTAGTCTGACCTTGTGCTTAAAGCAGATTATCACCAGCAGTACATCTGGTCATCCGTGAATTTGTCTAGCTGAGTCCTGAAAACCCCCAGGAATGGCAATACTGCAGCCTTTCTGCACTACTATCCTTGTGAAGAACTTTTTTCCAAGACTGAGCCTCTTAAAGGGCAATTTTTCATGTTAGCCTTTTGTTATGGGGCCTCACCTGCCACCACCAAGAAGAATTTGACTCTGTCATCATTGTAAGGGCCCTTCAAAAGGAGCAGTATGTTGCTATTAGATCATCCCTCAGTCTTTTCTTCACTAGACTAAGCAAGCCAAGCTCCCTCGACGTTTTCTCACAAGGTATGCACTCTGTCTCTCACCTTTGTAGGGCCTTTGCTGGTTAGCTCTTTGTGGGACACTATCATTTTTCTCAGTATCCTTTTCTACCCCTTTTCAAATCTTTCTTGGACACATTTCCAGATGTTTACATTACTGATATGATTTAGTGTATGCATATAGTACACTTCGTACAAATCAGGTCATAGTTAGCTCAAAAACTCATAAATAATTAGAGCTAGTTCCAGATCTGTCATCTAAAGGAAAAAATGCAGTGTAAATATTCAGAGGGTTTTCCTGTTCAAGGTGTTGCAGCCAAAACAAGGGCGGGGGAGAGAGGTAGACATAGGAAACAACATAAAATAAGAAACTAATGTCTTGCCAATTTGAATTAAAATAGAGGACTTTTTTATATATATATATATGGGTTTATTTATCTATATGCAATGCTTACAAATAAGATGCTATGATAGTATGGTAAGCTGATTTCATCCCAGTTATATGTTAAAATCTGCTTGTAATTATGTGAAAATAATATAATTTCACAACAGTTAATTTATAGAACCAGTCCATTGTCTGAAATACAAATGGAGAAATAATAAAGTATAGAAAATCTTGATAAAAACACTTCCACTATAATCTTATTGCATTTCCAAGCTTTAAAAATTGTATACATTTCTCATTATTTTTGTATCTGTTTTAACAAAAAAGAAACTGTTGGATGCTCCACTGTTACTGTTGGATGCTCCACTTGCTTTGAAATGCTTGTGAAGCATCCAAATGCTGTTGGATGCTTTGAAAAAAACAATGAAATGCTTGAGAAAAAACAATGTTTCTTCTGCATGTGAAGAACTGTGAATGGGACCATTCCTAAATACAGTGTCATCATAATAGCTTGTTAATTTAATTTGCAGCTGTACTGTCATTAATGTAACTGAAGAAATGTTGTTGCTGATATTGTTTGTTTAGCAATGACTAATAATGCCATACCTTATTTTTTGTATATTTAACACTGTTTTTAAGAAAGGGTGGACTTGCTTTTGTGAAATGCATTGTACAGAGTGTATTGTTTAACCTGGGATGAAGCTCTAAAACCCCAGTGGAGCCCCTCCACTGCTAAACAGATTTTGAGGTATTCAAAGCCAAGATGTCGTTTATAATGTAGGTATAATTTCCCACAGTGGTTTCTTCCTCTTAGTTCACTGTTTCTTATGATAATGGTATGATTTAATGAAG
The DNA here is from genome assembly GCF_000699145.1 of Aptenodytes forsteri. Classification (NCBI taxonomy): domain Eukaryota; kingdom Metazoa; phylum Chordata; class Aves; order Sphenisciformes; family Spheniscidae; genus Aptenodytes; species Aptenodytes forsteri. The sequence continues at coordinate 6,344,855 of NW_008796110.1, forward strand.
AAATTTTACTATTACTATAATATACATCACACCAATATTGTCATCACCTCTTTATGCTTTTTCCCATTCTTCTGAAGAAAATGGAAGAGAAATTTAGAGTCAGGTAACATGATTAGAAATGTTTGGAGACTGAATCACATGTTCATCTATAAGTGTACATTCATGTAGGATTTACTGTTTGTTCTTTCTATGTCGTTTCACTTCCCTTCCTTTTTAAGCATTTTCTTGTGTTTGAATTGTACTTACCATGTGGGGAAAAATTAGCTCATTGTCCCCAGGATATAGCAGGTGGGATTTATTTCTATTACAACTGCAGACTCTCTCCCTCTTGTACTCATCTCTTGATGGCATGAGTTTCAACTCTACTCTGTGGTATAACTGGAGAGTAACAAAACTGTTATTTAAATATGGTGTTTATATTAGCTTTTGTTTAAATGCAGTTTAGTTAAAAATGAATTGTAGACACATCTACAGTAATCTGGAAAAAGCTTCCTGAGCTAAGAAATTTCATCTGCTATTGGAGAAGACAGGGAATAGTGTGCTGTAGCAACAGGCTTCTGAAAAGCTATTATATTGTAATGCCTGGGGTTTTTTTTGCCTGTGTGTCTGTTTGTTTTCATCTAGCAACGAAGACAATATTTTAAGCTTTGACTGAGAGAGGAGATATTCCATAGCTATTAACAATCCCCTAGGCCATCTTGTTTCCCACATTACAGTTTACAGTAAATATATTCACGTCACTGTATTGTCTTAAACTCTGAAATTAATATCATTTTGCCATGACACTATAATCTGAATCTATAATCTGATTCTTCCTTCATCTATTGAAATGAAATATTTATTCCAAGTAAGATCTTAAATGTACTGCTATTTGCCACAGCTTTTCTTATTTTTTTGAGCGTTATGAAATGTTCTCTTATTGTAGAAGCATGAACCAGTTTCCTGTTGCAGTCAAAATTAACCATTCATGTTTGTGAGCACTTGATTTTTTTTTTTTTATAGGTACCTGAAAGTATTTTTCCAGAAAAAATGCCCACTTAGAAATGCACTTTAGTGGTACAGTTCTGAATTGTTATTTCTGTATCGATCTGTATGCAAATATGAAGCACAACTGTCAAGGCAAAACCAATAAAAAGAGTACAGGAGAAGGAATGCTCAGCAGTTTCTTGGGGTTTTCTTTGTTTGTTTTTTTATCAGTCATTCAGATAAGCCATATAGGAAGCTACTGCATCAGTATGTGAAGGGAGGAGCAGGAAGAAAGAAATCAATTTTTCTTTTGTTGTTGTTTCACTTGTGTAAAAGTTTGCTTGGGAAAATATGAAGCAATTTAGGAAGCATTATTGCTAGTAGGTATTTTATAAAACGGTGCATTAACATATTTTTCCAGTGCTTTTCTAGAGCAGAGTCTTTGAATAAAAGCATAATCAGCAGGCAAGATTAATTAGAGGCGATGACTGTATGAATGAGGGGAAAAATTATTCTTATCCATTATCTGCACATAGTAGGTAGCTTTGATTCTAGCTTATAACATACTTTATACGTCACTGATGTCAGTGAGACCTTCTGCTATTAGTAAGTACAGGAAGATATTTGTACTTGTGTGAAAAAGTTGGTCTCAGAAATGAATGTCTTATGTCTTGTTTTAACATTTATAAATAAGACACTTATTATGGGCATGATGGACTGTGTATTTCAACCCTAATCTCCTTCAGTCTGAGGAAGACCTAAAACCTAAACCTTTCGTTTCTGGGCTCAAAGTTTTTTTGCAAAGCTCATCTCTTGCTTGTGTCTGGTTTCTTTACTGAGAAGAGGACTTTCTGTGATGTCTTATGTCTAATTTCTGGAGAACAAGTAGCTCCTCACTCAGGAATCACAAGCATTTAATCACTTTGGGGAGTCTCTGTGTTGTCAACGGATGAAAGTAGATGGGCTTACTTAGTTTCTGAATTGCTCTTCAGAGATGCCTGTGTCTTTCTTTTGCTTGTACAAGATTATAGGCACTTGTGTTAGATATCACAAATCACTTTCCTGGGGCAGGCAGGTTCATTTTAGGCATACTCTCAAAGGTTAAAATATCAATGTCAGGTTAATACTAGGTTATGTTGAAAGTCTCCATCTTGTTAATGAGAATTTTTCTCTATGCTTTCTTACAGTTGGAAATGGAAAAATCTCAGTTACAGAATCTTGAGCTGGAGCACAAAAAGCTATCCGCTCGTCTTGAAGAAGAACGTGGAAAGAATAAGCATGTAGTATTGATGCTAGTGAAAGAGTGTAAGCAGTTGTCTGGCCGAATTGTAGAGGAAGCCCAGAAACTGGAAGAAGTGATGTCAAAATTTGAAGAGGAAAAGAAAAAGGCTACTGAATTGGAGGAGTCTCTTGCAGCTGAGAAACAAAGGAGTACACAAATGGAAGCTCAAATGGAAAAGCAGCTGTCTGAGTTTGACACAGAGAGAGAGCAGTTGCGTGCAAAACTTCATAGAGAGGAAGCGCACACCAGTGACCTCAGAGAAGAGAGAGATAAAATGATCAAAATGATTGAGCAATTAAAAAAGGAGAATGAAAGTAAAGCTAATCTTCCTCTTAAAAATAAAGATAAAAATAAAGATAGGAGTCTTGTTTCTGTTTCTGTTGAAACAGAAGAGCCAAGTTCAAGAACTGTTGCTTGCCAAACAGATACTGTAGTGATGGACAGTAGCACAGAAAACGTTAAGAAGTTGCCTTTGACTGTATCTGTAAAGCCTTCTACAGCAAACCCACTAGTGTCTGGCAATACAAAAATGAATGTGTGCGCCAATGCAGCATTTGTGAAGCCTGTCATTGATAGGCAATCTTCATCTAGTGAACTTGTCCCTCCTGCAACTCCTGTTCTTACACAGAATCAAAACAGAATTGAGGAAAATGGACCAAGTACAGGCTCATCACCTGATTTACCAAGTAGCACTTCCCCTTTTTCAAATAGTACTTCCCTTTGCACCCCTGCAGCACCGACTGCCGCAGCTCAGAATTCCTCGCTTACTTCGTCTATGCACAGTTTGCATTCACCATCTGCCAACACTACTGGGCATCCAGGCCTAAATCCACGAATCCAAGCAGCTAGATTTAGATTTCAAGCGAATGCAAATGATCAAGACCAAAATGGAAACACAACCCAAAGCCCTCCCTCAAGGGACGTATCCCCTACTAGTCGTGACAACCTAGTTGCCAAACAGGTAGCTCGGAATACCGTTACCCAAGTCCTTTCGAGATTTACAAGCCCTCAGAGTGGCACTCCGTCACGGCTGGGGACGTCACATTCAATGGAAGTTGGCACTTACCCCCCAGTCGGTAGAACGAGTTTAAAGACTCCCAGTGTGTCAAGAATTGACAGAGGAAATCCTCCACCTATTCCTCCTAAAAAACCAGGGCTTTCGCAAACTCCTTCTCCACCACACCCACAGCTTAAAGTTTTAATGGATAGTAGTCGATCCCCAAATACAAGTGCAAAAACTGACAGCAAAACCGTGACCTCACCTCTTTCAAGTTCACCACAAGGAATCAGGGTAATAAATGAGGAAATTATTTCTAAATCCTCACCTCAGCTGCCACCAAAACCTGCTATAGATTTATCTGTGGCACCTGCAGGCTGTGCCATACCAGCCATAGCCTCATCTCAGGTGGGTGCCTGGCCTTCCCACTTCCCTGGACTGAACCAACCTGCATGTTCAGAAAATTCCTTTGTCATTCCCACCACCATTGCCTGTAGCTCCTCCATAAACCCTGTTAGTGCTTCATCCTGTAGACCATGTGATTCAGACAGCCTCCTGGTAACAGCATCAGGTAAAGGGATTGATATGCTACAAACTGTCTCCCTCTAAAATAATGTTTTGGTTTTCCTATACGTCTCTTGTTTGCTTTATTTATCTTTTTATACTTTTCTCTTTTTTTACTTTCTAAAAGCTGAAATTTTCATTTATATTTTTTCCACATTCCAGGGGTATGGGAATTCTTTTGCTGATTTAGTAACATTATAAATTAGTTTGCTTCCTCAAAGAGGGTCTCCAAATTGAAGGCTTTTTTTAAAGATAAAGAGGACTAATATTTAAAGTAAATGGGCTGCAGATTATGATATATTAAAGAAACTCCTTTTTTTTGTTTGTTTTTTTTGTTTGGGTGGTTTCGTTTTATTAAAGAAACTCCTTTTTTTTGTTTGTTTTTTTTGGTTGGGTGGTTTCGGTTTTTTTTTTTTTGTGAATGCTATTATTTTGGACTTCAAAATGATTCCTCAGTCTGAAATAATGTTTTGAAAATTACCTCTGCTGGTGATCTTCCATGGAATATGTATTTCAGTGCTTTGTGAATCTCTTAGAAAATAGGGCATAGCTGGGGCTACTGTATTCTCCTATGGCATTAGATGGTTGCACATTAAGGTATGTAATCGTCTGGATAACAGTGCAGTTTCAAATATATCACTTCATACCTATAGAATATGTTTCATTTTTATTTCCATTTTTCTATAGTTCTTCTGGTTTTAGTAGTAGGCTTTGTTAATACTTGTGTGTGGCATCTCACAGGTTTACTTCAACAGATATCAGCAAAGGGTTGCTGTTGGAGAGTTAAAAACTAAATGTTATGTTGATAGTCTAAGTCTGGAGTCGGTGTGTGTATCTGCTATTCATTTTGCATTGTGGTGGGGACTTACTTGTGTGCCTAATGTGCTGCCAACTTCAGGGTATCTTCTTGATGGCAGTTAAATGAACAAAGGCGGCCCTGATCTACCTTTCAGTTAACTGTAGATCTCCTATAAATCTTTTTGTCGACATATTTCCCTGCTGGGATCAATAGCACTAGAACATTAGGTAGAATCCCCTCTTTAGCCTGACTTGCACTGCAGTGAGGAAGACGGACACACAGTTTTGGAACACTTTAGACCTTCATCAGCATTGAAGAATGTTTGAATGGTCTCAAACTTTCAACAGTTATTCTCAGTTCAGTTATGGTACTTCAGTCCCTCATAACTTTAGTCCCTGTATCATCATCTATAGAGTATAAAACCCCTGCACAGCTTGTCTGCTTCCCTCGCGCAACCAACCACTTTCTGTTGGCAGCTGCACCACTGTCTGATAAGGCAGTTGAACTCACTCACCAGTCTTGGGGAAGCTGTTCCAAAAGCAGCATGTGGCAAACTTCTATCTGTATATATAGGAGATTCCAGGGTTCACATTATTAAGGAATTTTTATTCCCATTCCACTTCACTGAAGACTTTCTGCATGTTTCTGGAGTAACCTAGTCATGTTTTTAACATTTGGCTGTGGCACCATACTGGCAGAATCCTCTCTCCTTTCTGAACTGTGCCATAAAAATATGAGCTCAGAAATCTTATCTTCCATTTGTCTACTACTTCTCAGAGTTAACAACTGTGGGATTTGATGGCTGCCTCTTAGTTTGCTGTTTTTCATATGGATGTCCTGAATTTTCATCTTAAATTCTTATTCCTAGCTGAGTCTATTTGCCATGTCAGAGAGATCATTAGTCTCCCAGTATTCCAGATATTCTTCAAACCTCATTTGCCTTCAGGTGCTATTAGGCTCCATAACAGAATTAAAATTTCATTAAAAAAAAAAAAAATCTAAGTTTTTATTAACATACAACAAATTATTGGCAAAATCAACTTCAAAGTGAGTTTTGGTAGGCAAGAGGCTGTCTTCCACAAATCCTATCAGCATGAATTAGGCTGTATATTTCAGTTAGTCTTACATTAACTAGATGATGTTTGGTAATTGTTTAAGACAGTTTTTGATTATTCTTTAAAAAAATAAATCTTAAAAATGAAATTACCACCACTTGACTTCCTAACTCCATGTATTGTTATTGCTTTAGTTTGTGCTTCGAAGTATAAACTTTTTTCTTAGGAGAACAATCAGCCTTCTAAATAGGACTCCTCCACCAAATAGTCAATTCATGTTTCTTATGAAATTTGTGACAGTTCTCAGAGGCAATTCTCAAAGATAGGATTTTTGTCAAAATGTTAGGTTTTTTTAAATTGTGCTGGTTTATGTGTTCAGATTGCCTTTCTTCATTTATACTCCATTCACTTGTTTTTGGAAGGGATGGAAACATTTGGGTTCATTTAATCCCCTTATAATCCTTGCTCTGAACATTTGATGCTGTTAGTATTTTGTAAGTGGCACTGCTTTTTGTGAATATTTGCAATTGCAAATGGGAAATGGACCCCATAATCTAAAGTCTGCAAAGAAAGATTTGCTTAAACTCTAGTTAGTGGTCTGCTGTTTTATTTTATTAATATAGAGATGTTATTTTAATATCCCTCCTTTACTGACTACAAACAGGCTCAAAGAACTTTAATAACTTTATCTGAAATATTCAGGTAAATATTCAGCAGCTCCTTTGTCTTTTACCTAAACTAATGCCTATATTTTATTGCACTTATTCTCCAATCCCATTTATTTATGTTTTTTAAGGGAACTTAATCTATTTTGGCCAAGTGTTCTGGCAAACTGCAGAACTAAAAAAACTTTGAGCAACAGATGTTATGCAAGTATGGAAGGACATTTCCTTCAAAATTTTATGCTGAGAAAAGAAAAAAATAGATTTTATAAATATATATGGACATAGAATTTGTCTTAGAAAAGAAAAGATAACCCAAATTTAATAACACTGTTTTCATTAGGATAGCGTGGTCAGTAATGCCTGAATTCATGCCACTTACTTTCTTTTTTCAGTTTTTATTTTAAGTATGACATTTCTTGAGGTGAACAACATCTAACAAACTGGAAATACTACTGAAACCTCCTTCCCACATCTGCATTTTCATGCCCTCTAGGCACAGATTCAGTTAGTTTTATTAATGTTCTGCTTGATTTTAATCTGTTTTATTTACTTTTTTCAGAAAATGTTTAGAATTTCAATTTTACTTTCAGTTAAAGCAGAGCATGGTGAAATCTTATTCGTATTTTATTGTATAGTAAGTAGTGAGCTTCAATCAGAATTTGTTAATATTTTTAAACAAAAGTGCAAAACAAAATTAACATTAAAAAAGACATTGAAAGAATCCTCCATTTTTATATTTTTTTGTTTGTCAATAATTCATGTTTCTTTCTTCTTACTGTGGAGTCAGAAGAATTGATAACAGCCTAATCACTGAAGTATTCTATTTATTAATTTTAAAACAGTTTCCTAGATAGCTCAGATTGCTTTAAGAACATATCAAGAGCCTGATTTTCAGTAAGGGAGTGTCTTGGTTCTAGAAAGAGCAACTATTAAGAGCCAACTTAAAATCAGAGCACCGATTGTTTCGGTTATGTGTTCTGCTAAATTAATGTGACGATACCTTCTTTTAGAGACGGGGCATTGTACTGCGTGTTGCTCTTTTCATCCCTGGCAGGAAAAGACACCAGCTTTTGTCACTAATGTTGAACAGACTGCACATAGAGAAATTACAATGAACATTTATGGCCTGATTCAAAATCTGCGACAGTGTTTTCATTAACTACAGCAGCCTTTGAACTGGTGCCAAAATGCTTCTGCTCTGTTTGGATTTCTACATTTCAATGGCTGTAAGACTTCAAAATGGAAACGAATGTAGGCAGTTGGATTTTCATACCCCTGGGACTTCTGCTTTCACTTTCTTCTTGGTTTTGCGCTTTTTATGTCACTCTTCAATGAAGTATGGTTTTTATTTTGCTCATTTCTATAATGATTGATTTATTCTCTCTATACAATTGGCTTCGAAGATAAAAGTGGGGGGTGTGAGGGACTGATCTGGGCTCTGAAATTAACCATCTCACATTCTGAAGCTGATGCCAGAAGCTGTTTTTGTCTGTCCCTCTGCCCTTCATCACTGCATGCCCTACAAGCTTTCACAGATGCTTCACATTTCCTAACTTTTTGCATCTGTAATGATGTACCTTATTTATTGGTATTTTCTAACATTGGTGTATTTTGTTGGATGAATTCAGCTTTATTACATTGCTTTACATTGATGATAGAAGCTAAAGTTATGTTTATGTTATTACCTGGGTTTTGTATCTTTTTCAGTAGAAGGTTTTCATCTACTGATAACCTAGTACAATGAATTTCATCACTGAATTGCAACAACATATTTTTCATTTCAAGGAATGGAAATGAAAGTTAAGATACCACATATGGCACAAAAAAATTTCCTTTTATTTTGGCATTTCTGTTAATGATGCTTTTAAAAAAAAAAACAACAAAAAACTTGCACTATTTTCAGTAAGGACGGGAACCCAGAAGTACTATTCATATTACAGAACTGCTTGGCAAAGTGAACTTCATGCTTAAAGCGCTTAGTGTCAAGCTCTCCAAATTCCCCCAAATAATTCCAATATAACTTGGACAAAGAATGTTAGCATCTGGAGTGCCACCCAAGCAATGTCCACTATCAGTTAACTACCATGCCAAGACAGTAAAAACTACACAAGTACCATTTTAAAAACATTGATGTATACAGCAACAGCTGCAGCACCATTAATTTCAAAGAATAACAAAATAAAAACACTTTTATAATGGAAAGGAAGAAGAAAAGTAATTCTTCAAACCTTTGGGCATTTTGTAAGAGTTAACTGTTCTCAAATATTGGAAGTGGAAATAAATATTTTTTTTTACCACTTAAAGGATTCAGTTTACTTTGTATATTGCTTATTTTCTTTTTACAAACTTCAGAAAACCCACAAAATCCTCTGATTAAAAATATTGGAAAAACAAATATTAGTAAGAATATTAATAGTCAGAAGGTAGCTTCAGAATTGAAGTTATATGAAGATGGATGGAGTTAACTTTACAGTTTATCGTCGGGGTGTTAAAGTTGGATAAGGTAACTTCATAGCTGTAGTGATGACTTCTTATAGTCAATATCAAATAAATAAGTTGAATAATAAGCTAACATTGTGAAAATACTGCAACTACGTTTCCTTTAGATACTAAACTAGTAAACTTAATTTGAAATGACAAATTTAGCTTACTTTAGAAACAAACATGAAAATACTCCAAGCATTTATTTTTTTGCTGTTTTGAACTGGGATCAAACTATGTGTTCTTCACTGGGGCTGCTTAGATGATGGATTCTTGTGTAAGTCTGGACCTTAATTAAAATTTGCCCAGAGCTTGCAAGGTTCCCAAATCTATTGCTTCTATAGAATTCTATTGGGAACTTCCATATTTAATTTTGTTTTTCCAAAATGCAGAGCAGATCATCCCAGCATGGTAGAGCTACTGCCACATGCTTTTTCTAGGTCTAGGTGTTGGGAGGTTGGATAGCACTTGGTCAGCTTGATGGAGCTGGAGGTAATGTCCTGCAGCTCCTCTTCAGTCTTGGGTGTTGCAGTCAACTTGCTTTGTATTGTCAGATTTCAGCCTCATGTAATAGCTTATGTGTGGCCACAGAATGCAAAGTTATTTATTCAAGAGAGAAATATAATGTGGATTTTCTAAAGGTAATAGTGAAAATAAGAAAAAAAAAATCTTTCTCCTATTTTCTCTTGCAGTCCTTGATCAAGGAAGAATACACAAAATTTTCTATGCCTTATGCAGCAAACTTCATATTCTTAACAAACTCCCTACTAAAGCTGATAAGTAATGAACAGAACATTTAACCAAGATAACTCCCAAGCTTTCAAAGCTTTGAATTGAATATTGTTTTTTAACGGGGTGACTTGAAAGCTTTCACTCATAAATTTTATATAACCTGTTATTCGTTGACACTGGAGCATTTTATAATATATTAAGTATTTTTGAGTAAAAGGAACATTACCTTAAGGTACAGTTCAATAATAAAAATATTTATTTCTGTATTATTTGTGTAAATGATTTCTACATTTTTTTGCAAACGTGTTGAAAGATGCTTAAAGTTATTAAGGGCTCTCTGTGCGATTTATCTGTATAACTGCAGGTAGGATATAAATACTGAAGTTCACTAAGACTGTAAAGGAAGATGAAATTTCATATGAAAATAAGTATTTTGTTTTGGAAACCTTTCTTTAGATACTTTAAAAAACCTTCCCAGCATATCAGCAATTAAATTAAAATTTGTATAAAAGTTTCGGTAGTTTCTGAATTTTAATAGTATAAATTTTTTTGAGACATCCAGCTGCTACTGCAGTTAATAACAAGTTTCACGTTAACCTTTTGTAATGAAAGCCTGTCCATTTGCGTTAACAACTGTCACCCCTGTATGCAGTTTTTATTCTTCAGAGTACCTTCTGATGTATAGACAAAGCATCATCACAAAACTTGTGCTAAACTAACGAATCCTATCATTTTGAAGATCCTTTTTAATTTTTAAAAGAACACAGAAGAGGCAGAGCTTTATTTATGTCTTCCGTCTAACTTCTGTTGCTTTAACTCACAGGCTGGTCTTCCTCCCTAACCCCTTTGTTAACAAGTGGTGGTCCTGTCCCCCTGGGTGGCAGGCCCACCCTTCTTCACCAAGCTGCTGCCCAGGGAAATGTCACTTTATTATCAATGCTGCTTAATGAAGAAGGACTGGACATTAATTACTCTTGTGAAGATGGCTATTCTGCCTTGTATTCTGCTGCTACGAACGGACATACAGGTAAGTGTTTCTAAGTTTTGTTAGGACATTCAAGTGAAATAATGAAAGCTTATTTCATAAGTTTTAAATATTAAATTAGGTCAAATGCATGTTTTTTAAAAATGTGAAATTGAAACTGAGATATATAGATTATATGACAAAAGTCATAGTATAGCGTATATATAAGCAATACTTCTGGAGGCAGAATTTTGCAACACAGAAAGCATTCTTGCTTGTGGTAACATTCTGCAGGAACATCCATTCTAATTCTCCACTCCCTTCCTATAAAAAGCCACCAGATATCGTCACCCCATGTTCTGTGAAAAACTAAAGATCTTTTGTAGCAAAGGCAACTTGAAAGAAAGAACTTTCCTCTACAGGGAGTAAGCAGGAAAGAATAGGTCATCACCAGTGTTTTGATCTTCTGCAGCAGCAGTGAAAATGATGGAAGATGGTTTCAGAGTAGTGTGTTACTTGGGAAATAAAATGAACTGTCTTTATTTTTAAACTATATGAAATAGCCTTAGTTTGTTCTCTAGGCTCTACTGAGATAGTTAACAGTTTTCTTTTTCTTTTTCCCACTACCCCAACCCTCAGTCTCGAGGAGGTAGCATATCTGAACCTTTCAACAGTCAGTCTTCGTATTTTATGAATATATTTATGAAATGAGGCAAATATGTTAGCAACAGACACGAATTTCATGGATACAAACTCCAAGCGATAATTTTCAGACTGTTAACATAAGGCTCTCAAACAACAGCTTTCTTTAAAATTCCAGTACATGTTACTGTAGTTTTTTTCTACTTATGTAAAAATCTCCTAGATTCCTGTATTGCAAATATTATCATTATGCTGGTTTGCACACTAAAGATTGAATCCACCAATACCAATGACAAAAATTCCATTAATTTTTAGTAAAGACAAGATTTTGTTTCACAGTAAAAGATGGAACATAGTGCCTTTAAAGCCTCTGCTTTCAAGAGTACTTTGTGGTTTTATTTAACAATGTATTTGTTAGTGACACAGTTAGAAAACCCTGATCCAATGTTCAAAATAGTATTTAGAGAGACTATTCCATTATTTTTCTCAAGTATTTTAAAAATCAAATTAAAGTTAAGATCCAAAATCCATAGCTAGGCAGATAGTGTACGTTTTTCTGACGTGTTAATTTTGCTACCAGGCATAGGGATAGGAGGAATTTTCCCTTTGTTTGGAATGGTATATTTTGTCTCTGCTTGCTAGGTGCTATGATTTACTTCATAGGAACATCTGGGCCTTTTCATCTGACAGATTCTTTGCTGTTGCCAAGACCCTTAAAATATTGGAAAAGTCCTTTATTTTATTTTATTTTATTCCTTTGGCACTTATCTTTTTTTTTTTTCTCCCAACTTTTTATCTTCAGTATTAAGAGTCCAAGTTTATTATATTGTGTGGATTTATTTTTTCCCCCTTACTGAATGGATGTTCTGTGGATTCTTCTAGGCTTACATCCATTTATCGTTGCTGGTGTCTGTGGGAGACTGTAATTGACCCAATTCTTCTTTACTGATCTTGTATTCCTAAAATGTTTCGAAGCTAATGCCCTGATTTTCAGTTACAGTTACTGAGCAGCTTTTACTGACAGCAAAGGCAATTTGGTTTCTTGTTTTATTGTCAAAATTTCAAATGAGAGGCACTTGACAAAAGTATGAAAACACAATAATAAAAACAAACACATGCATATGCATCCTGTAATTGTTTAATATATTTTACTTTTTAAGATAAAAAATATATTACAAAGGTTTTAGTGTTGCACTTCTATTTGTAGTTGACAGGATGCGAAAAACGCTTCGGTATACAAATCATCACATTTTAGCGACTAAATGGATTGTACGAATTCTGAATGAGAGAATCACACAGCAGCAATATTGATGTCTTCTTAATACGTTATATGAAAATTGAGAGTAGCAGATTTATAATATTTTTGGAGAAAGGTTTTTGTGCTTAACTTTAATATATAATCCTTTCTTTGTTATTTGCAGTTTGTTCCCAAGTGCATGGATAGATGCAGCTCCTCAAAGTGGAGACTTTTAAAAACAAATGTATTTAAAAATATAAAGGTTTAAGAAAGGAAGTATAGGAATAAATCTCATATTTTAAAAAGTCCTTTTTAATAGCTTTTTTTAACTAACCAGGTGGAAAGAAATGAAACTGATGTAATTTTAAGAAGGAAAAAATAATTTATTGTACAAATTTTTTCATTGCGTTGAGTAGGATTGTCAATGCTAAGTTACTGTCTTTTGGCTGGTTTTTTTTTTTTCCCTTAGAATCATAGACTCATTTAGGTTGGAAAAGACCCTTAAGATCATCGAGTCCAACCGTAAGACTTAACACATAAGCTTACCCTGGTGGGTGATCACACCATGATTTAATTTATTGAGAATACTTTCAACCTGGAGTTAGTGACTAAATAGATTCGGAGATTTCCAGGACCCCTTGTTTCTTCTAAGTTGACTAACCAGATTTTCCGATTTCTCCTGGGAAATAGTTGGCCAGAAGAAAAGAGTAGCTCTAGACTTGTTAAGAGCCAGCATAGTGAGTACCTCCCTTCAGAAACAAATACCATGTTGCAGAGAGTCTGGGAAGAGTGGAAAGTGAATGATCTCTGCACATTTTCAGTGAAGAAATACAGTATTTGAGGTGTGTAGATAACTAGAGAGAGGTAGAACACATTGTAACCAGCATGGTGGCAGCAGCTGTTCTGTGCTCTCAGCCCAGTCTGTAGAGAAAATTGAATTACACAAGAAAAGAGAGCACTCACATATTCTTTCCTAATCTGTCCTATTTGCAAAATGTGTAGCCTTCCTGCTCGTAAACAGTTGCCTTTTGAGAGCTGCAGCTGAGGTTTTTTCCAGCACATGAAGCTCATAGCATCTGCTTTGTTTCCTGCACGCACTGTCCCCGATTCTGTAGGTCTGAGAGAGAGAACTTCACCCTCAAAATATACACTAAATACTTTCTTTGTGTTTGAATGGACACGAGGAAACTGTTGATTTTATGATTTAACCACTAGATTGGGATAGCTGAACAGATTGTTTTGTCAGGCTGTCTTGGTTTGATCCATTAACAAAGCAGGAGCCACTTCAGTCTATTATGCACTTGATAACATGTACAGTAGTTCACTTAGCTAATATATCTGCATATCTGTATTGTGTTGCCAATCCCGACCGTTCTCTGCCACACACGAGGTGGTTGAGAAAGAGAGAATGAAATAATAAGAGTTCCTGAAACTGAGAGATGTGAAGAGAATAATAATAATATCCTTTAGATTCAGCTATGTGCTAATCATATGCATTTATGGTATAATCGATTCTCTTCTATCCTGAGTATTTGGAGGCTGTGGCACCCCTGATTGATAGGAAAAACTGGAATGATGTGGGAAGTAGAAAGGAGTGAGGTGCAGAGACATACAGCTACATGGAGTCAGCTCTGCCGAGCCACTGGATGTATCTGCATGGTGTTTGCCAGCACTCTGGAAGAACTAACTACCCAGCTGTGGTGGAGAGCAGTAAAGTCTCCAGGTGTTTGTGCTAATAAGCTTCCATGTTTTGCTTTTGCTTTGACCAAAACCTTTAACTGAGTGATGACATCGGTGTCTGTCTTGTGCCTGCCCTTCCGCCCAGTCCCCTCCACTGCTGATTACTTCTGTGGCAGACAGCAGTGAACTGGAGTTAATGAGCCTGGATTGATCCAAATTACCCTTCTCCAATTCCCAATCAAAAGTCCATCCAGAGGACCCAGGCTTCTTGAAGATTATTGCTCTTTTGCTTGATATGCTACCAGAACAGGTCATGTAGACCTTACTAGCTCACATGGTATACCTTATGAAAGTAGCTGTATTTCCTCATGCTTGCACCTATCCCTGAGAATAAACAACTCTCCTCAGTGATCTTCATCAGAAACAGTATTTTCACATAGATAAGCTACCACCTGAGTGATCTGCCAATCAATAATTGTGAGTTAACCATACCTTTCTAGAAAGGTGGTCTTGTTCTGTGTGTTCTTCATGGCTTTTGCATGGCTAACATATGCTTTATGAAGACACCGGAGAGTATTCTAGCCAAATACTTGAAACTGCTAGAAGAAAATTTTTTCAACATCCTTCATAAACTTTAGAAGTATTTTAGGATGTCAAGCAGGACTCTGTATTTTCAAGTTAAGTGTTTAATATAAGACTGGGATTGACAATGGAAAGAGGAAAAAAAAAAAGTCATTGTTAGCAGAGTATTTTTTCTGTTACAAAGTGATTGAAAATATAATTTGATTTTAATTGGTATTATTTTACAAGTGGAAATACTAAGTAAGTTAGTTAACTGAGAGCTTCTTTCTGACTTAAAAAAAATTATTACAGATGAAGTCCTGGTAGCTTACTTATCCTGACAACCAACTTAAAAAATAAAAAAAAAAGAAATTTCAGATAAGATTACTTGTTTAAGAATTTAAGAATCTTAGTTTACAATATAATAGTTTACAGTGTTTTAAAATCTTACTTCTTAGCATTCAATTATTTATTCAATCAACTCCACATCATCTGTATTAATATTTGAAAGAATTGTAACAGGAGTAAATACATTCAGGAAAGTTTTAGATTAGTCAGATTTCTCAGTAATTCTAAATATACATTTCTGATATCTAGAGATAAACTTCACTAGCAAAGCTTGGCTCCAAGATCTTAACCAGTGCTGGAACAGAGTGCATTAAACTTGCTCAGAAATCAGGTCAGGAGTTTATAATTGGTGTTCTAGCTGAGCTTATTTTCAAAGTAGTAGTTTCAACTACAAAAGACTTGTTTTATTTTGGTCTAGAACCAATTTCAAGAATATAGAGCAGATTAAGTATTTTCTTCAAACTTAATTGCATCAAATGATATTCCAATTTGTGGATGAAAAGCAGTCTAATTACTATGTAATTAATTGTCTTAATTTAGCTGTAGGATGGTGGAATCAGGCTGGTACTATTTTTAGCATGTCATTTTGGAAATGTATGAATGGAAATGGTTTGGGGAGGTTTGAGGTTGTCAGCTTATCTTATTTGTCATTGCAATCCCATGTCAGTGTCCTAAAACCAGACTGGCCAGCCTGTTGATTGAGTTACGTGTAGCTTGCAAGCATCTCCCCTGTGGCTGTCATATTTGGGATGTGTCACGTGACTGCCAGTGGGACTGTGCTGCCTTTGGGGACTGCTGGATAATTCAAATTCACCACTTTGGAGGTACATAAATTAGCTAACACTGTGGGAGTTGCCAGCAATGGGCATGAATTTGGATCCCAGTAGAACCCAATGCAGACCCTTTTTGCAGTAGGGTGGTGGTGCCCCCAGGGAGCCGTTCTCACCTCTCTCCTGCAAACTACTTCCTGAGCTTCTACTTTGGTTCGCTAAGGTGTGTGGTGTATAGTCAAAAAGATTGGCTGCTGTTGCCCCTTGAGCAGGTTTTAAGTTCTGGTAGCTTTAACCACTTGTTTTTGTTGCATCAGTCTATGTTTTTGGTCAATTTATAGATTGTGTGAGATTGCTGCTGACTGCAGAAGCACAAGTTGATGCTGCTGATAAAAATGGCTTTACACCCTTGTGTTCAGCAGTTGCTCAGGGACATGTCAAGTAAGTGAAGTCTTAAGTTTTTGCCCGTCGGCTGTTACTCAATTTTATATTCTCTTTACATTATATTATATACTTTTTTCATTACATTACTGTTGCATTCTTAGGTATAAATGCATTTAACTATCATTTATTGAAAGCATCTACTGAAACTCATATTCATATGCCATTCTGTTTTTAATATTTTCCATGTTTTGTTTCCAATTGCAGCTTTTAAGGTTGCTGAACGTGTATTCTTAGTAACCACAATATGATACTGGTCTACATGGGCATCGTACCTTTGAATTTCTTAATTTTCTTTGAGTTATCAGCCATAATACAGGAATAACAGAGGAAGTAGGAAAGAAATTATTTTTGCACTGATTTTTTGAAGTATAGAGAACTACGAGTATCATATTGAGAGACAAAAGAACATTTATCCAAGTATTTAAAGTATACTTTAAACAACAAAACATTTTTTTTAAGGTTTAAGGTTTTTTGTATCAGTAACTTCAAAAAACAGAAAATAATGTATGAGTCAAAGAATATTTCTAAGAACGTTCTTCAAAATGTAGTTACAATAATTTCCTTCTGGTTTTTGAAGGTCCTAATTTTATAAAGATTGGTGTTTTATGATAACATGATTGGAAAATTCTGTCTTCTTTTTATACTGAGAACCAGTACACAACAATTCATCCAGTTGATTGGTTTTTTCCTCCCTTTTCCTCCCTTCATCAGAGGAGCTGAAGGCTGACACTGCGTTTCCGCTCTGCAGCTTTACTGTGTATCATAGAATCATAGGAAATAGAACTGAAAGTTGGAAGCAACCACTAGATAACCTCTTCCAGAGCATCCTTATCCAGATAAAACTATTTTACAAATGCAAAAAGTCTTAAACAGCATGACTAGGAATCTTTATTACAGACTTTACCTTTGTTTTATGTATCTTTGGTTTTGCTTATCTTTCAGTTTTTGATTCTTTTAATGTTGCATTTTAGTATTTTTAAGGATTTTACTCTGGTATAGTAACATACAGGGGTCAGAGTCTTTGAATGTTATTATACTGTGATAGGCCCTGACCCAACAATGAGGAAGAGTGGGATCCCTGTCCTTCTCACGGTCTTTCATGAGTGTATAAGGATCATCAGAGATTCTTGCCACTTCTTTGAGGACTTCAAGCTTATCAACTAATGGGCATCTTTTACTGGAAGTCTTAATCCAGAGGTAGCAGATTCCCACTAGGTGTTTTGAGCACAGAAATACATATCTAGTTAAATGTTTCAGTGTTTTACATAAAATCTGTAAAAATTACATGTGACTTGACAAGACAAACCAAAAATACACTCTTCATATTCTCTCACTAAAATAAATGTTAGACTTTTTTTAAATAGGAAGCTATTTATTTCTCCGACTTACCCTCACACCACTTTGCTATATATCGTCTGCTGTGATATGATATTGCAGACTTTATATTCTTTTTCCCTTAGAGTTACTTATCTCGTATGATATACCTAAACACTTTTCTTGCTTTCACTTTTTTTAGATACTAAACATGAACCAAATTGTAAAAGTGAGCATGGAACAATAACAGGGCCAGCCAAAAATATCAGAGAGACTGTGAATGCTTCAGGCTGTTTCATTTGTTGATCACTTCGAAGTTCTGGCTCAGAAGAATTCTGTAATAGGCAGAATTTGGGACGATAGTATAGTCTGTCCCCTTTCAAGTGTTGTGTTTCATAGTCCGTATTACTTGTACGACAGCACTAAGAATCTGGGGTTAATGACAGCACTAAACTACTATCAATTACACAGTACTCATCTGTGACAGATATGCCAGCCAGTCCCCCGTGACATGTCAGTTAACCTTATTCCTGAACGGGCACAGTACTGTTGTTCCAGCCCCAGTTAGAGAGTCAGAAAAAAATTATAGTTGTTTAGGGCTGTTCAGTAATATCACCAATTCAGAAAATGCTGTTAGGAGCAACTTTCAAAATAATTTCCCATGTGGTCCAGGCCAGGCTGACCTTACCTGACCTTGAGGTGGAAAGTCAGTGTAGCATTTCCAGATTCACTGAATACAATGCAAAATAACAAAACAGGTATTTTTAACACAGCAGACTTAAAACTCAATCTGCAGTTGCTTTATGGAGGTGTCTTGTTCTGAGCCCATCTTAAGATGACTTTTGTGACTGTATGGTTAGGATACACATTCAACATTTGATAAGGTAGAGCAATACTTTTATCTGTATTTTTTCTGTTCATTTGAGCATTTTCAGAAAGTGCAGCTAAGTAATTTGTATTAATGTTATCTGTTTTACTCTTTTCTAAATTTGGTCATTTTATCTTGATCGATTTTCTGACTAAATAAGAACTTACTAAAAGGAGATAATTTTTTTTTAATACTTGTGTTTTTTTAATCTGTAATTTCTTATATGCTTATATTCTTATATATATCTTACATTGCTTTAAATATTTTGTCGTCCTGTTGCTATAGTATGGCCTCCTAACCAGTAGTTATATGGCATTGCATTAGTTGCTTTGATGCTTTATTGTTGATATCCTTCTATTTTTATGGACTAATAAATATTGAGCCAGAGAGATGGGGAGTTATCTTTGTTTAAAGCCCTTGTTTGAACTGCAGAGGGAATAGACTGGAATTAAGATTTTTCTGAAGTCTTGAGAGTTGCTGAAAAGCTGGGCTTGGGAAGGGGAAGGGAGCCAACTCTGGCACAAGAATCAGGAAGAAAACTGGACCTACTACTACAGGGTTGTGAGGAAATACAGGATCTTGGATCCAAATGCTGGTCCCTAGTGAGTCATTCTTCAGCCCTCCACCTAATCTTCTGTGCTCCCTAATCCAGTAGCTGCTACCAACACACCCCAAGTCATCCTTCTGGAGTAGCCTTTATTCAGGGATCTGAATGGTAGGTAATGCCATAGCTGTTTTGCTGTCCCTACCAGTTTACTTCCCTAGGCCAGTGTCCCTTTTGCTGGTATCTAAAGCTAGTCCTAGTCCTTTCTTTTTAAAACTATTTTAAATATCAGTAGTCAGGAAAAAAATGTTACTTTTTTGCTCAGCTGAAGGTTTTTCTTAAGCAGCTGTCATCAAGTTTTTATTAGCCTTGTGAAAATAAATGTTTTATAGCCACAGTTTTGAAATGCATCTACAGTAGTTTAAGATTTACGGGTTTAAAGTAATCTGATTTTATGTCTTTATATCTATGTGAATATATTAAATTATACCTTATACTTTTGTATATGTGATGAATAAAATCACAGGTAGATCTGTATCTATAAAATCTGTACTTTATAAAAAATATTTAAATGTTATAAGTTATAAAGAGTTTTTGGATGTCTAATACAAGATACTTTTACTACCTTATTGTTTGCTGTAGGTGTGCAGAATTATTAACCATGTATCAGGCTGATATTAACCATGCTGCTGAAAGAGGACAGACACCTTTGTACCTGGCCTGTAAAAATGGAAATAACGATTGTATTAAGCTATTGTTGGAAGGTGGAGCAGATCGAACAGTAAAAACCAGTGTAAGTTAAAACAGTTTGTAAAGTTAAAGTACCTTGTATAGTACTGAATAACTCAGAACAGCTAGGAAATATTTACATTAAAATATTTATTTAAAGTTTTCTTTAAAGCTGGAATAAACCATGTAATTTGAAATTAGTATTTTGTTCTTTTCATCATACTTTCTGCAATTTTTTTAAGCTGTGTATTGTCTCTAAAATCTCCTAAATTATGCGACTTCCATATTATTTTACATATTTCAGATTCCGCCTGCAGTTTGCTGCAGACTTTTCTTCAGCACTGGATTTGCAAAACAGAACTCTTCTGTTTTGACCTATTTTTAAGGTGGAGAAGTGGAGATAGGGATTTTGCTTCCACCTTTTATGTTAGGGTGCTTTATTTTTGTCCTTGAGGGGACCCCCACCCCCAAATTTGTCAGCCAGTATTGTAAAGTCTCATATATCACAAATGGGAGAATATGGCAAAAAAAAAAGTATATGCAGGAGAAAGGGAAGAGGACTGTCTCAAAATTAACATCTAGGTACTGCCCTTTTCAGGTGCTTTCCTGAAGGTTTTCTTAAGACTGTGACATAAACATGTAAATGTGGGATGTGGGATGTAGGCTGTCCAGAAACACAGCACAGAGAGTATTAGCTTCACAGTACATTCTGCCCCTCCATTACACTGAATTTTTTCGATTCATTTATTTTGGATTTGGAAAGTAAATATATTTGACTTGAAATGAGAGAAAGTTATGATGTCAAAACCTTAAAAATATCTGACTAATAAATTGATTAATGCAACATGAAACAAATTATTGATCATTAGAATCGTGTTAATTTGATACATGATAAGGAAACAGTCTATTACGAGCATGTGAGTCCTATATCACTCAGACTCTTCTATAAGTTTTGAAGTTTCTGTCTGTTGGACTGTCCTTGGAGAAATTTTCTTTCTGCTACATTTTCTTCCCTCTTTCTTCCACCCCAAACACATAGAAGCAACTCTGTTTTCCCAAAGGATTGTTATGTCACTCTTTCTTATCTTTTTAATTTCCAAACAGAGCCTTCCATTCAGATTCATTGCTGATATAAGTTCTGCAAACATTTTTCAATGTGTTTGGTTGGAGTGTGCATTTTGCTTTTGTTTTTTTTAGGATGGCTGGTCACCAATTCACGCAGCAGTGGATTCTGGTAATGTTGACAGTCTCAAGCTCCTTATGTACTATGGAGAGCCAAACAATAGGAACTCTTTGACTGATGCAGAGCCTAATTTAGATTACTTTGATTTGGAGAAGAGAGAAGACAACTATAGCAGTAGAGTAAAGCCTGTTATTTCTGCAGATCTCATCAACCATGCTGACAATGAGGGTTGGACTGCTGCCCACATAGCGGCATCAAAAGGTTTTAAGGTCAGTCTATGTGAACAAGTTACAGTAACCTGATAGAATTTAGGTGAGATAAATCCTTCTTTTTTATCTTTGAAGAACTAAAACTTAGATGTTAAATCTGAGTTTGTTTTCTAGTTTATTGTCACACTTGATTTAACAGAGACAGAGAGATAATTCCAGTGGATAATTTACCCCAGAAGCTAGGTGTCAGATGGGGTGAATTGTCATATTTAAATGCCTATTTCTTTTGGGACAACAATAAAAAGAGAAAACATGATTGCTTGAGACTCAGATTTTCAAAGTTGAGGTGAGGTGAATCCTACCCTAAATGCCAATTCATTGGGTGTCATGTACTTAATATAGATATTAGATGGACATTGTTTCCAGTTACAGTTAGGGATGATTTAACTATGAACAATTTTTCCTGTGGGAGGGAGGGGAAAACAGGAAATTTGAGAATCCGATTTGTGCAGTAATACATTGTTTAATTTGTTATTTTGGGCAGCCTTTTTAGCAGGCAATGAGTCAGTTTTTTGGGGGTTGGGATAACTCATGACATGGAGAATGACCTTACAGGTCTTACTGATGATTAACAGGAAGATTTCTGGAAATTGAATATTACTTGAAGGATTTGACATCAGAAGCTTTATACTTCTAACACTGACTGTTCAAAGGATTTTTTTTTTCCCCCATGGCAGCTGTCAGTCAGATCTTACTGTGAAAATTTTACCCAGGGAGAAAATAGAGGGTGCTACACACAGAGAAGAGTGAATTTTAGGAAAATATAGTCCAAGACTTTGAAAATCAGCTTGTGATTACCTGCCTAATTCAATATCTATCATTATGTTTGCTTTTTTTCCCTGATAAATTTACTATGATAAATTCAAAATAGGCACAGATTTAAGATTCAGTTTATTAAATTATTAAATTATGGTTTTTTAGGGACCAGCCACTGCTTACTCAGCATTTTGCATTACAAACAGAGTCAATGTTCCATTACCAGTGTCTGTTAGGCAGGTACAGACTCTTATTTCAGTTTCCGCTCATCTCAGTTTAGATGGAGTTTAAGGTATTTGTTATAGTCTGCAAATACCTACACAGTGTGCAATATGTTGCTTCTTTCTGCAATGATATAATCCTCAGGAACTTTGAAGCTAGGTTTTATTTACTGTCTAAAAGAGGCTTTGGCTAGGTGTTCTCTCTGAAGGCTCTGACACTGGAAGTCTTCGCATATATCTTTCATGAATAACCCATGGTTTTGAGTTTCTGAGCACATTCCAAGTCAACTGTTTAATAAGATCTCCATTTAAGGTTGAGGGTATTCTTTTAGGTGATGAAGGCAATATATAGCTGGCAGTCAGATTCCTGGTTTTGATGTTGCCGAGACTTTATATAATTGTATTTGATTAAATGCATTTATTGATTTGAGAGATGTTTGGGATATTAAGAAGCTAAAGAAAGCTTAATAGCCATCTTCAAGTATTGCTAACACTTTGATTTCCTTCTCTAATCCTTTATCTGCACTGCATGTCATTCACAACACTACATGATAGTACTGGCACTTGCATCCTTTTCTTTCAAGATTGGTAGATGCCATTCTTTACAGATAATCTTAGCTGATATTTCATAGCCAACAGAGCCAACAAAACTGCTCATTTTACTAAGGAAATAAGCTTCATTTCTTTGTTCTCTCCCACTTCTTTCTTCCCTCTTTACTTCCCACTTTCAGCCTCACGGTTCAGTCCTCTGCCTTCTGCTGTCTTTGCCATTCATTGCACCCATGTGAAAGAGACAGTTAACTTACTAACCTGACAAGAAAATAGGTGGGTTTTTTCTGGTTAATTTTCTTCTGGCAAAGTTAGTGAGCTAACTGGTTTTCTAAAAGTTCTTACAAGTGCTGGAACCACAATCTGGTAAAATTTCATGTCACAGGGAAATATAGCTTGAATGACTGTTATGTTTATGAAAGGTATCAGATATGCTGACGTAAGTCTTTCTGTTAGAATGGCTACAAAATAGGTAACCTGCAACAAGCCACTGTTCTGAATCGAAATACTTAATAGCTGCTTCTCTGTGTTTTCAAGGTTTGGTTTCTCTGCTTTGATTAACCCCAGACGTTATCAATACAGTATTAACTAGTATCATTTCTGATGGTGTCTGTTTTTAATGTGGAAATCTGTCCTTAAAAGGCATGTCTGAGGATGACAATGCTTTCATGAAGGCCACCTGTATTGTTGCTGAATGGATGATCATTAGAAATCAGGACCTACTCAGTCTTCTGGTCACTGATCAATCAACATTTGAATGTAGTTTTGTGAGGGCTTTTTTTTTCCCCTCGTTAGTTTGGGAGGATCTATATAATTGATATTTTTTTCATGTTACAGTATGATTGTACCAATCCAAATTTACTTGCTAGTAGCTTGTTTCTAATGAACTGTAATGAATTTTTGCTTTTGTTGAGCATATGACTTTTTTTTAAGTCTTTGAATTTTAAGAGGGCATCATGTTGGCATCCGCAAAATGTTTGTGCTCTGACTTTAATAGAAATGCATTTTTATTTCACTGCATTGTTATTATGCTTGCAGAAATTCAGGTTTACCTGCCAAAGAAGAGGCTTGCAAGGTGATTTTAAAATGATTGTTTTTCTTTTGCTGTGTACGACTCAGATGTCAGGTGTCATGGAAACTCCCACTTGGTGAATTGCAAAGTGAAAACTGGTTTTATGCCATCTGAATAGATTCATTAATTAGTCTGTATTAAGCTTTAGAATTGTGTTTTTAATGTTGCTTGAACATTGAGGCCAAGATGTTCAAAACAGGATGGATAGTTGGGCTTCTATTTCTTTATGTGAATACTTAAACTAGTGGCCAGATATTAAGAATTTCTCAATTCAGCTGACCAGTATTTGATGCTTGGAGACTGTAGAAGCCTGGCTGCATATATTCTGCTTTTTCAAAATCTTGATTTGAGACTTTCAAGTCTGCTATAAAATATTTTTACTCCTGGTTTTCAACTCTGTGAGGAACATCATTTGGATTCTCGTATATAGAAACTCCATAGTTGACTATCTTTGGAAATGCATGTGTAAGAATTTCAATTAGGAGTTTTGGACAAGTAAATAATACAGTTCTTACCTTTGCAGAACTGTCTAGAAATCCTTTGTAGCCATGGTGGACTAGAGGCTGAGAGAAAAGATAAGTGTAATCGAACATTGCATGATGTTGCTACTGATGATTGCAAACATCTCCTAGAAAACTTAAGTAAGTAAATGCTATCAGCACTATATAAAAATGTTTTCAGTAAAAAGCTTGTGGGACAAAAATGAGAAATATTAAAAGAGTAGTTGTCACTTTTTTGGCACCACAAAATTAAGTTTTCTTAACCTGGCAAGTTTCTATTCTCCAAATTTTGCAAAAGTATATGATAAAATTTTGTTGGAGGTTATTAAATTACTTATGTCTTTGTTTTTAAACCATTTGAAAAGGTGGTATATATTGTACATGTGCAAACATCCATATTCTCTTAAAATTTCTGAATTTAATATTAGTAATTACTTTTTCCAAAGCTATTATCCTCCTCTTATCTTTTCTTCAGATTCTTGCAGAAAAATCACTTGGTGGTGGATAGCTGTCAAATTTCCTCAGGCTAAGACAATCATCTAGTCATATCTGAATCTCTTTTTAGAGCATAGTTTTATTTGTCACTTGTTTATTGTTGAGGGGATTGTTTGTTTTCTTCTTAAAAAAAGTCTTAGAGACAACATCAAACAACTTCTTTTTCCCAACATCAATAACTTCTGTCAGAAGATTGTTCTTCTGTTGGAACCTGTCATTGTCCTCCTCTGTGTAAGTTTTCTCAAAATTCAGTAGAGCGGGCTGACCTGTGTATTTCTTGAGTTAGATCTTAGTCCATCCACTCACAAGTTCTGTGTTTTCTATTTCTCTGTAGAGTCAGAAGTATTGTCTTTGTAGACTTATATGCTTTGTATTTATTCACGGTTTTGTGTTTGTGTTGTGGGATGTAGGGCTGTGGGTAGTCAAGTTCACTGATTATCAACAAATTAGGGAAGCTTTCTGTGTGCTGCTTCTGATTTTCCTCTTCAGCTATTATAATATCTAGGTTCTTACCATTTTACTGTATGTGCAGAGGGGAACACAATTCACCTTCTATTAGAAACTCCTCTGTGGTCTGCTTCTTTATCAGACTGAAGCCAATTTCTGATGGCTGAATCTGTAGCCTGTGAAATTGATGCTTGTATTATTTTCATCAGTCCTAGTACCCTGTTTCTCTGGTCAGGCTTATCATGAATCCAGCTGCTTTTATCAGGTCAGAACCTTTGGACTCCATTTCTCTTCTCTTTCGTTTGTTAAGCCTGTAGTTAACATCAGTGCAATCATAATTAGCTATTTCCCCCCCCCCAATATCTGATCTGTGGAATCTTGGAAACACCACTCTCATCTGGGTATACGCCTCAACAAGCCAAGACTGCATTTTGGGTAAGCTGTGTATGTACCATCCTCTACCTTCCTCACAATCCAGTAAGGTTTTGGCTGTAAGGAATTACATGCATGTAGGACAGGAGGATGTGCTCCGATGGATCTGAAAGATCCTGGGGGCCAGGATTGCCAGCTGTGCCATAGAGGACACATGCACTGAAATTTAGGTATACACTGTACCTCTGTCCTAGGGGCCTGTTTCCTTGTAGGGAACAGTCTGTATTTCTTATAGTCATTGCTCATTTCCCTGAGGTCCAGCCATCAGAAGGGCAAGCCTTTGATACATTTCTCACAATCCCACATCTGAAGGATGCCTTTGAGTAATCTTTTCCCTATGGTAGGCTAGTGGGCTTAAATCAGAGCTTTTCTGACATCAGAAAAGCTTCATTAGTTTGTATCAGCTGAAGATTTGGCTTCTGAACTCAAAAGCAAAACTAAGATCATGTTGCAAGATTTCATAATAAGCTGATATCTTTTTTTGTGGTGCACTTGTTTTTAATTTCAGGGATAATTTCTGAAAGGTATTGTTTTGGCATTAAAGTTAGAAGGTAGTTTCATTTTTACTTTTAGTCATCTAATGAGCCATATAGACTGCTGCCACTTCTGTTGAGTTGTATTCCAGTTTTCAAAGAGCAAGATTTAAAATGACTTCATTAAATTAATTTTGTTTCTAGAACGTGCATGTAAATTTCCTGCTTTCTTTTTCTAATATTTTGTCAATTTTATTCTATTTCAAATCAAATATACACTTTCAAGTGAATTTTCTGTCTTAGCTTTTTATTTAAAGACATTTGGCTCAGCTGCTAACTGTGTCCACTTGTGCACTAGTGCCAGAAAATTCCTTTCTGCATTGATAATAAAAATGTGCACAACAACAATAAACTGCAATGTTAAGACACGGCCTACCATCTGTCTTAATCTATAAGAAATTAGTCTGTAAAGAGGAAATAAAAGATTAAGTAAGTTTTGTCTTGCTTCCTGTTACTTAAGCATAATAATACTGATTTTTTTGTAATGTAAAAAAAGATAGATACCTTGATATTTGTTTTTCATCACTGCTCTGATTTTGTGGTGGTGATCTGTGCTGCTCTTTAACATTTGCTTTTCTGTAGCAGGAGTTATTTTGTAGCTTTCCTTTGCAATATTAGATGTTATTGGTCATTAATAATAGGATCTTTTTTAATTGAGTTTTACAGTTTTTCTCATTCTTGGCTTTCTGTTTTTCAACAGATGCTCTTAATGTACCTGTAAGGATTTCAGTCAGTGGCATTGAACCAGCCCATTGTGGTACAGAGGAATTTGATACAGAAAACACAATATGTGCTTTAAATATCCGCAAACAGACATCATGGGATGATTTTTCAAAAGCAGTGAGTCAGGCAGTGACAAACCATTTCCAAGCAATCACTTCTGATGGATGGAGGAGCCTAGAAGACCTGTCATTTAACAGTGCTGCAGAATCCAACATTGGCCTCAGTGCAAGCAGTATACTATCTGTCAAACTAGGTATCAATATTGGTGTAATAAGAAAAGCAAAAATTGGGGGTTTTCCTGAATTTGTGAAATCTTGTAAGTAAGATAAAAATATCTTTAGATTTCTGGATCATTTAAAGCTTAGACTGAGAAAGACCAATACTATCTATGAAACTTTGAACAGTGAAAGCAGTCTTTACTTTTAGCGATGTGTATAGTACAATTCATAGAATAGAATCATAGAATAATCATAGAATCATTGAGGTTGGAAAAGACCTCTAAGATCATCGAGTCCAACCAGCAACCCAACACCACCCCCACTGCCCACTAAACCATGTCCCTAAGTGCCTCATCTACTCATCTTTTAAATACCTCCAGGGAGAGGGACTCCACCACTTCC
>NW_008796110.1:6373930-6403674 GCF_000699145.1 Aptenodytes forsteri
CTCCTGTGCCTTTAAGACTTCCTTCTTCTTGAAGATCCAGCCTTCCTGGACCCCTTTGCCCTTCAGGACCATCTCCCAAGGGACTCTCTCAACCAGCAATTTAATATCATTAAGCAATTTAATATCATCTCGGGGTCCATGGGGTCCTATGTTAATTAGTCTTTTACTCAATTTAGTACTCCAGAGGAGGGATCTGTATTACAGGAGATTTAATATCATTAAGCAATTTAATATCATCTCGGGGTCCATGGGGTCCTATGTTAATTAGTCTTTTACTCAATTTAGTACTCCAGAGGAGGGATCTGTATTACAGGTGAAACAAAATAAGTCAAAAATAAGTCAAAATAAGTCAAAAATAAGTCAAACCAAAGCCCACACTACGTCTTCACAGTACATCCAGACTGTACAGTAAATCCAGACTGTAAATCATAAGCATAGGTAGAACAGAACTACTCCTGGTTTATGTAACTTTACTTATCAAGGTAAAACAGAAAAATCTTTAAGATGATGAGAAATTGGCCAAAATGTGGTAGTAGTAGTAACAGTTGCATAGGATACTGAAAATTCATGTGCTTCATCTTAAATCCCCTTCCCCCCTCCACCTGCCCACCACCCCCAAAAAAACCTATTCATGTTAGACTGGGCAAATTATCTTATTTTACTTTATTTTACATGTAAAGATGTAAAGACAGGCTAGCTATTAAACTTGTGTCTTAATTGGCAGAAAACATTAGTATCCTCAGTCAGGTATCAAATAATAGTATGATTTAGTACATGGGACTGGTTTGTTTGTCCCATTTGTCAGTGTATGCACACAATCTTTGTAAGCAACTGAAAATGCTTGAACATAGGACATTTTATATAGATACAGGGAATATCTCTCTTTTTTATTTTTTCTTTTTAACAGGAAACATTTCATGGTCAACAGGTCAGATTTTTTCCCAACCACCATGGGACTTTTTGAAGAAGAACAGAGCTGAGCATATCACAGTTTTTTTGTTTGGTAATTTTCGATTCATAATTTTCAGGTTTTAATGTTAAGACACTCCATATGAAATACATAATTTGAGAATCATTTGCTACTGTTTTTGTTCTTCAGTGTTGCTTGATCCTCAGAAATATCCAATTAATTGTTTAACTAGATTTGAAAGGGTCTACAACATTTAGAAAATATGCTGGCACATAAAAGTCCTACTATCTTTTTTTAGTTATACAGTAGTATCCATTTTACTTAGTTCATGGATACCTGTGCATCTATGCTGCTAGATAAATGCCTTTAATTTCTTCACCATTTTAATTTGCATAGCCTGTAATTTTAGGAGATCACTGTAGAATAGTGCATGAAAAGCATATGTATCCATCATACATGCTTATAAACATGAGAGATTTAGAGAAGTTATTTGTGTATCTCTTTTTAAAGGACCTCAAGAAGGCTGCCTAAATAGTGTGACTTATGCGTCTATGATCCATCTTCAGACACTTCAGAATTACCTCCGCCTGGTATGCACTAAGCTAGCTTCTCTCTGCATGCTATTTATACGTGAAAATACTTCTGTAATAGTGTTGACTAAAAAAAATTTACCTTCTACTCTGTGAAAGAATGTCAAGACTTCTAAAAAATGAAATGGGATGAAAGCTGTTACTTTAAAATAAAGTTCCCCTAAATCTTACCCCAATAAGTTTAGTCATGTGAGGGCATTAACTTTCTTCTTTAAATAGCTGCCATCTGATTAACTGAACCGCTTAAGAAAATATATTAAAAGCCCTGTGAGACCTTATTTCTTTCCAAAGTTACTTCATTCCACTTTTTGAGGGGAAAGTAAATTAGAATAACATTCATGTAAGCAATTATTTGAATTTTATTATTAGCTTTTATATATATATATCTCCTGTAACTCTTACAACTTATTTAACACCTCAAAATGTAAGGATAATTGGATAATATGAGTTAACTTTCATAGATCATTTGTGTTAACATTGCTAATCAAATCAGAATTAGTTTAAAATCTGCATAATTTCTGCTGTGTCCTTGGATAGAATTTTATGTTGTTAGAAGAGTTATGTGCCATAGGTTTCTGCTGTATTCAACAATATTGCACAATATGTGAGTGTATTCCCTTACTGATTTTTCAGAGATAAAGTAATTTTACAGTTAAGATCGATGAAATCATTTTTATTCTACTGTATTGATAACATGATCCCACTTCAACTGGAAATAAAGTCCTTAGTCTAAGTCCTTAAGTTAGCGGTGGCTTAAACTACTCTTCGATGATTTTAACATCATTCTGGTTTATCTATTTTAATTCAAAATCAAGAAAATATTTGTGACTCCTAAACTGATCCTTCCTACATGAATTTTTCAAGTTTTAATGATTGTTATAATCACAAAATACCTTTTCATGTAGTTTTACAAATTATGATATAAATTTATCAATATATTTCCAAGATGTCATATGCAAATATTGCCTATTTTGAAAATAATATAGTAAGGATTATCAACTCCAGTAGTGCAAAACAAAGAATTTTGTCTATTAGGTGCTTATTGTCTCATCTAGGTAAAAAAAAATCCAAGTCTATGAACTTTCAAGAATAATTTATTGTCTGTCTGTAGGTTGAACAATACCGTAATGTCATTTTCCATGGTCCAGAAGGAAGTTTGCAAGACTATATAGCATATCAGATAGCGGCCTGCATGAAGGTATTAACACAAACATATAAAGTAAATTAGTTAATAAATTGAAGTTTGGACTATTTCACCAAATCTATAAATTTTCAACACAGCAAAAGCAAGTGGCTGCAGGATCCACATGTGAAATTGTTAAAGTTGAAGTGGATGCTGGTTTCTCCAAGGAGCAGCTTGCAGAACTGTTCATCAGTAGCGGTAAGGTTATTTCAGCAGGACTGATTTTGGTAATTTGTAGGATAGGAAAATTTGGTACAAAGTAAAGAAATACATTAGAACATATTGTATAGTGAGTGGCATGTTTTAACAGAACCCATAGTTTTCCAGGTGCTTGGGGAATAATGATAAGAGTCTAAACTGAGGTAGAACTAAGTGTGACAGTCCAATAGGGAGCTCTGTCAAAAGTTCGTGCCATTTAAGTAAAATTAATAGTTCTTAATATTTTTTTCTGTCTCATTCCTTTTTTCCTTTGTTTGTGAGCCTTTAAAAGTTGATTGCTATGGTTCAGATCTACTGCATCAGAAATGAAGGTCTATTGTTGCCTTATTGTAGCTGTTCTAATGCTTTAAAAAAAAAAAGATATGAGAAGGAAAGCTATAATTATTACCTTTCTGGGAATAAAAGGAGCAGTGAAAGAGTTCTTAAAAAGTCAGACCACTTGCTTTTGATATATGCTTGTTTACTAGATACTTATGTGTGGATCTGAGCCAAATTTTGTCACCCAGGCAGGCAAATGTTAGTGTGTGTGCATTCTGACCTATTACCACAGGACAAAGGTGAATTTCTATTAATGTGAACGGTTTTCTCTAATGGATGTGAATAGCTACATGAAGATTAAATTCCTGTTACTTGGGTGCTCCACAATGAAGTATTCTCAAAGTGGTCAGTCGGCTATACCTGTGTAAATTCACGATGAATAATTGGTAAGAGTGAAAAAAGGGCAAAGCAGACGAAGATGAATGACAGTGAAAATGGGCAAATTAAGTATGGAAGCAGAAGAATGGGGGCACCTGGGTCAGTCAGAAGTAGGAAAGAGAACATAAAAAAAGAGGAATAGAATAGTGCTAAAAATGAAGGAAAAAACAGTATTTTCTGTGGAGGGCTTTTTCATGGGCAGGTTGTGCTGCGTTTTGCCCATACTCATGCATTTGAACTCTGATTTCTTTTATTTTGCCATAGTATTAACCATACAGTAAAAATATAGTATAGTAATAATATAGTATATAATATTACTATATAATATATAAAATAATATATAATATTACACATGCAGTAATAAAATAAGAGCCTGAAGGGTGATATGATGCTTCCTTTTCTTTGGTACTGTTCAAATTAATTTTGGCTCAAATACAGTTTTGCTGTTTGCAAGCAGTTCTCAGATATGTAGCTGCTTTCACCCCTTTGCAGCTTTCTTCTATTTTTTTTTTCCATTTCTGTTTTATGAATGTTTAGTTTTGGGGGTTTTTTTGTTGACAAAAACTAGCAATATAGTTTGAATCTAACCTTGGTAGCAAGACCTCATTTTCATCCAAAAATGTTGGGCTTTTCTCTTTTATTATTATGACCTCTTCTACAGCTCTAGGATCTTAACTTTACTTCTCATTCAATATGGTCATTCACATTAAAAATAAATGTGATAAATGTCATTACTGTTTGGAATAACCTTGTGTTTCAGGAGCTGTGATTTTCACATTTCACTTTCTGTATTGAAAGAGGCTGGGCTTTAGGCATTTGAAATTGTACCAATTTCAGTTGTACCAATGCAACTCCTCTGGATGCATTCTCATGTGCTACTGTGATGAAACTTTGAGACAACCAGAGCCTTGAGAGGATCAGCACCTACCTTTTTCCTTCTCAGTATGGGCAGACCAGAAACACCAAGAGGAATTTGAATCTCATAAGCAAATATTTTATTCAAACAAACTAGAATTACCAACTTTTTAATAGAAAACTACAATTCAGTGAGTGAGACTGAATGCTGCCTTCTACCTGCTGTGCGTTTGCTGTGTGGGCCTATCCTTCAAGTATGCTTTCATCCTGTGGCTTTCATTGGCTTTCTTTGTTGCAACAAACTCTGCACAGTCCTCTCTGCTCATGAACAAAAGCAGAGCCATCCCATGGGCTCATACAGTGAGCACTGCTCCATTATGTTTGTTAGCATACTTCCTGGTGTAACTTAACTTCAGTCTATGTCAGTTTTTCCTCCCAGGAAATCCTGGTCACAGTTTGGAGCACAGCTTGTGCCAGTGATTATTCCCACATGTCGTTTTGAGTGCCATCACATTGCTGGGAGAGAAGAAGAGACCGTTTAGTCAGAAGTCAGCTAGGCTTTTGTGTTTGACCTGCAGGCGAGTAAATCATTCATAGTCTGGTTTGTTTACTAGGCACTGTCTCTTAGGAAAGCTTCTTCTTTTGGATGCTTTTACTCTGTGTCACCAACACACTTAGATAACGACTTACTTAAGATATTAATAGTCTGTGCTTGCATTTCAGCATCGTGCTGCTGGTTGAGTCTCTCATTTTTCTGCCTGCTTCTTGTGCCATTGTTCTGCCGCATCTCCTCTCCTAGGAGAGCAGTCTCCTTCTCTCTCTAAATGGTTTCATCAGACACAGAGGAGGTACCTGTCCTCCCTGCTATCCAGCTATATCCTCTTAGTAAAACAGGGCAGTAATATTCAGGAAACTGCAAATAAATAGCAATCATCGGCTACAGTCAGTTGCTCTAAGTTTTGCCCTATTACTCATCATTTTCCTTAATGACCATCTTCAGCACCACCTTCAAAAAGTTCTGAAACAATGCAAGGCACAATGTACTCAAGACAAGGGTTTTGTTTAATATTTGTATTACACAAGCATTCATCTGGGATTTAGTGTTACAGGAACACTTGCAAAGGCTGTATCTTTTTTAGGCAATAAGATGTTAAAATCAGGAAAAATAAAGGAAAATATCTGAAATGTGAAAAAAGGACTGTGTATATATATCATTTTTTAATGCCTGTTAAGTTCAGGTGCTACTGTTTATGCTTCAAAGTAGCTCTGATTATTTGGGTGATTCTTAAAGATATTGAAGGAAGTTTTGAGGAGAGGATAGTAGCAAACAAATAGGCAATCTCACAGAATGATTAAGTTTCTTATAAACATGGAATATTCTGAATCCTTTTATCACTACATTGTATAAAAAGTACTTGTTAAAAGTTTAAGATGTATTACAGCAAATTAAAGAAATGTTTCCAGAGATCTTTGCTATCTTTTCTGTTGTATTTATTTTCAGTGTGCTGAAATCCTTCCTATCTATGAAGATCCCATTATAGCCATTTCAGGAATTTATTTTAATAATAGCTTTCAATTTTTTTTCTTATTGTACAGTATGTTACTCTTTCCATTGTTTGATTTTATGCTTCCAGTTTTGAACATATTATACAGTCTGTCTGTTTCTGTGAACAAGTTAAAAGGCAAAAAATAACTAAAAAATCCTTTGTTGCTTTAGTAGCA
The DNA here is from genome assembly GCF_000699145.1 of Aptenodytes forsteri. Lineage (NCBI taxonomy): Eukaryota > Metazoa > Chordata > Aves > Sphenisciformes > Spheniscidae > Aptenodytes > Aptenodytes forsteri. Next base: position 6,380,106 of record NW_008796110.1, read on the forward strand.
GTAAAAGCTGTATACGTAAATAAAAGTCAATTTTCATAAGTAGACATTAATGGGATTTTTATATTTCAGCTTGTCTGGTCCCAGTCAAACAGCCTCCTGTAAGCAAGACAACCATTGTGATTTTAGAAAATCTGGAGAGAGCTTCTTTATCTGAATTACTAGGAGATTTTCTGGCACCTCTTGAGAATCGGAGTTCAGAAAATCCTTGCACTATTCAAAGAGGTATTTAAAGAATTTGGGATGGAGAAATGTTTTTACTACAGTACAGTTGTATTATAATACATGACAAATGGGGAACTTAGAGGAGAAAATTGTAATTTGTTCAGTTTTTATATTTTATTGCAAACAGTTGTTCTTAACCAAGTATAGCATGTTTAAGGCTAATTTAGGTGGGTTTTTTTTCTTTCTAATTATGTCACTGCTTCTTGCTTTTATATGAAATCATGTCAAAGCTTTGAGTATTTTGGTAAAATTTTTTATGGTTCATTTTTAGCAAATGGAGTTTCTGGTGCCTTTTACTTTCATGAGAACTGCTTTTTACTGGGGACAATCGCAAAGTGTCATCTTCATGGCTCTGACCTGCTGGTTCAGCAGCATTTCCGCTGGGTTCAACTTAGGTGGGATGGGGAACCAATGCGTGGCTTGCTTCAAAGGTTTTTAAGAAGAAAAGTTATAAACAAGGTAAGAACTTGAACTACTACTTCCCATCAGCAGGCGATGTCCAGCCTCTTCCCGGGAACTAGGGCTTCAGTATGCATAGCGGTTGCTCCAGAAGACAAACATTGTAATAACGAATGCCCCCTCTCCTCCTCCTTTCTCTTAGCTTTTATTGCTGAGCAGACATCATATGGTATGGAATATCCCTTTGGTCAGTTTGGGTCAGCTGTCCTGGCTATGTCCCCTCCCAAGATCTTGCCCACTCCCAGCCTACTGGTGAGGGGGGAATGTTGGAGAGACAGCCTTGATGCTGTGCGAGCACTGCTCAGCAGTAGCCAAAACACCGGTGTGTTATCAATGCCTTTCTAGGTACCAATACAAAGCACAGCACTGTAAGGGCTGCTATGGGGAAAATTAACTCCATCTCAGCCAGACCCAATACACACATATATAAAATAAGGTAATTATATGTCCTGTGTGTATTGTCTAAGTTTTAAGCAGCAAAGAGAGTTTTCATTATTTGCAAATCAAAGAGGAAAGAGAGGTGAAAATACATCAGTAGGGAAGTTGTTTTCAGCCAATAGGCCTGCTGAAGCTGGAACAGAAGTCCAAAAGAGAATAAAGATGGGAAGTCTGTTTTAGCATGAATAAATAAATGGAGGATGGGAAATGAAAAGAAAGATGTGGGTAAAAGCAGAATAGTGGAATTTTGAAAGTTATTTGGAAGAAAACCATTCCAGTGTGGTAGCAGCTATTGCAGACAGTCAGGCAGTGTTAGACGTTGGGAGGGGGAGCTTAATCGAAACAGCTGCAAAGGAAAATAATCTTGGCAGCAGAGTTTTGAACAGGCTTAAAAAGGGAGATTGTTCTAGGACTAGAAAAAACTGTCAGTAGTAGAGTCCTGGTCTGGGACAGGAGACCTACTGTCGGTTCTGAGTGTTCAGCTGTACGTATCTTGGGTATCCTTGGGGATGTCATCTCCTGTACCCTGTGCCACTGTTCTCATCTATAAAAGCTTACTGATTCAAAGAGATCCTAAAGAGGAAATGTGTGGTAACGGAACATTTCAGTTATGATAATGAGGAAATTTAGAAACGTTGCTAGGTATTCTTTAATAGCAAGAACAGGAATACAGAATATAAAAAAAGAATCACGTGAAATGTATCAATGAAACTCTTAATAGATTACTTTTCTTAAATTACTTTTTTCAGGTGCATAGTTATTTATAAGTACTTTTTTCTGCGTGAAACATTGTTTACTTTTTTCCCCCATGTGCTTTAAATCTTTGAGTCCCTACAGACATAGTAAGCTGGAACCATTATGAGTGGTTTTCTGGTTGAGGGTATGAATGGTTTCCAGAATCCTTGCAAAGGATGGGGAGGGTAGCAATTGTCTGTAGGCAAGTAGGTGGGTTGGTTGAAGCTGGTACCATGCAGATACTCTATAGTGCTGGAATGAGGTATAGGCCAGAGGACAGTGCAATAAAATTACGTAGCAGAATTCTCCTCCATCCTCTTCAGGAGAAACGTTGTATTCTCAAGGACAGAAACACTTTGATCGTAGATCATTCAAGATCAAAGAGAAGGACTGTCTTCAGTTGAGCACAAGGCCAAGAAATACAGCAACACAGACAATTGCAGAAGCAGTGGTATTCTGACTTGTTCACAGACAAAGGCTGGATCAAACTTACTCTGCCAAACTGCTTTGGCTACCAAAACTTGCAGCATCATGTAACAGATGTCATTTCCAGGGTATTTTGTTTAGGCTTAAAAGCAATCCTTAGTCTCATAGGTTAGATTTTAAGAATGTAATAGGTTCCTACCTCTGACGGAAGTTGAGCAGAATTTGGGTAGTAATCTCATTAAGTTTATTTTCTCTAAAGCATATATGCAGATGGTGGCTATTTGGAGAAAAAAGCCATGCGTCTTCCTGTATCATCCCTAATTAAATAATGAATAAAAATGCCCAGTGTGCTAGTACATTTTTTTTTAATACATGTGCCATATGCAAACTCCAAATCAAATGTCAGTTGCTGTGGATCTTAAAATAGTGGATTCCAATGTTAAAAATAGAAGAAAGATTAATCTGTTATAAAAACCTAAGGGAAAGTAAAAGCACATTTATTGTTTGAACAATATACTATTTCTGAGATCCTTGCTTGTGCCTTAATAGTCTTGTTTTCAGATGAAAAGCACTTTTTCCCTTATTTTGGGCTATTGGGATATATGGGAACAGTTTAAATATTTTTCTACATTAACATTAAATTGTTCACCTGTAGACTCTGTCAAGAAGCTCTGGCTTCAGTGCTGGCAAATACTATCCCTATGGCATCTTTTAATGCTTCCTTCAATTCAAACTCTTCCAGAGGATAATCTTAGGATTAGGATAATGAAGACTGTAATTTGGAGTCAGATGAAATAGAAGATTTTTCTGGCACCAAATGATTTGCCTTTAACAAGGCATGTTAAAAAATGTTAAGTCTTAGAGGAAAGCATCTTTCCTTCATTGCTACTAAGTATAAAATCAATATAGAAATCCACTGAGAACATGCCTGGATCAGACATTCCTGTTCAGTGTGATTGTATGTTCTTTTATACGCCCTATTTATGTCATATATATAGCATAGTACATGGTAGGAGCCTCTTGCAATCCTAATCTTAAACACCATAGAAAAAGCACTGCTGCCAAATTTGTGTCTCAGTTTCCCACAAGAAAGTAGAGACATGTCAGTTTATTGATAAGGAGATATCTTTTAAAGTGTAGTTGGGGAAATAAGTTTTAATACAAGACTTCAGTGTACTCCGTAAAAAAGTTTGAGCAGGTTTTGACTGTTCCTGATTTTCGTAATAGCAATATAGCAGGAAAAAAACCCACAAGCCTTCTTGGGGTTTCAAGGAAAGTGTTTGCAGCACAGGTCTTATGTCGTGTCAAACATCTTTTCTCTCTGCAGTTCAGAGGCAAAGTACCTCCTCCATGTGATCCTGTGTGCAAGACCATAGACTGGATTCTTGCTGTTTGGCACCAGCTGAACTCTTGCTTATCACGTCTAGGAGCGCCTGAAGCACTTATGGGGCCAAAACATTTCTTCTCTTGTCCTGTGGTGCCAGGGCATGGCCAAGCGACAGTGAAGTAAGATCTCTATTTCCTGTTTGACGCTGTTCAGTGCCAACTAGATACTTACTACAAATGTAGCAGTTGTGTTTCTCCCAAAACCCGTCTGACTCAGCAACCTTGAAAGTATTTTAGCAGAAGTTATTGAAAGCTTTAAGACTTTTGTTTGATATTTAATTACTAGAAGGACAGTTTTGAAGGACACAAGTGGGAACGGGGTGCCTAACACTAGTTGAAAGTCAGTCTTCTTTTGTGATCTTTGAGTTATTTTCTGACAGAGGTTGCAAAATATTACCTGTACTAGAATGGCTAATATTGCTCAACCCTTTAAAGGTTTTGTTCTTCATTTCAAGATAGCACTGTAAAGAAAGCTGTTCGTTAGCAAACAGACCAAAAAAAGGTTCAAGAATTCTGAGCTTGAAGAGTTGGTAAAGTTTCCTTTTCAGGAAACTTGTATACGAGGCAAATCTAGAGAAGTGGAATGATTTCTCACTCTTTTTAATATCTGGTATCATTTTTAAACACAAGTGAAATTTCACAGATGTATTAGCATAGTAAATAAGGCAGATATATACTTTTTAAAGTATAAAAGAATGATGAAAATTTTGTCTGTTCTTGCGTAGTATTGCATGAACATCTGCTCACATTCCAACTTTTCTGCAAATGCTAGCAAGTGATACAAGAAATAATTATAGAATTTTAAAATATATTAATTTCATACTAAGATGTTGCTTGGCTATATTAGAAAGGTAATGAGCCCCTAATTAAGATTGAAACTTATTCAGAACTCAAATAATGTTAGTTTCTGGAGATGCAACATTACTTTTCTCACTCTGCTTCATAGCATTCTCCTTAATTGCCACTTCTGCTCCCTCTCTGACTTTTCTCTCTTGTACTAGTTTCTGCTGACCCTTCTTCCAGTGTCCTTTGCTTAGCATGTGTACTGGCTTTCTCATCTTTTGTTCTGTCTGCAGTTCTTGATACATTTTCCTTGTTCATTTTCCTTTTTTTTTTCTAAAAGGCCAGATTATCTAATATCCAGAGTAATTATCAAAGTCTAAATGTGGATGTAGCATTGACTTGAAATTTTATGGGTGCTATGAAATAAAAAAAGAATAAAGTATACCATGCCTCTATCTCCTGTCTTCCTCTTGAATCATGTTCTCTGAAATGTCTTAATCATTTATTTATTGCAATGGCATTAGTAGAGGACAGAAAACTATTCTTTATATACCTTAATTATGCATTTCTGAGTTTGGATTTCTCCTAAGTGTAACTTTGACTGGATTCACAATGCTTTATTTTGAGCACAACCCCAAAATGTCTTTTACAGTAGCGATACTCCTCACTTTAATGTAGTTTTTGTCCACTAATAAACAATTAAAAAGCACAGCTCCAGTGAGCACTTACTGCACACTTTTAGTTTAGCAGCATGATGGCTAACAGTGTGGTCATATAACTAGCAATAAATAGATTTAATTAGCAGCTCACTGGTTGCTGTTATTTCAGTCTAATTAACCACTCCTGTCCTCTTGCCCCTCCTCTCCACTGTGCTATTTTGCTGCTTTTTGCATTTGTTAAAGCTTCACTGAGTCAGTTCAATTCATTAAGACAGCAGACCGCTATCTACAGAGTGGGTTTGTTCTGGGCTAAGCCTTAGCACGAGGCAAGTGGTAGAAGCAGGCAGCTGGGAAGGGAGAGAGGTGGTGTGACAGGAAATTGTTTCCTGCTGTGTGCTGTTTCATGTAGCTTCACGTGTTTTGGAGAGTAGAATGAATAAGTGAGGAAAATTTTAGCTACTTTTTTTTTCTTGGTTTTGATCTAGGGAATTGAAGATAATGTTCCAACAGGAAAGAGTTTCACTTTACAGCTCTTTTTCAGGGGCAGGGGGGTGCTGTACCTTTCCTAAGTATCAGCTATATCAAAGAACTGGGGACTTGATCAAGATGAGCGCAAACGTAAGACTGAAATTAAACACCAGGTTGGAATTTTGATTAGAGAGGATGGCATTGTACAGCCCATCAATTGTTAACCCTTAGATTATAATGGGCTCAATTAATTTTATCTTTGCAGTGCTCATTTCTGACTATTTATACTAGCAGTATTGCAAAATGTCAAAAGCTTACGTGGGCAGAAATGGAAAGAGAGAGTTCTTTATTACTAAAACGAAAGCAATTGTTTACTTTGGTAGCTTAACTGTAGGTTGTATCTATATGGAATGGTATCTACAACTTTATGCTAAGGAAGCTTCAAGGAACATCTCCAATATGCATTTTACATCTTATTTTAACAACTGTACTAATTCTTTTTCTAAGTAATGTAACTTTTATCAAGCTTATACCAGCACTTTGTAGCATGGTTATATATCATAAAAACTCAATCTTATGCTTCATAACTAACCAAAAATACATCTATCAAATGAGTCATGCATTCTAACTTAAAAAAAAAAAAAAGAAAGAAAAAGCAAAAAAGTCATCATAAGCTTTTAGGTAATAAGATGGCTTCTGTGTATCAATGTATCCAGCAAAATGGTTCATTTAAGTCAAACAGACATTTTAGCCTTCACTTTTTCTGAATGGATTTCTGCAAAGCTGAAACACAGCATTATAGCCTGTCATTTCTTATAGACCTTTAACATAAACCCTCTGACTCTCAATCTTACCATCTTCCTCCCATAAGAGGGTATAAGGAAACAGAAAGAGTTGGATTTGATCTAAAAAAGAGTCTCAGTGTCTGTTACAGATGTGAGCTGAGCCCTAAGCCTGAAACTCCTAGACTTCATCCCTTGAGAGCTATAAGCTGTAAGAAATAGCATTTATTTATTTCCTAATACAAATTTTTCACTTCTGTGCTAAAACAATGTAATATTTCTCTCTTAGCAAAGCAAAAGTCCCAGAAGAACCATGTCCCTTTGAATCAAATTTTTGTAATTAGACCCAGTCTCTAAACCAGACAATCTGGAAAATCCACAGCATCCTGGAAACACAGTTCACCATAGATCAAATAAACAAAAGCGGAGTGAGAGCAAGGCAGCTGTACGAATAGAAAGGTCTTGTAAGCTGGACAAGTTTGGAAATGGAAGAATACTGGAAAGGGTGCAGTCATAACTGAATACCTCCTTTTTCCCACTCCAGCAGCAAATAGGCAATGAATGAACACCTGCAAGCATGGAAACTTCTCTGTGCACTGGCAGAGGTGAACGGGGATTTTTTTGTATATACATGAACACACATCTTTCTGGGACGTTCTTTCTTTTAGCCTTAAAATGAAAAGGATGTTTTATAGTCCTTATCTGAAGGAGGAAAAGCATCAGATGTAAATAGTTTGCCAAAGCAACCTGAAGAAAGTTAGGTCAAATAATTTAATATAAAACAAACAAACCCTACCTTAAATAAAATCAGTTCCTCTCTGACATGGGGTACAATAGGAAGTCCAAAATATATGTGCTTCCTGAAAATGCAAAATCTGATATGTTACCCAAAGTATAAAATCTTGGGGTTTGACAATTGTCTCTGAAGTTAAGGGATTGTTTGTGTGCCTACAGGTGGATGTCCAAGTTATGGAATGCTGTGATAGCCCCCAGAGTTCAAGAAGCAATACTCTCCAGAGCCTCTGTGAAAAGACCATCTGTACCAGGACAAGCAATAGCCAACAAAAATCCTAGCCAAGGTCAACAGGCTGTTGTTAAAGCTGCTCTCAGCATCTTGCTAAATAAAGCTGTTTTGCATGGCTGTCCTCTACCCAGAACAGGTAACAGTGAACAGTCTGAAAGGCAAGTAGTTGTACATTGCCAAAGTGGGGCTTTTAACTGTTTGATTCCTTTTTTAAAACTTCCACAAAACATAACTGTAGTTATGATGGGAGGTGTGTAGTTAAAAGCACTTACAGTCACTAAACTAAGTAGTTGTATAAGGTAGTCAAAGAAGAACCATTTGCAAGTCAATTCTTCTTAACATTGTTCTACTTTTGTTTCAGAGCTAGATAATTATGTAGCAGATTTTAAGGGAGGAAATTTTCCTTTATCCGTGGTTTCGAGCTACAAAAATTGTAGTAAGAAAAGAGGTGAGAATGCTTCTTGGAGAAAAGTGAGCACAAGTCCTCGCAAAAAGTCAGGCCATTTATCCTCCCAGTCGTGGAATAAACAGGAGACAAATACTGAAGGTAAAGCTTTCTATTTTCAATTCTGAAAGAAGATGTGGGGGTTTAAGCTGCATCAATATGTAGCTAACTTTTCTTCTACATCGTGAATTAAAAATTCTCAATTAAATGACACTCATGTTTATGTTTACCAGTAAAAAATTGTTTACTTTTTTTCCCCCCAGATTATGTCTTTGTGACTGTGAGGTATCCTAATTAATTTTTGTTTGTTTGTTCTAATGCCCTTCCTGTTGTCTGATAATGAGGTAGGCTTTGGCTCAGATTCTGGAAGATTGAGCAGTGGTTCCACCTCATATTGCATGGGATGATGCTCTATCATTCTCTTCCTCAATATGGATGAGACAAAGCTTCATTACTTGATCAGTACTCTTTAGTTCTGCACCTAATTTACAGTATACCTAATTTTGGGGGGTTTTTACATGTACTTTATAGCTCCACTACAATAATTTCTATTGTCTGAATCCAAGTAAAAATAAATTAATACATGCATCCTCAGATCATTCATCCCTTGTTCAATCTTATTAGATAAATTGAGTAGAATAATCTAGAAGCCCTGTAGTGGAAAGAAGAGATCTTTGGTTTTAAATTGAAGATTTTTGTTTGCTTTTCAGTTTAACTGCAAAAAAAAAAAAATGTAAAAAATTCTGTGTAGTCACAGATACTGTAAAGTTTTCAAGAAGTTTCCACATCATTTTCAGTATGCTTCTTGATAAAGAAGGCTTTATGTGACTGGGTCTATGCGTGTGTATAAATGTGAAAGTTATATGAGTAGCTGGCGCTTTTGAAATGTCTTTTCACCTCAAGATCATAAGCCATCTAACAAGCAGTTTACTACACAGGGATAACATCTGGATATGTGCAGAAGCAACATATCATTCTTCTAAAGGTCTAGACATCTGTCTAGAAGGAAAACTTAGAAATACCATAACTGAATACAATGTCGAACAGGAAAACTTCTACAGGACAAAATCAAATGACTTATTTTTGCTTTCAGAAAATGAAGGTAACTCCTTCAGAGAGAAGAGTTAGGAAGGGATTTAGAGAGAAAGAGGCTTCCCCGCACACACACTTTAGAAACAGTAAGATTCTAGCCTCAGTTACCTCATATATAAAATACTGAAATACCTGATGCCTGGTACTTTGTAATGTTAAATTGAGCTATTAATTTCTTAGCTCTTGTTCAGAAAGAAGTCTGCTTTTGCTCAACTGCAACTCTAAGGTCCTGATTTTGCTTGCTAGTTCTCTGTTTGAATTGTGAATTTATCTAATCCCACTAAGAGGATTTAAGAAATCAAATGAACATAACCTGAAGTAGGATGGTTGATACTGTATCTTCTACCTGAGAATGTTCTTGTAGTCCAGTTAATATCTGTAAATATAAGTCAAAAATGGGATGGTGAATTTAATTTTAGTAGCCTTCCATTTCTGACTATCAGATTCAAATGTTGTTCCTGATTCCGAGTAAGGGTAAGTTGTTTGATTTTACTTAAACAAAGCAAACTTAAATCTTTTCCTGTTGACAAGTGATTTCTCTTTGAGAGAACCAGTAAGGGTGATTCAAGTGCCTCACACAGAAACCTCATGTTCTGTCTTCCACAAAAGCTTGGGCAACTCATGCCCCATTTGCCATTTTAGCAGTTCCATGTGGCCCTAATGCTACTCTGAACAGTTTCAAGGGATGTATTCTGATCTTTGACAGACTCTATTGATATAATTAGCCAGTAAATGAGAACACATTTTCCCTGTTTATCACAAATTTTAGAATGAAGAAATCAACACACATGATAACACACTAATAAGTCAATCTCTCTTTTGTGCAGGTATAAAATCTAAGACGATGTTGCAACCAAACTGTAAGAAAAGAGCTTCTCTTGCCACAAAGTAAGTTTTGATTTCTGGTATTTGTAACACTTAGCAAAGAATAAAGATGATAAAACTGTATTGTAAACCAGCACGTTATAATGAGTAGAGGAAGAGTTTGTATTAGGTAATGTTTTGGTTCTATATCTGAAGAAAGGAATCCTTTCATTTCTGAGAGAAAATAAAATTTAGGTACTTCAATATAAATTTAGAACCCATTTCTGTATTTCAAACATTGCAGCACTACATGTCTTTTTATGTAATAGAATAGTCTATGACTTAAGAATATTATGTAACACCTACTCTGCCAATAAAAGCCAACCGTATGCTTTTTTCACCTGGCATTATATTTTAAAAAGTCCTCCGGCTCTTTTAGCTTACTGAATGGCAATTCAAAATGGTATAGTATACACACTTTAGTCTAAATGACACAGAGTTTCTCTAAGAAAGTATACGAATTAGCCAGAGGGAACTGCATTTGAGACTTTATTTCAATCTGAAACCTTGGTTCTACCATATTCACAGGCACAGAGAGCATAGAATACTTATGCTTCCAGTATGCCAGGGGTTTTTTAAGTATTTGGAATTAAGTCCAAAAAGGAGAGTGGAATAAAATTGATTGCTCCATCTTAAAAGGAGGAAAATCTTTGAAGATAGTGGGCAGAAGAATCCTTTGTTAGAATTTCAGAATGGAAAGAATAATTTGAATAGAAAGAAGATCTATTATGATATAACAACTATTGACAACTATTGCTGCCACTTACTTAGATGTTATTTTCTTTCCATTTGTGGTAGTAAAGGTCATTTGGAAAGAAATCACTGTTTTTCACGTGTGTATGTATAATATTTATTTTTAAATTCTGTATCATAGCTTAATTTTAATTGTTCTGTCGGTTTGTTGTTTTGGGTTTTTTTTTTAACCAGATCTTCAGAAAAGGATCAATTGAGAACGTTAGATCTGGAGCAAAGGCTGTCCCTTGGTTCTGATGATGAAGTAGATCTTGTGCAGGAACTTCAAAGTATGTGTTCCAGCAAATCTGAGCCTGATATAAGCAATGTAAACACAAGGTTTTTAAATAATTTACATCATTACCATATGCAGTTGTTTGCTATGTGTTTAAAATAAATTTTTAATTTACAAGCACTGCTTGAACTGAAGAAAATTATTAAATTATTTGGGAATAAGCCAAAGTCAGCTAATAAATTACACATTTGAGGGTAAGTGTTCTGGTTTAATAGACATTTTTTTAAATTACACCTTCACTATTTTTTCTGATAGAGATTTTTGCAGTGGAGGCTGAAATTTATAAGTTCATAAATGCTAGAGACAATAGCCTTCTCTGTGTTATTGTTCCCCATGTTATCTTTCATGCTATCATTGCTTCCACTGGGAAACCGTTTTGTAGTCTTAAAGACGTAGAAAGTTTTTCCTAATATACATTGCACATTTGGTTTGTTTAATGTAATCCCATTAGCCATCACAGAACTGGCTCAAAGCTCCTCTGCTGTGTAGGCAAAATTCAGTTTTGCTGCCCCAAGCAAGAAAGAATGGATTGGCCTAATTCTTTTTCTTTAACAGTGGCAGAAGAGAGTGAAGGAGGCTTGCAAGGCCCATAGGTTTGGGGCTAAGTTCTACCCTGGAGTGGGTTGTGGGTTGTTATGGGAGGTCTGTTGGAGCAGAGGGTGGAGCTGTGGATCTCTCTCACTTTTCCTTCTACACCAAAAGTATCCAGCTCTCCCTATAGCTGTAGTTATTTATTCTTTTCCTTCTTTCCTCCTAGCACAGCTGAAGTAGCTGGCTGTGACAGCAGGCTGTGTTCACACCGGAGCAGCTGATCCATATCTTTTGAAACAGATAGAATCAGTCTTAGGCTCCTGTCCACTTAGGCTGTGCATTTACATCCTCTAGGATCTCCCTGAACAGCAATTCCATTAGTTTTGCTTTATTAAGTATTCTGTTTATTCTTAGAAGTCAACCAAGTTTTTATTAAAAAAAGAAATACTGTGTTTTCAACCTATTTAATGAAATCCTTTATTATGTTGTTTTGGTTTGGGTTGGTTTTTTTTAAAGTATTTACAGTACTTGCATGAGTCACATGCACCAAGCTGGCAAGCTAATCACTAGCCAGCTAGCAGGGATTTACCATATCTATCCTTGAAAGAATGGGATGTGCTTAAAGAAATGGTAACCAACTTAAAATTGTGTTTAATAACATGTAAAATGTAATTGCTTGTTGTTGACAATTCAAGGAAATATGGGTTAGATAAGGAAGGAGATAGATGTAACTGTCTTTTGTTCAGTTTCCTGGACAAACTGGAATTTTGTTGTTAATGACTGGAATTTCTATTGTTAATTCCCTAGCTGCCTAGTAGAGCCTTACAGAAGTAAGGGTGCTGTTGTATGTTTTCTTTGTGTGATGTAATTTCAGGCAGCCATCAAAATAAGTACTTCTACTCTCTAATTTGCCCTTTCACTCAAATGTGTTCCTGCTGCCTCTGTTATGTTGGGATCGAGTACTTTTGCAGTTGTGGAGTTGAACGGGATCAGCTTGCCCCAGGATAAAATACCTAGTTTTCAGTGAGGACAGAAGGCTGATCAGACTCGACCGGCTACTGCATGGTCACAAGGTTTGATGGAAAATGGTAGGGAAGAAACATGGCAGGAGGAAGAGAAAAGGATCGTTCCTTTCTGTGATGTTCCTGGGGCTGGATAAAATTTAATGGGAAACTGCCCTTAAGCTCCGCTGAATAGTATTGCTCTGGAAATGTATGTTTAATCTTCCTCTGATAATCGTCAATGTGAAATCTCTCTCTTCATCTCCCATCTCCTACAAACTCACTCAAGAGTAAAGGAAAGATATTTTAATTATTCTTTGGATATTTATGCATTGCATTGCACAGAAACTACATGAAAATAAAATCAAGGCTCCAATATTTGGCAAATTGAAACATAATCTCTGCTGTGAATAACTAAAAAATCACCATTTTCTTATCTTTTTTAGATTGGAGATTCTAAGGATGAGCTACTGATGTTCAATAACTCTCAGAACAATCCTGTATTTTCAGCAAGTGGTACTAACCCAAGTAAAACAACAGCACAAAAGGTAGGTGAAACGACTTTTGTAGTAGGCTAGGGAAGGTGTCTTGAGTTTCTCCAAAATCTGAATTCCTGATTGGATCCAAAGAATTAGTGTTCCAGTGCCCTGTTTATTACAAGAATAAACTGTCATGATTCTTAGGAAACTTGCTAGACATACCATGCCAAGTTTCTTCCATGTGTCTTAATGGAAACTAAAGATTTATTAAACAATGGATGTATTTGCTTCAGTTTTCATGTTTACATAAAACCATCTCCCTGGGCCAAGTATTGTTGACATTACTTTGACATTATAAGTTATTTGCATCAGATTTTGAGAGAAATAAAAGCCCTGGGTTCATTTCCCACACACACACACAATTAGTGTAATTCAGTAAGTTTGCAAAAACGCAAAATATTTTAAATTCTTGATGTAAAATTGCTGGCTCGTGGTTTATTTTTCTGCCTTTTTTTTTTTTTTAGTGATTACCCAAATATGTATGATTTCAAACCACTGTTTTCCTAAGTGTTGTTATCTGAATAGAATTGAGCTGCTCTCAGTGGTAGAAATTTTGAGAAGACATGATATTACCAGAGTTTGTGAAGAACAGCATTTTTTTAGAAGGGGATTCAGTTTCTTTTTTCTACCTAGCTATTTGTTGTAATAAACAGTTGTCTTGCCATATTATTTATGAGAAATCAAAAGAAAACCTATGTTATAAGTTTGGTGATTCTGGGAAAAGATAGTCTAAATGTAAACAAAATTTACTAACTTCAGAGCAGTTTCAGAGTGGGAAGATAAGCTGAATACTACTGGAAGATATAATAGGTCCACTATCATCATCTTTTCAGAAATTGAAATCATTGTTTGTGGGTGCTAACATCCCTACTAAATATGAAGATGAAATTATATCCTGCTTAGTTTTCATTCTTTGGATAATAAAGTAAAAATTATGCTTTCTCTATTGTTTTTTCCTTTTTTTTCTTTCTTGTTCCTTGTGTTTTTGAACATCAAGAGAGCTTCTGAGCACACGGCTCAATTTACCTTAGCCAGGGCAGAATCTGTTGTCTGTGTTCCCTCGCTAGGCCCTCTGTGTTCCCTCGAGAGGGGTCCTCTAGAGTCCAATCCAGATGCTTTTATCCGACTGCAATAAATTGTTTTCTAGAGACACTGCCTATTTCCTGCAGGTACAATGAAGTAGCCCTGAAAATAGCTTAACTTGCACACCTAAGCATTAAAAAAGCTGAAGTTGGGTGAGATGACTTACCTTCTTTACCAGCACATTTTTTCATATCCAAATATTCAAAACGTTAGAATTTTTTTTGTAATTTTACTTAAAATCCGGAGTACAGTCTCTGCTAATGGAAACAATTTTAACATTGCAGATCCACATTTTAGATATACTGCTTCTGAATATTTCTCTAAACACATTAATTTCATACATTGCAAATCAGAGCTTCACATAGTAGTGATGCCTGGATAATTTGGTAAGTCAGTTGACCTACCCGTTCCTACTGTAAATTTTTCCTAGTGATTTTTTTTCCCTTTTAAAATTCCTTCTAAGAATGTAAGGCATAAGTGTATTGACTTTGGAGGTAGACAAGCTTAGCTACCTTTGAGTTTTTTGAAGAATTTAGTCAAAAGATTTTATACAGAATAAAAAAATTGATTTCCCATATCTTTGTGGGGAAATGTTGGCCAAAATGAAGGAAACACAACCCAACCTTTTGCTAGAGGGGAAAGAGGTCTAATTGAATGACAAGCTTTGTTTCTAGATTTAGTCATTACTACAACAAATTTATCAAAAATCTAGAAGAGCACAGTCTCAGTTTGAAAGCAGAAGTCAAACTTTTAGAGGCAATTGTAACAATGATAAACCTATGCAGCTGCAAGAACTGGTGTCTGAAAAGAGTTTGAGATTAGAAAAGCACCCTTTTCTGAAAGTAAATAGAATTCTGTAGGTAACAAAAGCAATACTGCGTGAGTAGAGGAGATCTTATCAACAATAATGAGACAAATTACTTAAAAGGGCAACGTACCCATAATTAATTATTTTTTTTTATTGGCTGGAAGAAAAAGTGCTTTCAAGTATGTGAAGGAGAAAGAGAAAACTGGTAAGAGGTGCAAAATCTCTGATCCAGGATACAAACAAATTGATGGAATCAAGGATTAATAAGGAACAGACAGTGATGAATAGTCTGTTTTCATGCCACCAACCTTTACGTGAAGAGCAGCAGCTGATGGTGAAAATGAACTTTTTAATATTGCTTCCCAGATGATGATCTGGATTCAACTGACGCTAACAGTTAAGATCCTAATTCTCCTTTCCTGCCAGTGGAAAGGTAGGCATCTCTCATGAAAGATATATGTTAGTGACCGTCATAAAATGGCTAAACTAACCTCTTTCTCCTTGACGGTAAAGGAACAAAAAGTGACAACGTACCTGACTTTGGCACTTCAGGTATCTAAATTTGGGCAGGGTGAATATGGTCCAGGTTTTAAGAATGCAGCTTCTCAGCATAAATAATTTGAGATGCTAAAATCTAATTCATAAGAAAGCAATCTATAGGTTTATGGATTAAAATGTAACTAGCATTTCAACTTCCCTTCTTGAAGTATTATTTTTGTCATGATTATTTTGTTATTATTTATGGCCTTGATGGTACAAAAAAAAAATGAGTATCTTTATTCAAGTTGTAAAGCTGAATTTTTTGCTTATAACTACCGAAATTTCAATTTTTCCCTTTTAGCTGTGGCTGCAGCTGTCATTTTTCCACAGTAATGAAAGAGAGAACACGTATTTTTTTATGTGGGTACTTCTGAAATTGAGACCTCTGAGAATCAAATTCAAGTTTTTTCCAACGGCGTTGCAAAAAAACCCCACTGACTTATTTTGGTGTTCTAAGATGTTGATGATATTTCCTTTCAGTCGAAGAAGCAAAAAAGAGCCATTGCTTGTTCACCAGCTAGTAAGAAGCTGTCATATTAAACTGCAAAAGACTGTAAATAACAAGGGTTGCATGGGGCTGGTAGGGTTGGTTGGTGGTTTTTCAGGTCAAACGGCAATAATTATTTATACAGAAAATGCTTTCTTCTATTCACAGGATGGAATGCGTCCTCTCAGCAGCAGTCAAACCGTGGAAAGCAGCAACAGTAAATCAAAGACGGAGTTGGGTGTTTCAAGAGTTAAATCTTTTCTTCCTGTTCCTAGAAGTAAAGTCACCCAGCCTTCTCAGAATACTAAAAAAAGCAGCAGCAGTAATACAAGGCAAATAGAGGCAGATAATAACACAAAAAGAGAGATTTGGAATTTGCACAAAAAAGAACAAATAGAAAAATCTAATAAATAAACCTGCTTACCATACCATTTTCTGTGTTCCTATAATCTCTATTGCAAAGAACCAAGTACTCAAATATGTAAATATTTTTTAAAAATAAACTGTTTCCCTGTAATTTTGGAATTTGCACAAAAAAGAACAAATAGAAAAATCTAATAAATAAACCTGCTTACCATACCATTTTCTGTGTTCCTATAATCTCTATTGCAAAGAACCAAGTACTCAAATATGTAAATATTTTTTAAAAATAAACTGTTTCCCTGTAATGTAAAGTTTGTACAGGACCACAGGTTTATTTCTATGTAAATCAGCTGGAAATTATATTTATTTGAACTTCAGAAATGGGCAGTTTTGCCACCTTCATAGGTGGGGGTTTTTTTCTTCTTTTATTATGAAATTACTCGTTTAAATGATAATATTCAGGGGTACTACCACAGGATTCTGTTTGTGTATATACTGTACATAAATATATTCTATTAAGTTCACGTGTTAAACTGCATTCAGATGAGTTGCACAATATGTACAGCAATGGCTTAAAGCTATTGTACATGCATTTTAAAGACATGTTTTTATCCTCACTTAATAAAAAATTAATGGAATGTGGCAATAACTAAAATGATTGGACACGCAGATCAATTATTTTCAGCTACAAGCCATATTAAATACTTTGATTTCCCCATCATCTGCCTGCTGAATTGTGATTTTGTTTCTCCCAAGCTTCTCTTCATCTAAAATGTCATGAATTTCCGTTATAACTTTTGTCTTTTAAAAAGGAAAGAGATTGAGAAATTAAAATGCAATAAAAGTTATTTTTCTCACTCTTATTTGATAGAATTGCAGAAAATGTGATCATTTATTAACTTAGTTTTTCTTGTATACTGTAAAAACTTTTATATACTTCATTAGTGTTTTAAAAGTATTCGAGAAATAATAGTGTTTTACAGAAACAGATTTTACTGAAAAGGAATTTGAGCACAAGCTTAACTACAGTATTATCAGAGATAATGTAGTAGCGATAACATGAGTTGCTATGTAATTATCAAGTTCTATTGTGGATTTAAGATGTAATTGCTGTGAAATAATACTTGAGTTGCAGTTAAAATTAAGTCTTTTTCATTTCCCCCCCACTACAGAGGTAGATCACGTTCCCACGAGGGAGAGGTTCTGCAAAGGGAATATTTCCCCAGTCTCTCCTTACGGTGGCTCCAGTTACGTACTTGTGAATTGTGATAACGTGGAAACGCTCGCTGTCTCGATACCTCATCTGGTAGGCAGAGGAGAGTGCAGAGTTTTCTTGAGATCAGACTTAGCTGCCTTCTGATGGGCTGTCGGGAGATGGGTTTGAGAGCTACGGACAGTAACGTGGTCATGCCTATAACTTCCAAAGTAGCGTTTTTCTCAAATTAAGCCTGGAGGAGGAAAGGGTTGCCTAACTGCTTCCCAACGCTTCACCTTTACATGTAAAACAGTCATCCCAAACTCATGTCAATAAAATTTTTGTACTGCATATTGTCTTTCTGTCTCTTGGTTTGCGTGTGTGTGTTATCTCTGCAGATATAGATATTAGAAGCTTATTTCTGTAATCATTTCCCACACAATATATTTAGAAAGCACCGTGTCTTTCGGTAATCACCGTTTCATTAAATCTTCAATTTCTTGTGTGATAGTAACATATAACCGAATACCGATGACTTCTCTAGAGGTTGATTTCTTTTTATTGGTTTTTTGCAGTAAATTTGGGATGGGGATGAAAAATGGGATGCTACTTTTGCAGCTGGTTCTTAGCAGAATGAGTCAGCTGCGAACCGCTGTCGGTCAGAGCAGTGGGTCTCAGCGATTGGGATCCCTTATGCGCTGAAGCGGTGTGAGCAGCGGCGTGGCAGCTCGTGCGAGGAGCTCAGGCATGGATTTCCTGGTGAGGAGGAAGACAAAATGGAAAACGATTTTTGCCGTGATCACATGAGTTGCAACATCAGGATCTCTAATCACAATAAATCTTTTTTTTTTTTTAAAAAGAGCTATAAGAAAAGAAGAAAAATCCTCACATGCTTCTAAGCCAGGTTTGTTCTACATTGAAAATACACCTTGGAAATGTCAGACCTCATTTAGATCAAGAGTTAGCAGCGTGTTTCTGTGTGGGAAGATCTTGGGCACTCTGTCCCAAAGCATGTTTTGAGATCTATTTTAAGACTCTGTATATTGTCTGTGAGCGTGAAAAGTCGTCTGTGCTGTACTTTGAGTGAAAACCTGCAGAAGACAGTAACTTTGATCATCTGTTCATGGTTTGAAAGCTAGGTCTCTTGCTAAATTTAGCATTGCCTTTCAATGCCCTCATTACCCTTTCTTTTCAGCCTGCTGTCCTAATCTCTCTCCATCTGCATCTTTTCCCTGGCTG
The DNA here is from genome assembly GCF_000699145.1 of Aptenodytes forsteri. NCBI lineage: Eukaryota > Metazoa > Chordata > Aves > Sphenisciformes > Spheniscidae > Aptenodytes > Aptenodytes forsteri. The sequence continues at coordinate 6,398,702 of NW_008796110.1, forward strand.
ACTTCTACCTGCTATCATTTTGTTTGTCTGTCTTTCAGTTCAACACAGACTGTGATCTTCATACATCTTTAATCACACGGTATTTTGCAGATCTCCTAAGCAAATCTTATCTCCTTTAGTAATTGTTAAGCTCTCTTGTTAGGGCATATCAGTTCCTGGCCTCAGATGGTGAAAACCGCATAACCACAAAATAGTTGGGACCTGAACATACTGGCTTCTCCGTTGGTTTATCCTTTGGGTGGTGACAGATTGTGCAGAAGCACGGCAAGGCTCTGTTCATGAGTTCAGGGCTTCACTGTATCTCCAGTCTCTTCCCGTGATGCTACAAACAGCGCTCCTCATACGTGACTTGTAACGTCAACTACTCTCATTTTGGGTTAGTAATGAGCAAACTCATTTTTCTTCATTCCTTCTTGTCTGAAGCAGAGAGGTTTTAAGTGTGCCGTCTATGGTGGACCACACTACTCCACGCTGCACTCCACTCCCATCTATTACCCCTTTCCATGTCTTTAAAAGAGGTGAGGTAAGTGAAGATAGAGATGCCCTGTCTATGTGGAGCAATATCCAGGGAAGTACAGGGAAGCCTCCAAGGTTGCATCCATTCCACAGGCCACCAGGTCAGCGAAAAGACTTCTCGTTTAGCCCCTGTCTGACTACACCATATTCCTTACACACGACTCAATCTCTTCAACCAGGGGAACCTGAAAGATCATTCTCATCCACCAATGACCATGGCAAGCCCTAACCTTTCCAGCTCTCCACTTCAAGTGAGTCCTGAAAATAAAAGCTTTCAGCATCTCTCCTGCGGTTCTTATATCTTGACAAAGAACATGGAGCATGTTCCTTAAAAGAATGTCTGAGTCCATCAGACAATATTTGCCTCAGCTATTTAGTTGCTGAGCACGAGCTCCAAAATGAAAAGTGTGAAGAAACCTGCTCCATCACTCAACAAAGGCAGCAACATTCATCAACGAGAGCAAAATCAGAGGGCCTGAATTTCTGAGGCTCGTCTCTTCCCGTAATACAGCTCAAGTGATTTGTAAATCAACCCTCCATCTTTCCAGTAAAACTGGAGAAGCAGAATAGCCTCTACAGGTGGAAGATGCTTGTGGAAGGAGCCGATTTGGAGAAAGGATGAGGGACCGCTTTCTTGGTGCTAACTCTGGCTGAAGTGATGTTTATGATGTTCAAACCATAGTTAAGAGACTTTAGAATTACAAAGTGGGCTGTTCTTCAGAAGCTTGAAGTCAAAAGCGATTGTCGAGGCAGCACGAGGCGTGTTTGTGCTGGGTTGTAGCAAAGACAGACTCAGAAGGCGGAAGTTGGCTTTGCATACAGTTAAGATATCAGAAAGAAAGGACTTCTAATTCCAGGGATTTCGAGGAACACAAGAAAGTTTGGAGGAGGGGAAACACTTTCTCAGCAGAGGGGTCGTCCGGCTGCAGAGGTTGCACCAAACTCACAGGCTCACCACAGAGACAGCAATAGTAACTGTAGGCCCCTGAGCGTATCGGTGACAGGGACATTCGTTTTTATATACTGTGTTTAAAAGGTTTTGGGGAGAGGAAACTAAGAAAACCCGTTCACACATTAAAGCTTTGATCACAACGAGAAGGAACCTGTTGAGAAAGAAGAGAAAATAACAGGCAAAAAAGTTAGACATCACTTGAAAACCTCCAGCTGCGTTTACAAGGGTTGTATTTTGAGGTTGAGGCAAGTCCTGGTGAATAAAATTAAAAGTGATATTGTTTATCCTAGGAACAGGAACTTGGTTTCGGAGAACATGGGGTTTTGTAAAGGAAATGTGTTACTGTATTGCATTGCACATTGCTTAATTTGCAAGATTTTTAGGCAGCAATTAGTTGTCCATTAGTGAACAATTGTACACACACTTCTAAAGTGCTTTTTTTTCCCCCCAATGTTAAATCATAGCCAAGTAATGGTAGAGCTAATACACCAAATCTATACCAGAAAGAGGAGAAAAAAGTTACCAGAATACTTTTTAGATAAAGTAAATAAAATGCAACAAACTATACAGTTCTGAACTGACCTCCAACAATTAAGACCAATTCAGAATTAATCCTAACGTGAGGAAATGTTTTAAAAGGCACCTTTTCCAAGAACTGCCACATCTTATGGAAATAACTTAAACCTGTTGCTTGGACCGGATAGAATCCAGGAGGTGCGGAGGCAAGCGGGCGTCTAGCAGCTCTGATACTGGTGTCGCAGGCTGAGGGACGTGGGGCTTGTGGAAACGGAGGAGGTGGAACTTAAGAAAGACTTGGGAAATAGATATTTCATGAATAAAATGCTAAAACTGGTAAGACACCAGTTGAGCAACTGGGAAAGCAGAGTTGTTTTTTGGAGGAGCAGGCCTGTTTGAGCCCAGTGAGATATTGAGCAGTTCCCACTAATGACGATTACCAAGCTGCTTTGTGTAGTTACGTTGTAAGATTTACGAAGGTGGCTAAATGTGCAGAGTTCGAGTTTGTTTAGGCTAACCTTGCTCGGTCGTGGCTGCCCTTAGTGCTGTACGAGCGGTTTGGCCACCCTTCTCCTCCGTCCTGAAGGAGAGCCACAGATCCTTTGCAGGGTAATTTCACTCTTCAACTTTTTTGGTTTCTTCCAGGCAGGCTGTAAAAGCAAATCTTCACGTGTAGTACTGGAGTCAGCGTGCTCTCCTCTTTGGCCATATATTACACACCCCCACCCACCCCCTTTTAATAGTACCAGTGTGTGGTTTTAATAACAAAGCGCTTTGGGAGGGTATTCTTTTTTATGTAGCTGTTTTGTTTTATCAAATGTATGCAAAGTAAAGCACGTGAAAAGAAAAAATTCTCTTAAATAACGCTCAGCCTGTGTTTATGAAGGTCATTGTTGTTTTTTCCTTTCTTCCGCTGTGCTTGGGTCATAGCCTCATTTTCTTTTTTTTTTTTTTTTTTTTTTTTTTTTCCCCTTTGTCCATTTTCCACCATGAGCAGCATGTGCAACTTCCCAGCTCAGCTTCAGGCAAGCAGCCCTGGGAGCTGTTATCCCACCGACAGCAAGTACAAGAACGCCTATTCTAGAAGGTACCGTGCTCTTCTCGACCTCTGTTGGGAAGCGGATGCTGTCCTCCTCCTCGTCACGGAGGCTGGTACCGACTTACCTCCTGTTCCAGCCTGAGCTCCAAAGTAGCTGAGGCAGTATGTTTGGGCTGAAAGAAACAGCAGAGTCTTCTCCAGCTGTTTCCCACGTGCCCTCGGAGGGCGGAGAGCGAGCGATTTCTGCAGGATCTTGCCTGGGCTCTTCGGGACGGGCAGTACGGTGGTGGGAGCCGGGTACTGATGGCAGAAGCTGTTTCGATGAGTGCTGTGCAGCGTGTGCTACAGGGCAGGGGGCAGTCAGTTGACTGACTTATTTTTTCCTTCAAAGCGCTCCTTCTGGGTGTTTGTATCAGCAGCTTCCACATACATCCCCTCTACTACATGCTCCTGCTGTATTTACCTTTTCCTTTCTTGAAATGTCTCCTTGTCCGCACAGTCCAACTTGCCACCTCCTAACTCTAACGACAACCCCAAAAATTTAACGCTACTAATTGTGCAAGCTTTAAAGTGCGCACTGATTCTGATGACGCAGTGGTTCTTTTTTGCTGATCTTTCCATATCGTCTTGTTTATTTAGATAATAAACTCTCCCGTATGGTATGTCTGCTCCTCTGAGTAACATCCTGAAAAAAGAGTGATCCTCGGCATTCCTCCTTGGGCTTGGCCGCACTGCAGCAGCCCCGGCCTCCCAGCCAGGCTTGGCCACATACGCCGTAAGGACGGCTTGGCCACACTGCAGCAGCCCCGGCCTCCCGGCCAGGCTTGGCCACATACGCCGTAAGGACTTGTGCAAACGGAGAGCTGGCCATGTGAGAAAAGTGATAGACGGTGTGAGGTGGACAATTTGAGGGGGCAGGGGGAACGGAGATGGGATTCAAAAGTGATGCTCCTTCAATACACAGTTGGGTTTCAGTTGTTATAAAAGCTAAAACACTGCAGCAGCCCCGGCCTCCCGGCCAGGCTTGGCCACATACGCCGTAAGGACTTGTGCAAACGGAGAGCTGGCCATGTGAGAAAAGTGATAGACGGTGTGAGGTGGACAATTTGAGGGGGCAGGGGGAACGGAGATGGGATTCAAAAGTGATGCTCCTTCAATACACAGTTGGGTTTCAGTTGTTATAAAAGCTAAAGCAAGCAGAGCTTAGTGGCAGAGAAACAGTAGCATGGCAAAGTAAGTTGAGGCTCACTCAAGGGTACCCAGAACCCTCCGCGAGCAAGAAGCATCGCTTCATGGAGAAAATTAGGCAAAGCAAGATGTTCACGCAGGCAGAAAGGAAAGAGACCCAGGTAAGCGCTAGAAGATAGGCAAGAATGAAAGTACAGTATGAAGGACCGGGTGGGAAAAAATAAGCTAGAAGACAAAAGCATATTTGCGGAGGAAATGTGCAATGTGGGACAGAAAATATGCAATGTGGGACAGAGCTAGAGGAGAACGAGAGTGGGACAGGGTGAGCAGCTGCTCCAGAGCGAGCACCGGAGCTCGCACGCTCAGCCTGACCCAGCAGCACCTTGAGCGGCTCTCGTGCGCGGCGCCCAGCCCAGCTGGATGCTGTCACAGGCGAGGGGCAGTGGCTGTTGCTCCATGATGCCTGAAGGAGTTCATTTTCCAGACTTGCACGTGCTGCTCTTCGCAGCTTTGGGGCTCAAGCGGTGTGAGAGATACAAAGCTCGGTTATAACCGCTTCGTATTTGTAAAGCGTTTGAGTGGGGGGTGCTGCTACCCAGCCGCTAGCGGCGGCCTTAAAAAGGCTCTTTTTAGAGCCCTTCTTTTGCCAAATCACTGCCCCGTGGGAATAAAGGAGCCCGCGAGGGACCCAGCTGCTTCCCCCTGCAGTAGCGTGTCGTTCCACCGGGCGGAGAGAGGCCAGCGCAGCCCGGCCCGGGCTCC
>NW_008796110.1:6413239-6429259 GCF_000699145.1 Aptenodytes forsteri
TGCCGCCCGGCCCGGCCGCCGCCCGCGGGCGGGCCAAACCGCGGGCCGGGCGCGGGCCTTGGATTTCCTCCACCAGTTCTGTGATAAGTAACACGTATTGATTAAAACCGATGCCCCCGTTTTGATGAGCAGCAACGACTGAAGTGGAAGTAGCAGAATAGGCCTGCGGTGTCTGCACCGCGGGGTGTGTGTTGTAACGTGTCGTACAGGCGGTTTCTCTTTTGTTTTTCTTTTATTCAAAGAAAAAAAGTAACCCCAGGTGTCTGTATCACTAGAATACTTTAGTGCGCAAAGACAGCATCGGACAGTACCTGGCCTAACTCTGGGCCTGCCCTCGTTTTTAACGGCTCTATCATAATGTGACATCTAGTAGCAAAAAACCCCCCCAACAATCCAAATATAAAATTTTTGTACAAATATATTTTTCTTTATAGTACATAATCACTCTTAAAATACATCATTTCCTTAGTAAATGTTTGCAACAATATTAAAATAAATAAAACATCCTAGAGAAAGTTCAGTTTCATCATAAAACTGCAAACCAGAAGAGTATAAAAATTAATTTCGGTATTAAAGTCTACTTCAGAGAGGTTTCCTCTGTGGTTTTTGGGTTTTTTTAGGCCAGAGTAAAAAGCACGTAAAGGTGCCGGACCTATGCGGACTATTGGAGTTCCACTGCCAGGAGTCCTACCTTTCACTAGATACTGATGTCAGCCCGCGCTCATCCCGCTGCGAGCGTGCGCAGGGTCAGGCTGACAGTCTCCTAGCCTGTAAGAGGAAATACCAACTCTCCCTTAACCGTGGGGACGTGACAGATGTTGACTGGCTTGCCAGCCGGTATCCTCTCCTCCTTCATTCTCACCTATGCACGCGGAGCGGTGCGCTGTTATGAAATGGCATTTGGCCTTTTCTGCTAAGTTGAAATTACAGTTGCTGCATGAAAAAAAAGAGGAGGAAGTTTTCTGTGCACCTTGCTGATATTGTCCCTTAATTCGTTTGCAGGAAGTGAATCCAAAGAAGCTTTTTACATTCTGATTCTTCTATTTTCCACCCCGGTTTGATTATTTTTCTCACATTCTTCCTGCTGTCTGGACCTCTCACCCCAGCAAGAACATTTCTAAGAAAGAGTTTTCGGAAATGATTATGTCAGGCAAAGCAGGTTACTTCTGCTTGCCATCTCGTCTGTACCGAATTAGAGCAGCTTTTCAAAGGAAGTCTGGTTTTACCGTTACAAGTGGCAAAACTTCGAAGAACGTACTAACTTGCACACAATTAACTATGGAAGGGAAGTAATTCCCAAATGCACGTGCAGTCGCTGCAGCGAACACCTCCTGCAAGGTTCAATTTGTGCGTGGCTCCCGCAGGTTCAGAAGCGCCGGTCCTGTCATCGTGGGGCACTGCTGACGATTCTCTCCACAAAGAGGGTGCCCACGCCACGTCTCACAGCCTCGTCTCCTGCACTTCTTCCTCCGTCTCCTCTTGCAAGGCAGTGATTTTGGGTCTAGGTTTGCGTTTGCTGGAGTTTCTGTGGTGTACCGGGAGCAGCTTAAGGCGATCGGCATGGCTGATGGCTTGCCTGAAGGAGCTCTTTTCGTTCAGCAGCTTCTGAATGGATTCATACTGCCGCAATTTATTGTCCTCGATTACCTGAAGAGACATATCGCCCCGTTAGATGGGCAATGGTGGTGCTGACAGAATTCAGTTAACACAACTAATGGAGCAAGGAAGAGACATGAAGACATAACAGAGATCTTCTTCTAACAGGAAAAGCCCAGTTTACAGTTTGCAATTTCTATTTACAACCATAAAAACAGATACTGAAATTTTAACGTGGAAAAGGTGCCTATTGCTCAAGTTACAAAATGCCATTGGCCTTGCTGGTTTCTCCTTGCAACTTGATTTTTACCTCTGAGATTGGTTGTTGAAGTCTCCAGGTACCATGGCATTCCCCCGGCACTGCCAAATTGCCAGGTTAAGAAAGCGTTAACTGCAGAAAACAGAGTTATATCGCAAGCGGAGGGAGAAGGCTGCCAGCAAGGTGCCAGGCCTTCTTTGCTTTCTTCTCGCCAAACAAGGAAGCGCTGCCGGCCTGTGTTTGAAGGAGACAACAGGTTTGCCCTGTACGGCTGTGCCAGCCTCCCGTCAGGCAGCAGACGGGGAAAAACCAGGCTCCTGCGCTCACACTGCAGTGCCAGCACATCTCAGGTGAGGGCACAGGTCCGACAGGAAAGAGCTTTTAGCAGCTCTGTTGCTAAAATGCTGTTCAGACGGTGGGAAACCTGCTCCGGGCAGAGGCTGCGTGCCTTGATTAAATGAGAAAGCAATATTCAAGTGGCTTGATGAAAGAAATCAGTGATTCTGACCATCAGATGTTTCCTCAGGAAACCCCTCTGCCCCACGGAGCCTCCCATTGCTCAAGAGCAATGTTTCTGCATTAGCAATGGTAAAGCTCTGTGAGACGCTGGCATTTTTCTGGAGCTCCTGAGCCAATCGGCAATATAAGGCACCTGGATCAGCAGCTGGGTCACCTACACAACTGTCCTTCTGGTTGAAAGAAGGAATCCAGCTCTTCCATAATGTGACCCAGCTCATCTGAACACAGGTGTCTATGACAGCTCACGTGAAAGAGCAAACAGGAGCCTGCTGCTCTTCTGCAGGTGACTAGGTTGCTCAACTGCCCTGCATGGCCCCCATCAATCCAGCCCACTTCATCAATTCTGCCTGGTGTGTTTTGCACATTCATCAAATGTAATGAAACAACAGTACGTGAGACTACGAGAAATGCTCACCAAAAATCGCTGGCACTCCAGCATCGCCTCCAGCCTGTGTTCGGAGAGTATCACCGTGCAGTTGGCAAATGCATGCTTCAGAGTCTTCCTGATCACTTGGGAAGTTCTGAAAGGCAAACAAGCATCAGTGCTTAGACTGCAATGTACATGCCAGCATAGCTCACAACTTTATTGATGGTATGTAATAGTCTAGCTGCGTGTTGTAAAGCTCACGTGCATGGACACCAACACTCTGCAGCGTCTCAGTGTGCCGCATTTCTGCTGTGAAAGCGCCTGTCAGCCGTCAAGTTAAGGTTGTAACCAGGCTTCCCTGATCCCCCGTGCAGAATTACTAACACACATTACTGAAATCAGGTTTAGTAACGGACCGGACAAGTTACAGAAGGTCTCTTTCGGTGGTGCTGCCTCACTGATTTTCTTATTTCATATTAGAAGATAGAACAAATGATCAAAACGTACACAGGGTCCAGGTGAGCACTTGGTTCATCGAGCAGCAAGATTTTAGCTTTGCTGAGAACTGACCGGGCAAGGCACATCAGCTGTTTGTGGCCGTGACTGAGGACGCAGCCTCCATCCACAAGAACGAAATCAAGCTGGCCTGGAAATTGCTCAATTACAGACTTCAGCCCAACCTGCCGGAAAGAAAAAGGAGAGGAAAAATCAGTGAGGTACAGTTACTGCTGACTGTGGGTACGGCAATCAATGCCTTTAATTTCCTTGCCTTTCATTTCTGACAGCGAAGAGAAAATATAAATTGATAAAAAGGAGCATCTGTCCTATAAAGACTACAAGCTAGTAGCTTGATGATGTGAAAAGCACTGAAATATTTGACTCTTACAACACGCTAGGATTTATGTTGGGAAGCTGAGAGTTAATGGTTCATTTGTTTGTCACAAACAATGAGTTTTGGCATTTTGACCAAAACATTCTGAGTTAGCAGGCTAGAGAAAGCAATATATTTGAAACTTTTTATCCAGCAGTGATGTACGTCCTCGGAGATGTCAAGGAAAGTGATTTTTGAAAGGAAACCAGGCCTCTTTGGTTACTAGGAGGGTAAAAAGAAACGACCAAAATTCACATGCTACATTACAGCAACAGAGAAAATAACCCAGGTCACCACGGCCGTTGTCTCTATGGCTCTAAGAGCGTTTCCATCTGCTCCTTTTGCTGCCCCAAAGGTCTTGTGCACTTTGTCCATACTAACGGCGTCACGGGCTTCCCTCTAGCACTGCTGACAAAATGTTTAGAGGGGTGCCCGTGCCAAGTGAAGCTGCTTCACTTGGACCAGAAACCAGAATCCAGGCCAGGAGATGTCTTCTGACTGTTTCTTCCAGCGCTTCTTTTTGCTCTCGTTGGGAGATGCATTTCGTACACCTCAAAGCAAAGCTTTGCATCTTCCACAGGTCCAAACCGACTGTGCTCCTTGGCCTAACCAGCAGCGTTTACAAAGAAATTTTTGTAAAAGATGAGAACTAGGAAACATGTGTGAGTTGCATTGCTCCAAAAGACGTTATAAAAATGCGATGCAACCCGAGTGGTTTATGAAGAGCCCCCCTTGGATTTTTGAAATATTACTGATCTGCCATTCATTTTCATTCCAGGGCAAAAAAAATTGGAATTCCTCCTTTGTGTTTTCATTTTACATAGAAACCATATTAAACTGGGGTGTGTGGGTACGTCTGTTGAGTTTCTGAAGAGTTCATGGTTCTATTTATAAGCAAAATTAAGGCCACTGATTTGTTCCTCACTCCTCTTTTGAACACACATTGTGTCCTTTAATGAAATTTTGCACCTAATGGCTGCAAAAGGTGCTTTCTTCCTAAAACTGCACAAGGTCTCTCTGTGTACCTGTAGGGTCCAGACAGCTGACTGCAAGAGTAAAACCTGGCCTCAAAAGTTGACGCAAGTCTGACAGATTCAGGTGCTGAAATGTGGGGGCAATAAAAAGTGAAGCACCTGACATCTGTTCAGACAACACTTTGCTCTCTGCAGCTGATTGCGAGGAGCATAAAAAGCTGATGCTGATCTCAGCAGGATCCCCTAAATCCTCAGCAGCCAACGCGGGTCAGGGATAAGCTGACAGTTAACTTTCTTTCTGTGCCATGCTCCCGAAGTTACACTGACTCACTGTCGCTAACAAGCCAGATTTCAAGAGCATGAACTTTGTAAACAATCCAATCACCCCTACTAAAAAGTATTACAGCTCTTTTTCTTTTCTATTTGCTTTGCTCTCTCACCTGTGCAATGAAAAACTCTGTATCACATACGGATTTGCCAAACTCCTTAATGATAAACACTTCAAAATATTTTTTTTTCACACCCTTGTAAATGAGGTTTAGCTCTTTAAAATCCCAGGCTCGATTCACACGTGCAGTGAAAACAATCCTCAAAAGCAGAAGCAGAGCTTGTCTTTTTCAAGAAAGGGGATGTTAATCCACACTCCATTTTTTCCCCAGCCTCAGAGAAGCAGAGAAGCACAGCACTGAGCACCCTGTTGCCTCTGCTAGGACTGACTGAAAAGCTCCTGTCACATCATTTAACCAAAAATGTCACGATGTTTTCATTGCACAGTAAATTACTCATAGGAAGTGTCTACTTTCCTCTTTTCCAAACATAGGGAAGAAATTAGATAAACCCAAAAGAGAGAGAGCAGAGACAGAGTAAACCTTCTGGATGGGAAAGGAGGAAGCTTTCGGGTTAAGTTCCACACTTGTAAGCATTTACTGATACTTGAGACTTGCTATGAACAAGGAAAATGGCACCAATTCATTACTGAGTCTGTATTAATTAGGTCATCCCTACCGTGGAAAGAGAAATCTGCTTTCTGGGCTGCAGCTCTTTCCCTCCCGTAACTCTCATCTGCCTTTTCTCCAGGCGTTACGTACACCTGTGCGACCTATTGAGCACTGTCAGAGCCAATAGGTGGCATCTGACAACCGTAATGCAGGGGGTTCAGCTCAATGTGGAAACAGAACTGTAAAAATCTGGCCCCTAATCTTGAAAAAAATAAATGTTGCTAAAACCTCAACATAAAATTAGAAGAAAACCTTCAGGTTCATAAAATCTAATATTCCATGATTCTTATTTTCCATGGAAGAGGCTGCTGCCCGTGACACAAGCAGAACGTAAGCCTGAATGCGGTGTCAGAGTGCTCCTTCTCAGCTGGCTTTACATTGGCCTGAGAATCGCAATACCTGGAAAATACTTTGAGGAAAGACTTTTCTAAGCTGACTATAAATATTTCCTATTGCAGTAACACCAGCCTTATTTCTAGGAGAGGCCACAGACATTTTTCTTTTTTTTTTCCTGGCCTCCAAAATGTTTCATAGTAATTTTTACATATTTTGGTAGAAAAATGCCTTGCAGAGATTTCATATATTTGCCAAAGCATTACAATGAGAAAAGATGACAGGACATTTTGCTATATCAGCTTCCTCCACTTTTTTTTCTCTCAGGGTCACCCAGCAGAGCCAAACATAAAACCTCACCTACGCCAAATCACTGCATGAGGAACCCAGACCGTGCCGTATGGAAGTTTATCTTTTTTCTTTTTAATCTCTGATAAAGGTGCCTTTTTTTTAGGTAATAAGGAAACGTGGTTTATAGCATAGCATTATCTTTCCTCAGCACTTTTTTCCTAAGAAGACTCTCTATAAATGTAACATATGACAATCATTTGGCCTACGCTGCACTCTGCTGTAACCGCTTCACCAGAGGAATACAAGTAACACTGAACAGTTTTACCTCTTCTGCAACTTTCCATATTTCTTCATCATTCCACTGCCCGTAAGGATCCAAATTCATCCGAAAAGTTCCAGAAAATATGAACACTTTCTACGAGAAAAAAGATATACAGACACAGGTAGATAGATACCCTGAAACATTGTGTAAAGCATTGTAAATTGTAAAGCATACAGAGAAAGAACAACCTGCCGCCATTACCAGACAGAGCTTATTGCAGGTTATTAAAAATTTTGGAAAACTTTGTTCCAAAAAAAGTGATTTTAAAAATCCTTATGTTCGGTTTTTGGTAACTTTCTTAATAAAAACTTAACCAAACTTGTCTGAAAAACAGTAAAAATCACATTTCAGCAGTTGTCAGGCTAAAAGATTCCCTGTATTTCCATTTTGGAATAAGCCTTTTAAAAACTATTTTTGATTCTTTGTTACGTGAAACATATTCAAACAAAAAAAAGATCACTGACCCAAGGCGTGTGTTCCCACAGTTTTGTTTTGAGACAAAAAAACCTCTTGGATATTTGTCAGTATTCAGGGACAGTGTCCTAAGTTGGTTTTCATCAATGAATTTTTCTAATCAATTGTAGCCAAATATGTATTAGCATCATTCTGTTACTTGACATCTCACCATGTCCCAGCCCTACCTCAAAAGAGCGTTTTTTTCTCTCTCTCTCACTGTCACGTCACTGAGATGTGACGCAGCACAACCTGATTCACGACTGTAGCAGCAACAACCCGCTCTCGTACGAGGCTTCCCTGACTGATGCTACGGCCCGTGCTCTCTCCCTGCTCTGTCCTGCACCTCCCTTCCGTCACACGAGATGAAGAGGATGCACATTTCCCGGCACTGACAGCACATCCTTCTTGCACTGAAGTTTACTACTCCGTTCTGCTTTTCTCATCAGTTTAGGCAAGCAGATTTAAGCGAACATCCCTTAGATACAGGTTTTGTAGCTCGAAAAGCAATGACTCAGACAAAATTAAATATTTGTTTAATCTCTTTTTACATGGGGTGGGTGTGTCAGATTCTGGTGGAAATGAGGTTCTTCAAGGGACACTGAGGTTGCACAACATTTCTTATGAGATAAAACCAAGCTGTTGCTTTCTATGCTGCGAGGTACACCTGCTGCTTGTAGCAGGGAGAACTTGCTCTCAAAGAATCGAAGAAGTGCCTTGTTGAGAAATATTACCATTTGCTTGCTCTTTTCTTGTACATACGGAACAAATACCAAGAGGGAAGATTTGAGACAATTATTTTCTTCTCTTTTGTCTTCCTAAAGAAAATATTTATTTAGAGAAAACCGTGTTGAAATGCCAGTGATTCACAGCCACATAATTTTTGGAGTCTTGGTAGTCAAACGCTACCAAAAGCAGTGAAGGGCTAGCTGTACCAGCAGAAAATGGCTGAGAGAATACGCTTAGCAAGTACTTTCCCAGAGTTTGGTCAGTCTACCACAATTTCCATCTGACCTAACCTGGGAAATTGGCATTCTTTCATCAGATTTCAAAGTGATTTATACACACATTTACATGAATCATTTAATTATGGTTAATTAAAAGTTTAAACGTGGCAGAGGAAAATAAATTACATTAATTAATTTGCTTAATTATGTAACCCGTTGCCAATAACTTATTTGGTGTAAGAGAGAAGGAAGTACCTGACTCAAGAGACCAGAGGAGAAAAGCAGCTGCACCGTGGTGCCCTGCAGTCAGTGGGGTGGATTTAAGTGCAATGATACCTTCACCGCGCTGCCAGCAACACACCGACCGAGCTGCGGCGGCGGCGGCAACGCCCACAGCCAAAAGTCATTGAAGCACTTTTGGTAGAGACCAGGGGAAAGCGTAGACTCTTTCCTTTATAATCATGATTGTTAATAACAATGAATGCTTTGGTGAAGTGCAGCGCAGCCCTTTTCCCATGCCCTGCACTGGTTAGGTGGCGTGAGCGGGGCGACGTATTTGCAGCAGGATTAGATTCCTCTGAGTAGTGGGTGCGGTGCAAATAATAACGCTGTGGAAAGTGTCAGACATGGGTTTGTTCACACTTTGAGCGCCATACATTTAACTAATGGAATAGGTATTTTCATTTCTCAGTGGTAAATAATAGTTAACTGAACAAACCAGTTTTAAAGAAGATAGGGCTGAATAACATTCCTGCTGAAGTGCAGCAGGCAGAGAAATAAAGAGAACTACTTTCTTCAGAAACTGCTGTTATTCCTAATAACTGTGCTTTCAAGAAGCAGGGCACTAAAAGCAAGCTATTCCCAAAAGTACTTTTTTTTTTCCACAAGGTAAATATTTCATTGTCCTGAATTCTGGTACTTCTCTCTCCTTTTCAACACCTCCTTCCTCCCAGCTCATTAGAAACCACATAGGGTTCACTTGAGTAAATATGAGTCACATGAGCAGTTTAGAGTCCACTTGAAAAAAAGAAGCAGAAAAAAAACCCAAAAAAATTCTTAAAAGCTAGAAGTCTAAAGTGAAAAACACCAAAAGTGAATCCCATGGACTTAAGTGTTTTTTATAAATATGGAAGAAGTAGAAATAAGGAGAGCGTTGGAAGGGGAATGAAAGGCTGGGGAGACTGGCAGCAAATCTGGAACCGTTTCCTTCTCGGTCACTTGTTCAAATTACCCAGGGTGATAATGGGTGTGATCATACAACAAACAGTTTCTCAGACCTGACATCCACCCAGAAGCAAAACACTCAGGAATATAAATATGGTCATATTTATGTTCTGACCACCCCAAATATTGTAAATCAATCCTTCTGAAGGGCATTAATCCCCCTCAGCAGCTAGAGCCTCTGCGTATAGGTTACGGTGTGGGATACACCCAGCTTGTGGCGATAAGCTTCCCAAGTGATTTAAGTGTTATGTGGAGAACCAAGACCCTGGAGTACCTAAGCAAACGCCTACAGAAGAGTAAAGGATCAGTTGACAAGAGGCTGCTAAGGAGTGAGAGTATCCTGGCTTTGAGAAGCTGCTGTTGCAACGAAAGACAACCCATGTGCAGGTCCTCAGTGAGACCCGTGGACCCTTGCTCTCGTACACCCCAGGGCTGGAGAACAAATGCAACATCAGCTGGAACCAGACACCAGCTCCCCGCACAGAGAAGTTAGAATAACAACAATATGACCTCCATGTAGCCTCCTCCGCTTCGTATATATTATGGCAACAATATCAACATGAAAGAAAATCAAATTGCTATGTGAATGCTTTAGTATTAGGTGCAGAGTTAGAGGCTTTGTTTTCCTAAGTGTCCTTTAGGGACTTTATATTTTATACAGACAAGAATAAGAGCATGGGAGCAACGAAGACCTTCTGCAAGTTTTTTGGGACCAGTTCTGTAACGTTCTCCCCTGAAGATGCTAAAACTTCTGCCTCCCATAGAGCTTACTCATAAACACAAGTGCTGTGCTCCTGGCAACACTGAACCCATGATGCAGAAAACAACTTATATAGTGCCTGAAATGAGCATGTGGGGTTGTTAATTAATGTCCCCGGGTGCTCTGTGCATGGGTCTGGTGCAGCAGATGCTCCCCAGTGATGCTGACTTGTCTCGATGACCTGCAGGAACCCAGGCTCTGCGGGACCCTCTGTGGGACCACCTCTGGGGAGCGGCACTGCTCAGCAGGCTGCACCGTGCAGGAGTGCCCTGGCACGCTGCAAAACAGCCACCCCCGCGACCTCCAAAAGTGAACAGCCCTGAAGGGTATGAGAAGCAATGAAACAGTACTGGAGAGAGGCAGGCAGAGAGACAGACAGATATCATGAACAAAGTGAGATAGCTACTGAAAAATTTGAACTACAAAGATAAAAGTTGTGAAATTTCACTTCTTAAGTAAAACAAAGGAGCAAAAGTGATTTATTTTTTTTGTCAGCTAGCAGTCCCACAAACTGTAGTAATCTTGTTCTCCATGCTAAGCTTGCTTTAACTCTATATGGAGTATTTACACATAGAAAACAGTGTGAGATCCACCAGGATGCAGTGGAATAACATTCAAGAAGACACCAGAAGTCATCCCCTTCCTTTGAGCTAGCAGCACCTTACGGGTCTCAGGTTTCTCCTCATTTATTTTAATGCAAAATTGGCTGCAGGTCCCCTGTTCTCCATTCAAAGCCAAATTTCTGAAGGCATTTTCTCAATTTGACTCCATTAAATGCTTCAGGATGCAACCTGCATGAGGACCTGTACGCAGAAGAGCTTCAGTGTGTTGAAACCAGATGCAGCTGGATGTCCTCACCCTGGAAATGTGGTGGGGAAACTCGCGCAGAAGAAGCATCAGAAAGGACTGCCCAGAAAGAAGGGATGATGGGCTGTGATTCTACTTCAAACAGCCTGTTATGGCTGGAGTAATTGCTTTGCATGAGAATGAAAAACATCCTGTAGGAGCAGCACTGTGGTCAGGCTGTGTTTCAGCAGCGCCAGCGTGTGAGGAGCTACAGGAAGGAACTTCCTTGTGGGTGCTCCAGGAACCGTGTTTTATATGATTTACCCCTTACTGCCACTGCAATGCGCTGACAGCTGGATTTGAGATACTGAAAGAAACAGGTTTTGCCTTTGCTCCGGTTCAGCGTGATCCCTGACCACCCTGCAGGCTGTTCCAGCATCGCCTGCATGGAGCAGACGGCAGTGTGTTAGGACGCTGTGTGTGCTATGCAGACACGCATCAATGAGGTTCCCACAGAGGAAAAGCACTTCTTCTAAACTGGGACATTTACGGATAAGGAAGAGAAGGAGAGTGTTGGAAAGTTTTCACGAGGAAGCATGCCTCAGGTAGAGCTCCGTTCTCCTTTTGTTAGCGAAGCCTCTCCTGGAGACGGCGAATATCCATGTGTTGCTGTAGGCCAGCCTCCCGGGAAAGGAAAGGCAACTTTTTTTTCCCCCCATTCTGAAGCCGTAGGTGAACAGCGAAGAACAAAAGGCTCCCTTTGTTCTGCCGGGAAAGGCAGGGTGGCATATGCAATTTCTCTTCCCTGCTGGGAAAGTGCTGGTGAAAACTTCATTTCGTTCTGAATGTGGGAACTTTTGAGGCGTAATGTGCAGTTCTTTGACAAGGCTTTGGGACAGGAGCTGCAGCTGAAGCATGCAAAAAGGCTGGCAACTCACGTGACCTTCCAGAGAATGGAGGGCTGGGATTTTTTGGCATTGATCCATGTATCAGGGACTTCCAAACTGAACTAAATAGGTAATTTTAACAATGAACTAACAATGCACCTCACTAGCAGAAGGGCAAGTTACACTGCTCATGTAACAAATGTCTCTCACATTTTGCTGTTGGCTGCAGAATGATGTTTTCTATACCATTAGTGACTCTATAGTGAGTACTCAGCTATGAGAGTTCTTAATCATATTTTTCACTGGGACAAGGAGGCTACTTGTTACCAAGCATTCAGTTTTCTCCTCAGTCCATGCGTTCCCAGGGACAGCTGGAGATGGAAAGCAGAAACCACATCCCAAAGGAAATGGCAACCACATCCCAAAGGAAGAAAGGGCTGAGAGCAAAAGGATGACTATGGGAGAGATAGGGAAGGCTCTTCCAATACAGAAAATTATACTTGGCTGTATAGCTATATCAGGAAAATTTCCCAATGGAGACATAGCTTATACTAGTAAAAGCATCCTTCATCCTATACAGCCATCCTTTGGAGGACAGCTGTATAGCATACCTGTCCTCCAAACTAAATAGATGCAGCTGCATTTGCAGTTCACTGCACAGCTGCCTCGATCTGAAGGGGTGACATTTTTCATGCTTGCAACCAACAACCATGCTGCAGAACTGAACCAGCAATAATAAAGAAATAAAAGTCTACGGGAATAGATAGACGTGAAAACGTTGAAGAGAGGACAGAAAGGGTGATGACAGCTATCAAAGGGCAGCTTGCCGAGCAAGCCTCAGCTCAGCAGGCAGCGTGTGACCAACCAGGCTGTCAGTAGAGCTCAGGCAAGAAACAAATCCAACCAGTGGACTCACCACCGCTCTCCTGGTTCTGTTTTGTTGGGGGTGTAACTTGGCAGTGAAGAAAGGGTCTGTTCTGGCAAGGTCAAAGTGCTAAAAAATTGCTTCCTTTGAGGAAATTTCAAAGCATGATTGTGGAAATGCACAGAGAGGAAAGAGTTGTGCCTTCTTTGCATGCCTACTTTAAATAAATGCCACTCAGGCTACTCTGGGATAACATTTTTGAAAGGGAAGCTATCACAACTCAAAACTGAACAAATTAAATTTTGAGACCCTCTTGTGTTTGCAAAATCAAAACCATTGTGTTTCCAGCATGAGCATTTCAGCATCTTTTAACAGCTACCAGAGCCAAGACACTGCCATCAGGAACAGCTCGGTCAGAGTTAAATCCCACCTCCATGACATTGAAATAGATCAGGACTGACTATAGCGACTGAGTGACAGTCGTATTAGTGACTTCACTACAATTAGTTTGGTTTCTTGTGTTGTGGTAGAAAGCAGAATTTAGCCTACGTACCCAGCGGAGGGTGAAAGTGAGGACAGAACTCTGCTATGTTGGTTATGGAAAAGAAAACCACTATTTTTAAAATGTAAACCTGACAGCATATTTTTCAGTTAAATCGGCTGGCTGTTCCAGAGTCTCTCCAACTATTTTAAAGTATCTCATGTAGTCGGTGCACAACAGCATTATACCACATATATGTTCACTGCAGCTCACCAGCTTTCTAAGACAGTAACCACTTTTCTAAGACAGTAGACTATCTGGGAACAAACCAATATGCACAGAAAGCAGCTGTCAACTCCTTTACGGTGGGGATGGGATGAGGGGAATAGCACATTAAGGGTTTGACAACTGACAGTCAAAAGGAGATCCTTGGTCACCCTGGCTGGTCCACTCCTTGACACCCAAGGAGTGGGCCAACCAGGGTGACCAAGGATCAAACCATACTTATCAGTCTCTGGGGCTAGTAGCCACCCCTCAAGTATGGATAAAGGCGGGACAGACTGATCTGCAACTGGTGTCCCTCTGCCTCCCGATACCACAAGTGACTCATTGGTAAGATTGTGGTCAACCGTTACTTGACTTATTCTGCCACACTCACAAGATTTCCAAAGGAATGAATTGTTATGAAAAAGACTGTGTATGTTTAGTAGCTGAAGAGCTATCCAGTGTATAGCTTTCAAAGAAGAGAAGGCCAATACATGCTACTCCTGTGTCAGTGTTGTTGGAAAGAACTGACAGCTTTCAACAACAAAAAACCAAAACATGGCATTAAAATTATGCAGTTCATTCCACCAGTTTTCATTCCTACCTTTACAGTGAGCGATCACTTTTTAGCGTTACTGCATGCAGCCAATAATGTTCATTTTTGAGACAGATAAACCAGAGCTGTAACTAACGTAGGACACTGATCCAGTGGCGAGGACATTGGCAAGGGACTCAGAAGCCCTAGGTTTAATTGTTTGCTCCTCCTTAGACTAATTTTCTTGTTCCAGTTATTTGAGAGTATTAGGGTGCCTAAACCCATGTGAGGAGCTGCTTCCTTTTTCATCTCTGAAATGGTATTACTTCCCATATGCCAGGACTGCTGCAAGCATAAATAACATGTGCACCCATATACATGCACCATGACACGGTAGTGAGAGGTGACAGCTAAAAAAATGATGAGTCCAAGCTGGGGATCAGCTAGTGATCTAGTAAAATATGAGAAAAGTACTAATTCTGCTACCGGCCTGTCAGGGAAAATGGGCAATGTATAGTATCTATATGATAACCATAATATCTGATGTAGGCCTTTAGAAAGCAGTAGCTGAGAACACCACTGATTGTATTTTTTTCTTCAGGTGGCGCTATCTTATTTTGAATCAACATGCAAACTGTTTCAGAGGTGCAGGGACAAGCAGGCTACGAACACTTCTGTTTGAGTGTGCTGTACCTTCCCATTTCTAGAAGAGTTCTTGTGTGAGTGGCAAACAAACCCTCAAAAAGTAGTTTGCTGCGAATCATTGCATCCATCCATCCATCCCACTCCCCTTTTCACAAAATCTTCGTGTTTTGTTTCTGTTTCTCAGCGTAAAGCAACTAACAGCTTGAAGGTAACTGCGCATATGGATATAGAACCAATGAAAATAAAGGCACACAAATATACAATAATCTCATTACCTGAGGAATCACTCCAAATGCCTTTCTCCATTGCTGCACGCTGACTGTGCTCCAGGAGACTCCATCAATCTGGATATCCCCTTCTGTATTCAGCAGTCTTAAAAATGCAAAAAGTAAAGTGCTTTTTCCTGAACCAGTTCTTCCTAAAAGGCCCACCTGCAATGCAAATCATAAAAGCAAACACTTAATCCTGCTCACATATTAACCACAGACCAAGGCAGAAACACTTAGAGATCTCAGCAGTGGAGAACAATCCAAATGGATCTGAATGGGATTGTAAATGTCGCTCATTTGGGAATGATAAAAGCCTACAGCAAGGGCTGAACAAACCACTGGGCCAGACTCTTCTTTGTTTTGTTAGAATTAACTAAGATGAAAAATCTGTTAGTTTACTCTTAGCTGAAGAACAGAAATCTGCTTATACATTATCTTGTACTGACTAGTCCAGCTCTTTGTGCCTTTCCCCTTTCTTTTGCTCTAAAGCCCTCTTCAGCAAAACCCCATCCAGCAGACAAAAACCAAGTAGGGAGTCCACTTGAATCACACCACTAAGCTACTCATTTCCATATAATTGAAAATAGAGGGCCTAACTCTGATCAGATCATGAATTTGTATTGAATTTGGGCCTGAGGCAGTGGTCACAGCACACACCATGCCGTTGCCCACCCCCAAGCAGCAATGCAAGTCCTCAACCTGCCCAGCTGGTGCTGCCTTTCCTTGCCTCTTAGGTGGGAAGAAACATAATACACGGGGTTTTTTTTAAATGTTGTGTTTCCCTTGTGGGATTGCACCAACCTATTGCTGGAATGAGCAGTATCTGCAGTAACCACCAGCAAATGCTGAGATACTGCCTTTTCCAACAGCTGGGTTTTACACAGCTAATGATGCCCTGTCTGAGTGTGGGCTGCTTTTGTAGGGTGACAATATACATGTAAAGGTGAAGAAGGGGATTCTTCCTGCTGCCTGGCATCCTTCCCGTAACAGTGCCTCAGGCCTCTGAATCAGATGAGCAGTCTGCGCTGTGTTGCACTGACCCAGTCTGTTGACTGGGCAGATTTGTAATTGAATCTACAAAAAGGGCGTGAGGGAAGACCCAGGGAACTACAGACCTGTTAGTCTAAACTCAGTTCCTGGAAAAATTATGGAGAAGATCATACTGTGTACTATTGAAAGACATTTAAAGAATAATGCAATCATCAGGCACAGTCAACATGGGTTCACAAAGGGAAAGTCCTGTTTAACTAATTTGATATCCTTCTGTGGTAAGGTCACCCGCCTAGTGGATGAAGGGAAGGCGGTGGATGCAGTTTTTCTGCATTTTAGTAAGGCTTTTGATACTGTCCCTCACAGCATCCTTCTGGACAAGTT
>NW_008796110.1:6430300-6451634 GCF_000699145.1 Aptenodytes forsteri
TTCTATTCTATTCTATTCTATTCTATTCTATTCTATTCTATTCTATTCTATTCTATTCTATTCTATTCTATTCTATTCTATTCTATTCTATTCTATTCTATTCTATTCTATTCTACCCCCTCAGCAGAGGAGAGCTCTCCCCTTTCCTGCTTGTTTTACATGTGGTTCCCTACGGGGCAGAGACAAATCCTCTCCAGTTTAAGGAGCACGCTTCAATTCTGGAAATGCTACCTTTGAGTCCAGGGTTCATCACCGAAATTGGATTGAGTTCCTAAATCATAGCCATTGAAAAAAGGATCTTTGTTTTAATTGCTCTGCCCTGTCTCTGTACAGTACAAAAGTATCTTTCATTTTCCATACTCCATTGCTTCAAGGGATTTTCCAGGAAGTAAATCCACCAGACTGCAGCGGCACCCGCGTCTCCACGCTCCAGGAATCACAGGTGCCTCTCTTCCAAAGGCAGAGCGGTTTCGGGGTGGTGCTACAGGAAGTCAGACCCCCGCTTTCAAAATTTTGGTGCCCTCAAACTTAGTAGATGAAACATTCAGTTCATGTAAACCAAGACAGATCTACCAAACCTGGCAGAGACTGGTGCTATCCAAACTAGGAGTGACGAGCTGCCTTGTGGCAGGACCAGGGAGCTGTCACCGAACATGTTTTCTCATCTACGTGGGAGACTTAAAATCTCCTCTT
Source organism: Aptenodytes forsteri (assembly GCF_000699145.1). Taxonomy (NCBI): domain Eukaryota; kingdom Metazoa; phylum Chordata; class Aves; order Sphenisciformes; family Spheniscidae; genus Aptenodytes; species Aptenodytes forsteri. The sequence continues at coordinate 6,430,994 of NW_008796110.1, forward strand.
CATCCGTATGGCTCCAGCTTAGGAAATCATGCGAGCTGTTCTTCCCACCCCACCGAGGACGGTCCTTCAGCATGAACTTAAAGCAAAGTGTTAAACCTCTGCCTAATTGCTGTCCTGAAACTAAAGCTCTTTCTTGAACGCAACCCCAAACACCCATGAAGATTAATTAGAGGTTTATCAATCTTCTAAAGAATAGAGCTGTTTATGGTTTCTTATATAATAATTCGGGGTGGCGTAGAGCCCTCCTCGAACGGGCAAGACGGCACCTCCACCCTCCGGTGCCAGCGGTGCGTTACCCTTGGCACAGCGGCCGGTATTCTTTCGTGTCCTGCTCCACCTGGGTCAGGCTGCCCCCAGCACCTGCGCTCACCAGCAAGCTTCCCTCTCCACAGGAGGAGAACGCGGATGACTTCAGGCACAGGAATAAAACTTGGGGAACTGCTGCATACATATTTTATCGGTATATTCTGGTCCTCATGGCCAGCAAACATCCCCACTGTGCTTCACTGAGGTATAAATAGCCTCGAGGTTTCTAGGATAACTGAGGCAGATTTTCCTTGCCTTTTTTTTGTTTGCAGCCAATAATCCTACAGATGAGCTCTTTTTAAGAAGAGACACAAGACATTTCTGTTCTTCAGGTGCTTTAGATGATTACTTTGTTTTGCGACAATTTCATTTACAAAACCTTGCTGAACTCAACCTACTCTTTAGTCAATTAATAGGTTTTTAATGACACTTCTATGGTTAAGCTTAATAGAAGTCAGATCAAACACAACAAAACAGTGTCTCACCCTCTGCCCTGAACTTATTGAAAAGGAAATGTTTTCTAACACAGCAGCTCCTCCTTCACTGTATTTGGCCGTAAGGTCCTTCACAGTCATTTGGCCCCCGGATGGCCAGTTCTTCTCTTCCTTCGCATGCCTGTTTTCAATTACAAGGGCATCTGAAAACTGGTTATTCTTGTGTGGCTTAATGTTTTTCATCTCTTCTGTTGGCATGTCAATGAATTTAAATATTCGTCCGACAGACCGCATCTAGGAATCAAAACAAACAGTATTCTAATCGTAATTAATACTTAGCTATCAAAACAAATAAAATCAAATTATTCCTAATTCCTAGCCAGAACAGTGAGTCTCTTTCCTGTGTAAGTTATACCATGATATAATTTTCAAAGGTAGGATACTGCCTGCATAGAGCTCTAGATTCTATTGCTCTTGTACAACTGACATTGGTCCAACCTGTGATTCCACTTGCTTCCTTTTTAAATGGACACAATAGCTCTTTCTACCTTTAAAAATGTATTTTGAAAACTGTAGATGACCTGTATTTATGAAAACAAAGTATGATCATGAAAGCAATCTTGGAGTCTTCAACTCCTTCCTCCTGTAGGGGGTTGCCCAACCCAAAAACTGAAGTTCCTTGAATAATGATTGATCTCCAAAGATCAGCAGACTGTGTGGAATTCGAAATATGTAAAGCAGTACCATCAAGTAAAGAGGAACAATCATCAGACATTAACATCTGAGTATTTATGAGAAATTATCTATAGTTTTTACCAAAAAATTACTAGGAAGTTCCATGATAATTAATTTTATATCTGTAATTATATATATATTAGGTGAAATAATCAAGTCCTGTAGTTCATGAACTTCACACAGAAGTCGCTAGTAGCAGTCTTGGCAAATTTTCAGAGGAGCATGGGACTAGAAAGGATCCTTTTGATCTTTTTTTTTTTTTCTTTAAATGGGTCAACGGTTAATTAATAAATAGTTAATTCATCTCCTTCACTAGAACTTCACTCCTCAGGTCATCAGAAAACATATTTTTAAGTCTATGGACCAGTTTGTTCTTGTGAAATAATTAATTTTAAATTCTAAATAGTTCTTTTTCCTGGCTGCTTTCCCCATTAATTTTTGGAGGGCTACCTTAGATCCGTCACTCTTTGCTCTCTACGACTAAAGAAAATCCAGGTTTAAGCCTCTTTGAGAACATACGTTAAGAACATCCCAGTTCAAATGAATCTTTCCTGTCTGACCAGAATGTACACAGCATTTTGGATGATGTTTCACAAGGACATTGTACAAAGGCATTGATATTTTCCTACCTATATTAGGAATATCTTGATTAACACATCCTAGGATCACATGCTTTTTCTTCACAGACACATCTTGTAGTCACTCTCTGATCAAGCAGTGGTCAGCCAAGCTTTCCTTCATCTTAGCCATTTCTAACCAAGGAGATCCTTACTTACAACAGAGGTTATTCTTAGCAGTCCCTAAATTCAAGCCTACACTTTGGCTACTGAAATCCATTTTATATCAGCCATTTGAGGTCACCTAATACCTTTCAGCTCCCATCATCCTTCATGCTAACATTGCCTTTCAGCTTGTGCCTTTGGCAGATATCTTCAACACAATTCTTTTTTCTTTGTTGAGAGCATTAAAAAAAGATTAAAATGAGCTCAGTCACAAATCTAATCTTTGTTGAGTAGCCTCCCTACAGCTTAATACTCACAGCTTAATGCCATTTCCTTTCTGTCCAACTCATTAACTAGTTTACAGTTCTTGTAATAATCCTGATCTCCTTCATTTACATAATTTCTGAAACAGAGCCACAGCCAGTGCTTTCCTGAAGACAAATGAGATCTACTACATTACTTTTGTCTGGAAAATAAATCATTGAACACAGTTATCAGGTCAGTCTGATGCAACCCTAATGTCAGCAAACCTGAGTGAATTCACTCTGTAAGCACTGCATCTTTGATTACTTCTTCAAATTAGTTTTTAAAGACTGCTGCCATCAGACTAACAAACTGATGGTGGCATCAATGACTTCCCATTTCTCCTTCTTAACCAAAAGTGACAGTTGTTATTCTATCACATGCCACCACCACTGCCAGCTTGGTGGATTCATTTGAAGTGGCCATTACCAGATCTCCAGCTTCTCAGCCAGTTCTTCCCAAACCCTAGGATGGAACATCTGGTCCCACCTGGTTTGCATGCGTGGGGCGGCATTGTTCCAGCCCGGTTTCACGTTTAACTGAAACGCCCAACTGCAGAACCCAATCACGTTTAGTTGAAGACTCTGATTTTAGATGGACTGAGTCACGGGTGGTGTATGTGTCCCTCCATGGACTGTACAGGAAATTTAGGGAGGCCAGGATGCTAACTTAGGAGCTTCAGTTACATGCCTACAGCTAGGCTGGTTTTTGCATGTAATTTCCACCTCAGATATTGTAAATCCCATTTCTACCTTCTGCTTCACTTTCAACTCCCCAGATTAAGCACTATCCTTTCACTGAAAACTGAGATCAAGTATTCACCCAGAATTCGGGCCATTTGCAAGTCTAACTCTGATTTTGTCAAGTCTCTCTTCTCTATCTGCTTACTGACCTCCAATGCATAGCTTGTTTTGGTTAACTAATCCATTCTGTGGAGGCTGTAATTTCTAATATACTTTTGGAGAATGTTGTTCATCCTGGTAGTCCTAGAGTATCCAAAATTTCCTACTGTTTTTTTCCTGCTATGAAGGAAACAAATTTCAGCCCCTCACTTGAGAAAGGCTTGACCTTAGTCTACATTCAGGTCTCTAAGCGCCTTAGTCCAACTAACTTAACTAGATTCCTCATTTTGTCAAAATTTGACCTTTGTAAACAATAACAGTAAACTATAAGATAGTGTTAATTCTTATTAGTCAGAAATTATTTAGCAAAATAAATAAATAAACAGATAGATACCTTGATATTTACTGCATCCAGGAGTATCTGGGCCTTATTATTAGCATTTGTTCTCTAATCTGTATTCCCAGTAATATATCTCTCTTTAGTGGCATTATGGAAAACCCTTTATACATCTTTGACCTTGTTAAACTGCTTTTATAATTCCTTCTGCAAAGTGATTCTACTTGATATAGTACCATTCCTTCCTCCTTTTCAATCCAGATTGAAATACTGTTAGGTGGATTTTCCATGTGGAAGCAAATATATATAAAATGCAAGGAAATACTGGGATAATTGCTTACATCTCAGCATCTTGAAGCACAACTGTGACAGAAGTTTTGAAAAGCATGCTAACACCCAAGCCTATCAATTACAATTCCCATCTCAAACCCTCTGCAAGACAGAAAGGCATGGTCATCATCATGTTGATATATGAATGTCATCTCATTTTGGTGATACAAGCAGAAAGACCTTGGATCAGACTGACAATTTTCTTCCTGTCTGACTGTCTTTAGTAAATCCCCACAATGAGCACCATGCATTTATTTTAATTGGTGTTTGATGGTATGTTTGTTTTCAGAAATCTTATCTTTTTAGAAATATTGCCACTTCAGAAATGAAGGTCTTTCTTGGCTTCATCAAGGGCTGTGAACTTTTGTACAGGCACGGATTCCTACAATTGCCCAAGAGATCCTACCATTATATGCTAGCTAAAATCTGCTATGAATCCAGCTGGACAAAGAGCCCTCCCTTACAACAGAAAATTTCATCTCTGTCCCAGCTTCCTGACAAATTTATCAGTCACATCACATATGCAGATATTTTAGACAGCTTAATACTTTAAATCAATTCAGAAGGATGCTTTCCTGGTTCTGTAATTTGCATTATGATTTAGATCTGGGCAGAATGTAGCATAAATGTCAGTAACATTTTACAAAGATATCCATTCTTCCTTTCACAGGCAGAAATCTTCTGTCATTCATAATGACAGGTATAGTGTAGGTGACAGCAAGTTTCTTATCCATTATTCCCATCAGCAATGTGCCTGCTATATTCACATTCTCTAACTAATGCTTTGGAATAAAGGAGTCTATTTACTACTTTCATCTAAAAATGTCTAGAGCATAATACACTATTTTTAGCCTTGCCTAACTGTATTTTACTGAGATTTTAATAACATTGCAAATTCTTTAATTTACTTTCTCATTAATATCACTTAAACTTTTCTTAATATTGAAGGAGAATTCATAATATGTAATGTATATTTCCAGAAAGTGAAAGAAGTAATTCTTTTAAAAGTAATCTAACACAATTAATTTCATCAGGCCCTATGTTCTCTTCTGCTAGAAAGGGATCAGTTACTCTCTCCAGACCAGACATGCATAGTATTCAATGACCATGTTGCAAGACACCACCTCCTCAAAACCATGCTGTCTGGAAAGCGCAGTGTGCAGCTGAGAGATCCTATGAGAGGTTGGTCCAATGGCTCATGCTGTAAAAAAACCCTGTGCATTAAGTCACTGCAAAAACTGGGTCAATGCAGGCAGACCATACGGTTTTACTGAGGTTTCACATCTTCTGCTGTCACATTTTGAGTGTTCTTATAAGACATATACTCCTCTTCCAAACTGCAAAAATGAAATATTTAGTTCATGTCAAACTTGCACTGATTTTTTTGCTCTTTCTCACACCGCTTTGCAGGCAGAAAAGGAAATGTTCTGACAGATTTTTCTTGATTCTGTTCCCTTCCAGATGACCAACACCTCACTTTGAGAATTGCCATTCTGATGCAGATTTTACAGTCAAGTATTTAGTCTATTTAAACTTTGGAAATTAACAGTGTTCTCAGGTTTTCTGCTGACAGTAGTAAAAAGCATATTAAGATCATATCCTAGTTAAAACAAAAATACTAATTGAACAGGTGAAATAGCATCAGAAAATGAAAGCATGAAAACCATGTAAACGCACCATTATTTTTCATAGTCCTAATTTTTTCTTTGGTCCTCTTCTCTACCATATACTACTTCAGTTCTTCAGCATCCCTGATGTACAGGGTGGGGCACTGTGAGGTTTAGCAAGTGTGCTTTTAATATCTATTATTTGGGGGATTCTTTTTATATCTCCTTACATAAGTAATCTGGGCAACACTAAAAGCATGGCATTTTCTCTTTCCCTGATAAAAGGAATTGTCCTTCCCAGTTACAGCGCTGCTACTGCAGGATACACATCAGTGAAGGAGGAGGTAATAAAGCATTAAAACTGTCCACTGGGACTAGCCAATACTTATCTGTGAAAGCAGCACTTACTGGAAAACTTATTTTATATTTCCTTATGAAGGAAAAAAAATAAAAACACCACAAAACTACTGTCCACTGGGACTAGCCAATACTTATCTGTGAAAGCAGCACTTACTGGAAAACTTATTTTATATTTCCTTATGAAGGAAAAAAAATAAAAATACTACAAGACTGCCTCAAGGGATAAGAAAAAGACTGAAAACCAGCTAAAGGGATATTAGCAGAAATGATCAAAGTGAAAAAATAAACCCAGCCTAACTGGTAGCTTTAAATGAAACAATGGATAGCTGTCAGAGTGACCACATATGTTTTAAAAACAAAACAAAAAACCCAAAAAAACAAAACAGAGTAGATAAAATATCAGGGCTGTAGAGAATGAAATGCCAAAACCATTATGGGGTATTAAAAGACAATGGGGATTTTTCAGTTAAAGCCAAACCAGTTCAACAGAAATTGCTTCAAAGAGAATATCTGTGTATGTAAAAACAAAATCCAACCTAGAAACTCAGATTTCTTCAATAGGTATGCCAGTGTCACAGAAAGCTCAAGAAGGAGATTGTGTGGAATAAAGTCAAATTTGCCACCTACCCATCTGTTTGGCCAGTATTTCTTCCGGTATATTTTTTTCCTTCTTCACGTGATCCTGCTTCCCTATTCTCCTGCCTTCCTGTCCTTTTGCTTGCATTTATTTCACTGATGTCCCGTACCTTGCATATCTTGTAAAACAACTCAGCACGAGCTTAATATTATGTACTAATTGCAGCAGCTATGCCTTCGGACATGGGCTTCAACCACTTGCAGAAAACTCCAGCTTATCTGACAACCAAAGACTGCCACCTACAAATGTGCTATACACTCAGGCATGCTTGTGTGCAGGCTTGTAAGCACGGCTGTCACAACTGCTCAAGGAAGGGCAAGAATGATGTCATCTAGAGCGGTGTGTGCATATCTGTAACTGGAGACACATGGAGATGTGTCAATTCTAGTGAATCTGATCCTGTGGGGAGCTTCAAAACACCCCTTGAGAGAAAAATAGAGTGTAACCAAATAGAGTACTAAGTCAGGCACACATGCAAGCCTTTGCAGGACATCTGTAACCAAATAATTGTAAAAGTCTTTAAAGAGGGAAATGCTAGATGTAGAGAATACGAAGAGTGGGAAATAATACATCTGCATCACCCAGTGAAGCGGTTTCATTATCTTGAAACCACAAAGCTATTCTTACTTGCTTGTGCACAGAAGCAGCTTTTGAATGTCAGGAAAACCATCCTGCCAGCATATCTATTAGTCATCTGGGATACCTAAAAATCCATGGGAAGGGGGTGGGAAGCTATCCACTGCTGAAAGAAGTCCAGAGGATCCACCTATACACTAATGCACCTTAGAAAGGCGATCATTAATATAATATAACCAGTGCTCCAGTACAGTAGCTTGTCTACTGTAGAGAAAAGCACTCACAAACGTCTAAAACTTGAGACTTTCTTTTCAGGGGAAAGAGAGTTACTTCCTTATTGCTACTAATAGATGACATTTTAACATCAGTGTATTTTTAAAAAGGGGAAGTTCTTTATTAAAACACTAGTGTGTCCAGCACCCTCTGAATCCTACAGTAAGACCTTCTGTTGCTCTTGTGAAACACCTTCAGTTTGTATTAAGCTTTATAATACGTGCACATGATTCTTATACAGATTGTTATACTTAAAATGATCACATTATGCCTTACAGGGTTAAGATGGAGTTTACAAATGAGAGCTGATTGCACACTGTTGTCGCTGTCGTGCCTTACCAATGGCACGTTTTACTTCATTATCAGGCACACAACTGCTGTTTGGCATGTCTTGCAGTTAGGGCAAAGAAGCCCTTTCACAAAGTGCCTGCCCTTCAAGACAGGCTGTTCTAACAAGAGAAGAAAGAGTCAGCATAAAACTTTGGTGGATAGGGAAAAAATGTGTCCCTGAATGGCAGTCAGCTTTCTGGACTATCACCAGTCACACACGTAAACAAGAGATTACATGTTGTAAGTGGTTAATTCCCCGTTTTGGGGCTCTTAAGGATTTCCTACAGGATGAGGCTGGTTGAATCACTTATTTAAAAAAAATATGTCGAATTGGTAAATATTCCTTCACTGTTACCGTCTGCCCCAATTATTTTTTTTTAAATGACAACTCATTTCATCTAATCAGGATTTAATGGTCTCCAAGATCTGCTGTAAAAGTTGTTTGTTTTCCAATACTGAAATGGTGGGCTTGAGAAGCTAATTTAGGATTCAGAGAGGGTATGACTGGATGCAGGAGATTTTTTTTCCTCCAAAATTTTTTTTGGTTTATAAGACTACTGTATTTTGTTACAAGAATTCTGTCTAAAATAAATCCTAGAATGCCTGAAGCGTAAACAGAGAAGTAACTAACTGTTACATTTAAAAATAACATCTAAAACTTTCATAAATTTAAGCTAAGGTATGATGAAAACTGCAAGAACAAACATATTCTTTTATGAGTTTCCTGTCTGCTTCTCATATCTCAACAAATAGGTGATGATAGGTTAACCTTGTGAAATATTCTGTTTTAAAGCCAATCCTAACGAACGGACTAACTACGCAAATTAAAGGAGTAAACACGTACAACTCCAAAGCCTTATCTCAGAGGTTATTTTACACAAAACCAGAAGACCCCCAGGGAAATCTAGGGCGGATTTTTAAATCACTATTGATTTTGCGTGGAAGGAGCTTAAAAACATCCATCACGATCTGCTGTGCAAAGCCCTTAAGTAGACCGAGTAAAGTATATTATATACCTTGGTAAGGTATATAATCGTAACAAAACACCTCCAAGACTTTTTGAAGTTTTCCCATCACTGCTACATCTGCAATCTGAATCCTCAAATGCAATTATTTACTGTTGCCTATTCTAGTCCAGGGAAATTTTTGATCATAAAAAAACTCAGTTTGTGCTGTGCCAAAGCCGGTAGGTTGCTATGAAAGGTATGAGGGGAACTTTTCTGACACATCTGCCTGATATCCAACTCTGAAAATAACTCACTGAACACCCATAATCAACAAAATAAGGCAACTCCTCAAAAGAAAGCACAGCACAGTGCATTTTATGCTTACCAAACTATCCACATCTATGCTTGAGTTTACTGCCCACTGCAGGGTTCCCATGATGTTCATAGCTAAAGTAAGAATAATGCCAACTTTACCTGATCCATCACCTGTAGAGAGAAAAACACATTGAATTTATATGCAAAAAAAAGCCAATAGAAATCAGAAAATTAGCATGTGTATCTTAAAATACATATTCACATTCTCTCCTCTCTTTATTTCATGGAGAAAACATGGATTTGTTAATTACACAAAAGACTGAGAGCTTAATCATCAGTTAAACCTTAGCTTTGGCACTGAATTCACTAGAAACCCTGATCTTGGTTTGGCAGAAGAAAAAATTACATCTTGGTACTTAAGCTGTGAACAGAATCAGGCCTCTGCCATCTTGATTTCAATTTTCTTTTTCCAACACACATGAATCTGTGAAATGACTCTTATCTGACTAAAACACCACAGCTAACAACTTTAAAATTCAAAATAGTTGTGCTGGTTTACATTTTCATTTCTTGGACAAAGAGAGGGCATGTTCTCCTTACTGTTCCACAAAGATGCAGAGATAAATTATTTTGCTTTAATTGTCTGCTGTAACAAGCATAGGATTTTCCAGGGATTTTCCTTTATGAGTTCATACAACACAATATAAGCATTTAAACTACCCCACTGTTGATTTTTAATCTCACTATGTGTTAAATGGAATTGAGAATTTAAGCCAAATGCCTTTCTATGATTTCTCCATTTCTTCTACGGCTTTCTTCAACAAACTTCCTCCTGTTTTGCTTATAGACATCTTGTTATCAGAGTAATTATAGAAGTAAACAATAAAAGCAAAATAGTCCTCCTGAAAGCTGACAGATTAAGAAAAGGAATTTAGTGTTGCTCCAAGGACCTATTACCTGTAACAGTAAAGTTTACAATGGTGGCAAGATGACAAATTTTCACGTTTTTAAAAAGCGCTTCTAACCCCTTTTCTCAAACAATATATTCAGAAAAACAATAACACAAGAAACAGTTTTCCTAAAAAGCGCCAAACTACTAAGCACACAAAGTGAAAAATGAGAAGGGCAGCACAGGAAAATGGCTCCCTATGAATTTTAGGGGAATTAAAAGTCTTTAACAAAAGTACTGTAGGTGCATATTTTCATACAGGAGTATTTCGTGTGGTTGGATTTTTTTTTTTTCCTAAGAATGAGGAGAGTTCTTATAGCATTTCATACACAATACAATATTCGATAAAATGTACACTTTTATATAACTCCTTTTCAACACTGAAGTATGATCAAATGAAATTTGGATATTATTAGAACCAAAAACCTCCTTCACAAAATCAGCAAATTCTTATTCATCAGCGACCACAGTATTGAAACTGCATCCAGATCCTGCACACAAAGTTCAGTGTAAAACTTGGGAGGGGGAGAATAATGCCTGAGAATCAAAATCAAAAAACATACATAACAAAAGTGTAGTGAATTAAAAACTGTATTTGAAGTAATCTGTAGCTAAACCTACTGAGTTTTTCCACAGAACTGAATTATTCCAATATTTGGGGGACATCCACTTCTTATTCTCTGCTTGTGGGAGACTGGCTATGCCTGGCCAGCCACAGGCAGCACTTCAAATACAAGTAAGATAGTAACGTATAGATAGAGTGATTCTCATTCGTGTACTGGGTTTACTAGGAGCGGCGAGCCATTTTAAGGGGATTTTGAATGGAATTTGCAAAACTTCACATTGAAAAATGGGTCAGTGAGTTGGGAATTAGAGAACTGGATGACTATTTCTGCTATTGGTGTAGCTTTAAAAGATTACAACTTTGCATGTCTTAGCCATTTGCAAATGAGAGGAACATTAACTTCTATTTACTAAAAAACTTTGAGCTATACAGATGATAATCAACATCCAAACTTTTCAGTACACTAACATGGTTACATTAATGATGTGGTTTAAAACACGAGATTACTTTTACAGCAATTACAGTCAAGAAAAGGAAAGTTCTGTCTCTTCAGATATTATTTTCAGATTAATCCCTTTAATGAGTCCTCTACAACATCAGATTGCAGATAATAATGGTGTAATTTCTATTTTAATTAAATTGTGTTCACTATTATGACATACTTAAAACAGTGACTCCAATGTATGCTAAATTTTGCAACCGTTTATTCCCCTCAGAATTTTCTAAAGCTGAGCTGTTGAACAGAAGCAGAAGACTTCCATTTCAGTACTCCAGTAAAGTTACCGTACCTGTAGTTACGATAGAGATGAATGCCACAGCAACAAAAAAGACAACAAAAATCATTTCTATCCTCATCTGGAACCAGCGCAGCGTTGACAAGTAGAGGAACCAGTTTGCCGTGTGTAGGTTCAGGGCTTTGTGAAACAAGGTCTCAAAATACGGCTGCCGCCCAAAAGCTCTCAGTGTCCACAGCCCTTTTAAACTTGTAACGAGATGGGTGAATATTGGACTTCGAGCTGTGAAGCGTTTAAATTAGAAACATCATAAACACTCATAAGCAAATACCTTTGATACAATGCAAATACACAGCCCTATGCTCTAACTTACAGCAGTATAACTATTGTCAGTGTTTAATTAATTTAACTCCAACATATGTTGGTGGAGTACATGACTGAAGTAATCCTAGCACAGGATATACAACAAGTCTTTGCATGAACTGGTTGAAATTCCATTCAGTGTATTGCCAGGAAGGGATCACATTAATTCTTCATAGTTAGCATACTACTTGGGGAAGCTCCTGGCCTGCTGTAAGATGCCACAAGAGAAAGGCAGCTCCTCCCCAGCCAAAATGAATTCCTGCAATTCTGATAACTCCATCAAGTGAAGTTTTTTTAGCATAGACAGAGTACTTTAATGGTCTGGATTCCACTGTACTGACATGGTAATTTTAAGCAGATCTTGCATTAAGTAAAAAGTGGTGAGCCAATGCTGGATCCCTGTGAACATCAAAGAAATTTAGATTTAGATCTGAGGAACTTCAGAATTATGCTTAAGTAAAAGGGAAGATGATCAACAGTGTTTAAGGTTCAGGACTGCTTTGCTAAGGATCTGCCAGTTTGTTGTAAAGCCAGGCCACAGTGCCTGATCTGCAAACCCACACTTCAGAATGAGGTTTTCCATTTTATGGGGAACATGTTAGATTCTTAGTGGGGGGAGAGGAAGGAAATTTAGTCAAATAATTTATTCAGAAATAAGAATTCTTTGCAATCAAGATATATCCATTCTAAATTTTTCTCATAAAGAAACAAACTCATAGGGCACATACCAAGTCTGACCACAATTTTTCAAGTTACATTTACTCTCAAGAAAACTGTATGTCAGGACTTTATTTGTTTTCAGCTGCAGTGGTGATAAAGCCCAGCTTTAAAAAGATCTTCTCCATTGCTCTTTGGCAGCAGAGCACTCAGTATCGGCTGGATCAGTAACAGCACTGGCTTTAAGGAGATATGTGTTCTGCTCCCAGAGACAATGGCATCTTGCAAGAGAAAAGGCAAAGAAGAGGTGAAAGGGTGAATCACTTCTCAATTGATTTGATGTGGATTTAGAAGTCTACCAATTTTGCTGCTCCTACCTTCAGATTCCAGTTGTTTCAGCTGCTGAGAAGTATGGAGGAAGTATGCCCTTAACAGAATAAAGGCTGCTATCACAGGCACTGATGCCAGGAAGATGTAGGGTTGTAATATTGAGACTACTGTTATAGCGCCAATCACAATCAGTATTAACTGTAGAATGAAAGAAAAATACTATTGATATAGTAAACTTGTCATTTTATAGACTAGAGATTGGTGATGAATCTCCTTCCCATGGCGACAAACATAAAGTGCTAACCTAAGCAGGACTTGCAGCTGAGAACAAACCTCCATGAAAATATCATGAATAACTGAGACCAGATCCATAACCTGTTGGAATAAGCTGCCATCTTTTCTAATAGATGGAAGAAGTGTTTTCTGTAGTACAACCAGTATTGCAGGCTTCTAAATTATGAAGCCACGCAAAAACAACGGCAGCTAGGCACTCTCAGTTAAAATTGTAAGAACTACAGCTGCAATATCTGCAGCCATCTCCCAAACCTAACAGTGCTGTCCCTGTCTTGTCTGGACTAGGTGTGCCAGACTGTCAGGACCTGAGTGCCAGTCTCCTGCAGCTTCTGGGCCAAGCAGTTTTTCTGAGTGTCAGAAAAAGTGGGAAGTCACACATCATTGCTTGCTCAAGGGACTGTAACCTACATATGAAACTAGCACTACTACTCGTCCTGATCAGAAGACAGGAAATAAGTCGTAAGAGGACTTGTGGTATGAAAAATTAGCAGTTTCAGGAGAAAAAAAGATGTTTTAAGGTGACAGATGACTCAAAAGGAAGAAAATCATTCCAGAGAATCTATTTAACCCACCAGAGACTACTACCGTTCTCATAAGACCTCATCCTCAGTAGCTCCAGACAGATTTAGTTAAATCAGGCCTTGGTCTTTACTCTAGAAGCACCTTAAGCACTTAGACTGTTTTTGTCTCATACCTAATTCTAATTTAAATCAAGTGTATCAGTGTACACAGAATAGCAAAGCTCTGCTTTGTATCAGGGTGTTCCCTTTCACACTAAACAACTATTTCAAACTGCAAGCTTATCAGCCTAAAGCAACTGCAAATGGACAATATGGACAAAATGATGAACATCACATTGAAACATCACTGCAAATGACCAGTCAGCAAAGAAATAGATGGAAAGCAAAACTAATTTCACATTAGGAAGAAACCTGCAGTTGGTGCTTTTGCTACTAAATCCACATAAATTCAAGGAAAGATTTAAATTCCCAGCACTCCAAGTCAGAGGTCTTCCACGAACAGGTAAGCATGTTCCAGGTTTCCTATCCTTTGTTTTCATCAGAAATCTGAGCAATGCAATAGCAGCATCAAATTTTATGAAAAAAAATTACTGTAACAGCTGAACTAGTCAAAGATTTCTTTCACTGTTTTCCTCCTTTCTCTTAGAAGAATGGTGACACACGTGGGTTATGCTTGTGCAGGCTGTATAGCACTGGTCTGTAGCAATGCAAGAATGGATTTGTGTTTACTCATTATTTCAAACTGCAGAATTTAGTACCTCTTGTATCTCTAATTGTTAAGAAGCAAATGAGCTGTTCAACTGATATTGAGCCAAGTTATACAGCTCTCACATTACTTGAGATTACACAGTCACACACTGACTGTTTTAAGTCCCATTTCCATCATTTACTCAAATTTTGCAAAGGCCACCATGATGCCATATGCCATCACCGCTGGTCCAACAGTTATTTCATTAAAAAGCTGAATATGAAAATTTGTGTTATCTCATAAACTCCAAACACAAAATACATGTAAAGTCAAACAGAAGATGACACCTTCTTTAAAAAGGCAGTAGCAAAATTCGACACACAAGCCAGCTACATTGGCATATGCTCGGGGAATGGCAGCAGAGGGCTCGTGCAGCCCAGTTAAGAGCGGCAGTGCGGCGCTGCAGTGACTCCAGGTGCTGAGTTTTCAGGCCTGGAACAGAGGCCAGATGGGGAGACACGTTCCAGTGCTTCCTCTGTGTCACCAGTTTGGAAAATGCAGCTGGTGGTGGAGACAGCAATTCAGCAAGGGTTCAGGGTGGCGATGACTGCATCAGCCTATCTGCTTTACCAATAGGGGTTTATCATTTAGGGAAAACCAGTCATGATCATATGTATAAATGTCCAATGACATTTTGAGTGGGACTATATTAAACCCTAGGGATGAGCATGTCATATCAAGGATCTCCAAAAAATGATGACCCCACTGTAAGCACTGGTAGAACTGCTCACTCAGAAGTCTAAGATGGATGTCAGAACTAGTGGCAATGCTACTGCCATCATTAGCTGGCTACAATTCATATCCAAGATGTATGCAAACAGGTCAGATTGCTGTCAGAGAAAACATCACTGTTGCTATCTCTTGTCATTGATGTAAAGGTTAATACTGCTTCTTTTATGGGCAACTGGGTATATCACAGTGACTGGAGAGTAACCCTGGCCTCTTTCATCCTGAAGCCTCATTTATCCTGGATGAAAAGCCCTGCTCCCTAAAAGGGAAGGTCCCCTGATATATCTAACACCTATAAAAGTCCTAAGAAAAACTATGTCATGACATCCACAGCCGCAACAGAGAAGGAGGCAGTGTCCCTAAACAAGGAGTTAGCTGGAGTCATCTACCAGCTCTTTCTCATAGAAGAGGGAATAAGAACCAGCTCTAAAATTTTGCATCAAATTCTTGGGAAAAGCTCAGAAGTCAGAAGGATGAACTTATGCAAACATAAACTGAAGGCTAGCAGAGACCAAGTCTCCATCTCCACAAGACTTGGATTTAGGCATCCCAGTACATTTAGAAACTAACCTTTCTGTAGATCTCTGCACCTGGGAAGGAATAACCACATTCACCAGTACAGGCTGGAGGCTGACTGACTGGGAAGCATCTTTGCAGAGAAGGCCTTGGGGGTCCTGGTGGACCATGAGGCAGCAATACGCCCCTGCAGCAACAGAGGCCAACAAGGGCAGCATTGTCAGAAGATCAAGGAAGGTGATCCTTCCCCTCTATTCAGCACCAGTGAGACTGTATCTGGAGTGGGCTCTCCAGTACAGGAGAGGTAAAGGCATACTGGAGTGAGTCCAGTGAAAGGTCTTGAAGATGACAAAGGGACTGAAGCACCTCACATACAAGGACAGGCTGATAGAGCTGGGATTGTTTAGCCTTAAGAGAAGGCTTAGGGGGATCTTATCACTTTGTATAAGTATCTGATGGTATTTATTATATTTATATAAATTATAAATTTGTGTATATATGCAAATAATTTTTATAAATTATATATTTGTTTAAAAATTATAGATATATATAATTTTGAGAGAGAGAGAGAGAGAGAGAGATAAAAATCCCAATAGGTATTTGGTGCAGAGCAAATGAGCCTGAGTCAGATTATTCCCAGCGGCACCCAGTGGGAAGATAAGAGGCAATGGGCACAAGTTGAAATGCACAAAATTCCATTTAAACATAAGAAAAAGCATTTTTTATTGTGGGGATGGTCAAACAGTGAACAGATTGCTCAGAGAAGTTGTGGAGTCTCCACCCTCGGAGATATTCAAAATCCAACATGGCCCTGAGCAACCTGTTCTAGCTGACCCTGCTTTGAGCAGAGGGGTTGGAGAGGTCCCAGGCCCTAGGTCCAGAGGTCCCTTCCAACTTCAACCATTCTGTGACTCGGCAATAATCAGCACAGAAGGAGAACGTCATATGTATAACTTCTCTGTATCTTTCAGAGGAATATGACTTTGTTCATTAGCAGAGTCTATGGAAGTCTGAAGCTGCCAAACAAGTCTGAATCTATGGAGGATCAGAAGAAATCTATGGAAGTCTGAAGCTGCCAAACCAGTCTGAATCTATGGAGGATCAGAAGAAATGTCTTATGAAGGGATGACTGGTAAAAAGCATTCAAGACAGCGGGTAAGTTCAACGATCTTCACCAAAAGAACCTGGAAAGACAGGGCAGCTTATCATGCATGTCCAGGAGCCTCTGCAGTTGAGACTAAGGAGACAGAGGTGAACCTATGGGACATTAGAGTACAGGTTAGCCTCTGAAAGGCATCAGAACAGAAAAGCCAAATCTAGGGATTTTCCTTATCCTTGAAAACATGAAAAACTAGTCAGTTTCTTGTAGAGAGTTTGAAACGTAAAGACAGACTAACTAAAACAATTTTGGAATAACATCCCCATGGCAGATCCAATATATCAGAAACAAAATGGCCACACCAGAAAAGACAGTAGTGAATCCTGATCACACCGAAGATGACATTAATGATTCAGAGAAGGTCTCAATGTCCATGTTTACTGATTCAGCAAATCTTCATGACATCAGCAGGACGTGAAGTAGAGCTGTAATGTCCTTGAACCTCTTCATGTGGAGCTGCACTGGCCTCTCTAAAGTCATGAGCCAAAGTTATTGATAACTAACAAAGTTATAGGGAAAGGGAGTCAGTTTTGATCAGACCATCATGTTGGTAGGGGTTGTAAAGCAGAGCAAACTCACAGATGGAGACAAGCAATCTATGCAGCAGAGTGTTTGGGTTGATTAAGTCGGGCCTGCATATCTCCTAAATAAAGGTAGAGAGGAACAGGAGGGCCAGGGAAGCTTTTGCTTTTATTTTTCAAATGTTCTGGGAGCCAGCTCTATCTGACGAAAAGCTGGCGTTGCAGCATTAGTGGTGGGACACTAATGAGGGGTGCTGGGATCCACACAGAGCCACAAAGTCTCAGGATGGGGAGCAAACAAAGGCATCCTCCTTGAGAAACACTGGAATTGCCTCTATCTCTGTATTTCTTCAATGTTCTCTTCAGTGTGGATGAATTGGAAGGTCATTCAAAACTCAAGATTTTGCAATGCATGGAGTGTCCCAGGAGGTATGCTGGAAACAAGCCTTTCCATCCTTTCAAAAAAATAAAAAGTTTGCAATTCTACAACTCTTAGGGATGTAAAATTCCTATAAGAGGTAGAGTCATCTAAAGCTCTCCTCCATCACAAATGGTTATCCAGTGCCTGACAGACTGAGCTTAAATCCCAGAGACTCAGGGGAAGCTATGAAGATGCGAAGGATAAAAGACAAAATTAGACAGTCAAACTTGTGAGGGGGGGGGAGGGGAAAGGAAAAAAAAAGAGCAGAACTGCCCAACTGAGAGTTGAAAGCACATCATCATGGGTCAAACTGCCCAATAAGGCAGGCCTGGAAGAGTTTCCACAGAAGATAAAAGAACAGAAAAAACAAGAATATAGTCAACAAAAGAGAAGAAGGAAATTAAGGGTGATGCTAGCAAACTCGGAACAGAAGAGGGTAAGGAGGTAAAGTCATGAAAATGACTGAATGCAGCATGAAAAAATTACTAATCTTGAGCCAAGATAACTGAAAGAAACTAAGGAATGCCCATTACACCGTTGACATTGAATATAGGCAGCAGCAGGGATACTTGTACTGAAGGGCAAAAATGTTTCTGAGCCTGAGTACTAAAAGTGGTTTGCACAAACAGTGGAGGTACATATATGGGCAAGTACTCAAAAAAGAAGGAATGAAGTTGACTTACAATATAAGCAGCTATGTAAACAGATATACAGACTGAAAAAAAGGAAGAGGGATTTAATTCCAGTTATTATTTCTTCTTGTTAGTATGATCTCTTTTGCATGATGTATGACTGAAACTTTACAGTGCTATAAGAGCAAAATTTAGAACTTTTATTCTACAAACCTGAATGAAGTCAAATACTGTAAGTGGAAGTAAGTCATCCAGTACTGCCGTATCTTTTGAGAATCTGTTAAGCATACCACCTATGGATTAAGAAAAAAAAAGAAAAAAAAAGAAGTCAAATGTTTTAACACCTCAGAAATCCTACATTTATTATTTTAACAAAAAGTACAACTTTTTCTGACTACAAAATATTAAGGGTAAGAAAGAGATTTTTTTCTTGTACAAGCAATTCAATTACAGTTTAGTGGAGCTACAGCTTCTTTCCCCAGGGAGGAATTTGGCTCCACAACTTCTGTTTCAGCTCTTGGAATCTTGGAAAAAACCCAGAAAAATGTAATAAAAACAAAGAAACATAATTAAACAGGACAGAAGCAGAAACACAAAGCATAAGGTCTGTACCTCTTATGCAGCAGGCTCTGCTGATACACAGATAATTTGCACATCAGCATTTGTATGAGTTTGTGCACCAGTTTCTTAGCTGCTGAGCAGAATGACTGTATTAATCACCAGGTAACAAGAGAATTAAGAATATAGTGGGAAAATGAAGGAAAAACCCTATGTTGTATTGTCATTTACCAGTGTCTCCTGTAATCTAGTACGCACCAGTAAGAAGGGTATGGGATAGGAATTTCATGTACAGCAGGAGATGGGACTTGTTGCACCAGTTATATAATGAACGCTGTATCAACTCCAGAGCCAAATTTGAATACGCATACCATTATTCACACTAACTGATGTTTTATGTCATTTTAGTAGGACTACTCATGAAATAAAGCACTATTTATCATCCACACCTGACTCCTTGTCACTCACCACATAGCTGACTATATCTTTTCTGTTGCAGTTTTATACAAAGTCTATTCATTAGAAGTTATTCTGGTTTTATTGCCTCATACAGTTAACAGTTAATTTTCTCCAACTTACAAGGTGATATTTCAGAATCAGAACTGACAACTGAAATATGTCACACTTAAAGTGCAATCAAGATTCATTAAAAGATTCACAAATTACTTTATGTGGCAAACTTTTAACATTCAGCCTGACTGAAAATGTAAATGGAAAGCAACAGTATCCTTTAACAGAATGAAAACTGTTTAATTGAAATGAAACCCATACATGAGTCAATCAGTTCCCATCTCAGTCACCTGCTTTCCAAGAGTTGAATGTTGACATAGGTGCATGAAGAACTGCGTGCACCATCTTTTGATGAAGAGTTTTAGACACTGTTATAAGCGTATGCACAAGGGGCAAACCTCTGAAGATTCCCATGGCCAGCAGGGTATCTGCCACTCCCACGTAGATATAAATGATATAGTAGCTGCTAGTGACAGTGACAATCACAGGAGGTTTGTCAGAGGTACTGTTTTCTGATTGTGTTGTATTTGCTTTCAAAGCTGTCCTGTATGATGAAAATTAAAAATAAATGCATTACTGGAAATTGCATTTTTTTCTCTTTTGTTTTCTCTACTAAACAAATAGTACTGCAATGTTCACTTGTTTTAAAACTACGTTAATGGTTAGTTATATATATTTCCAGTCATTTTTTAAATAGTCCTGTATGTTTGAAATATAAATTATGAACTAACCCATGTTCCACTAAGGCAAGGTTACTCTGTGTGTGTTCAGGGGTCAAGGCAATAAATGGCTTATTCATCTCCTCAGATACCTTCGGTGATTCAGGCACCTATCAGCATTTGTGGCAATTTCTGAAATTAGTTGCAATTGTGCAATGAAGGGTTTTTACCAAGTTAGAAATTAAGCCATTGGTATATAACTGTGACCCCTCCAACAGCTTTCTCCAAACTGCTGTGAAAATGTACTGCTTTGTTAGTCTCTTGGAAATCTACTGCCAGTTTAATCACTGACAAAACTAGCCTAATCAAGGAAAATGCATCCACTTCTTTTAACCAGAAAAAATAGTTTAAGCATTGAAAAAAGTGAATTATTATGGAAGTAAAATGCTTCAGGTGTTCTATAAAAATCAAAGGCCTTAGTGACCTATTGTAAGGGGACATCAACATAAATCCCTCCTCCTCCAGATCAGACCTAAGTCACCATATGCTTTCTATACTCAAACATACAGACTTAGTGCTGCAGGACTAAAACAGGGATCAAAAGCATTAACCCAGGAAAAGCCATACTGCTGCTCAGTATGTTTTAACCTTCATCTGCCTGACTGTCATTTAACCTCAGCTGGCAACCACACAGCCGCTCGCTAACTCCCCCCCCCCCCCC
>NW_008796110.1:6452065-6463740 GCF_000699145.1 Aptenodytes forsteri
GCCCCCTCCCAGCTTCTTGTGCACCTCCAGCCTCCTCAGTTGGTAGAGCATGGGAAGCTGAAAAGTCCTTGACTGGTGTAAGCACCACTTAGCAACAACTAAAACATCAGTGTGTTATCAACATTATTCTCATACTGAATCCAAAACACAGCACTGTACCAGCTACTAGGAAGAAAATTAACTCTATCCCTGCTGAAACCAGGACACTGACCCTGCAACTTCTGGGAATTTTTCATAGATGAGCAGAGGAAATTGTACAAATGGGGTCTTACAGAAACTGCTCCCCTAAAATGTTCCTAAGCAAACGTCTTACCTGGCACCTCTGAAAGACAGCGGTGGAACACAGTGTGTTCAGAATAACCAAGTCCATGCATCTCTAGAGTGAACTGACCCAGGAAAAGTCTTGCGTGCGTTGTTATGTGCTCAATAACAAGGCACAAACCATTTGATTGGTAGCACTTAAAGAAGTACCAGCTTAAGATACCACCTACATGAGGTATTTAGATCATCCATCTATGAACCATTTTATTGAATATAAGCTCGTGCCTATCCATATAGACTTCTGGCAGACTTTATTAATTATTTATAGCAAAAGTCAATATAAAGGAGTCCACCAATCTCTCAATAAATGATCACCACTACTTACTGTTTAAGAAACCATAACCCAGCAAGAGAAGCAGCTACCTGTGATCAAAGAAAACAGAGTCAATTTTTTGTCTTGTCACATTATGTACTTTTTCTTACTTATCTTCTTTCACTGACTTTATAATTGTTTGTAGAGAGAGCATTATAAACGGATGGAACTCAAACTTCCCTGAAGCAAAAACCTTGTCATATCTGCTCCTCTTTCCACAGAAACCATTTAGTGCATCCCACCAGGAAAGCTACATTTAGACTTGTATTACATCAGGCTCTCAAGTGCCTAAATATTCTTTTATTGTTTTTTACCGTACTATTAACAAAGGCTTGCTAATGCATTCCTAATGACAATGAACATTCACTGTATGCTTTAACATATTTTAAGTTTAAAAGATTAATATTTCTTGATGGCCCTAAAAGAGTAAGTCTCTCAATATCTTCAAAGGCAGCTATTCAAACATGAATGTCAAACCTTTAACGTTGTTATTTTTGTATTGTTGTTCTTGCTAGCTGGTATCTACATTTGAGATATCTGTTTGTCTGATATTGCTTGGCTGCTAGTTTTACATAATTCTCCAAATAATCTATTTTAATATTTTTAAAATGTGAAATAAAACCCTTTTTATTGTGAGATGCTTTAGTGCTCAACAGAAGCTTCCTCTATAACACATTTTCTTGTCTGTCCACTGAGACATAGTTTCTAGCATCCTCTTCCCATATATTTTTATGGCACTGGTACAGTAATGTATTACGATAATACCTCAGCACATAATTAAAGTCTTCCCTTGGGAACCACTAACTTTCGCAGGTCTTACAGTAAATAACTGAAGCTTGACCATGATGCCCTGAATTTACACATTTGTAAGGATCAGGCTTCTTTCACAATAATGTTTTTACATCTCCCAGCAGAATTGTGTTCTGATCTTGACTCCTCACAACAGAGGACCACTTTTTTTCAGCTGGGAAGATGAAGGTAGACAATACTGTGACAGAATAACTTCACAAAGCCTTCTACATGTTTCCATTCATAACTGTTCTTCCAGTTCAGCAACCCTAGTCTCTGGGTTTTACATCTAGGAAACACAGTTTTGAGCCACTTAAGTAAGCTACACACACCCCCACACACACCCCCCGCCAGTCTAGGAAGAATGTACAAATGATGCCCTATTTATGGTGATCTGTGTGGACTCACCTTGGGACCTACAATACAAAACAATCCATTCTAAATCTAAAATAGCATCTCTAGCATTTCCATGATAGTCCCATCCAGCTCTGAAGGGTGTCAAAACTCCACTTTCAATTTACTTGTCACTACTCTCTCAGTTCAGCACTTGGATGTTCATCACTAGCCTCTCTTTGTTGTCTAAAGTCAGAAGGGTACAAAGTGTTAGCACAGGCCACATAACCACTTGGCATGGTATTTCATCTCATGCACAGAGATTTGCTAAAGGTTATATAGTCTGTGCTATGACTGAATATCTTCCAACCCATTAATTTATCAATAGGCTTTTACTTAAGCAACAGTCACACTGGAAAATTTAACTTAGATGGATACATTCTTTGTCATAAGATTTGTTCTTCAATTAGAAGATGAGGCTTTTGAATTATTTAAAAAGGTTTTAGTCTAATTTAAAAGCAAAAATTTGTAATCAAGATTAGAAATGTACACTGAATACATGGGGATAAATCTGATATACCTCAAAGTTAAAATTCCCTTTTCCCCTACAACTCACATTCAGCTTTGCTGTTGTAGGGTTACACAGCCATTTTCCACTACCATGAAAATAAAGCTTACATGATAAGAACAGCTACACATCTAAATACTGTCGTGTTTGGAGGTGTTTTAAAAATTTGTGATCTCAAACTAGATCTAAGCTCCAGGCTTTATTCCTGGTCTAAGCTCCAGGCTTTATTCCTGGTCCAAAAGAACTAATTTAAATCATCTGCAACATAACATTAGTGTAAATTCAGGATACCATCAATCGTAACCTTCTCCAGGTGTGATGATACTAGAAGTGTGAATGCCAATCACAGAACTGCTAAAAACATTTCACTGACACAATCAGCCAGAAACTAGTCCTATATTCCTAATGGATTCTTCTCTTCTTTCATTCATGTTGAAAAATGCCAAGAGAAATTGGTACCATATTTTATAAGTTGACATATGAATACAGTCTCATTAATCTCCTAGTCTTCTCTCCGAAACACATTCCTTCCCTCAGAAAAACACTTGATTTAGGATATTAATTGTAAAAGAGGACACTATGAGATTCTGTATATAAGCTAAAAGTCTTTCCTAAATTGGGAGGCAGGACAAAAAGCAGGCAATTTCTGTTACAAGAAAAATAGTCAGACGTGGATGATCAGGCAGATGTTCTTCAGCACTTTTTCTGACAGTGTTTTCCACTGTACTTGGACAAATTCTTCTCTGCATGCTGCAGGAACACCTCATCCATCTTTAAATGCCGTCACAGGCATTCAGCTCTCTGCCTTACTCACCACTCTTCTTTCACTAACAGCAAAGCTACAAACTCATTTTTGAAAGCAGTTCTCCAGAATTTATGCATGTGCTCATCAAAAAAGTTATAGTAATTATTGTTGTTAACCCCCAAAGCTCTACAGAGATATATTTTAAAGGAAAATGGAAGATTATTCACATGTGAACAAGAGACCTGCATAGGGCAACAATTCTTATTTATGGTACCACACAGCAGAAAATAACCAAGATCATTTGAGAAGGTGGGTCTTCTGCTGCCATGCACTAATCACTATCTTTGGTGAGAAATGCTCGTCTGAACAGTAGAAAAGTCATTGCAATATCATTTAACAGCAGTTGCCAATAAGTGGTACATACGTGAGCTAATGTCTTGATGCTTTATCCATTTATCCTCTTATCACAAACAACACAGTTTGAACAAACATCATGTGTAGTAACATGACATCAAGCGCAAATTTTCTTACCTCAACTAAGAAGACAGTCACACACAAAATTAGAACAAAAATCAAGTTTTTGTGGATGGTAACGTATCTGAAATAGGTATTCCATGTGGTAACAGTACCCATGCTTTCAGCATCATCAGTAAAGCATTCCTGTCAAAGAATTGATAAGACCATAGTCAGAATGATAATAATATCTATATATGAGAATTTCTGACACATGAATGCTGTCATTCTTTCTACTAACTCACTCCAAATAATTGAACTGCAGCATTCAAATTGGCTGATAATGGCTGGAGAGGAAGGTACTGCCTGGTTGAGTCATCTTTGATATAACAACACCGTTTAGAGATGATTTGAAATTTTCAGACCACTCTGCAAGAAACAACCAAGATTTGTCCAGCACTACTAGAAGCCCAGAAATGGTTAATCAATAGCTATTTTCTTTCAATGGAGATTATTATTGTGCTGTTAGAGTAAATTTGTAAATACTCTGAGGGTATTTTTTTCTGCTAAGATCAATAAAGCAAAAGAAAAAATGGGCCATGCTTCAGCAAATTATGAGTTTAAATATTTCTTGTAGACTTTTTTCCACCTAGGAAACTACTTTAGAAAATTTTCCTACCCTGTGAAAATCAGCTGTCGGTTTTAAAAATGAAAGGAGTTCATCATGACCAGTTGATAGTTATTAGAAAAAAGGAATTTTGGTCCAGTTCTTGGTAAAAAACTCAACTTTAATTGCATAATTCCCAGCACATCCATAAAAACAGAGTAAAATCCAGCTTACTCCTCTGTTCATTATCTGTATCAGAACATGAGCTAAGCAGTCTGACAAATTTGTCAAATATGATCAAATTCCAGTTTTAAAAACTGTGCTAGTACTTCAAACGTATTTTATTTTTTCCATGAGCCTTAACATTTCAAATGTCAATTTTATATAAATGTTTTAAAACAATGTTTTTCCATGTTATGGTTTCAAATTTAATTTTAGTGTAAGTAATCTTAAAGGTAGATTAAAGTGCAGGAGATTAAAATTCTGTATTGAAATCCTCTACAGGTAGCATTCAAAAACTATAAAAAATCAGGCAAAATAAATTTTTGAGGATTTCAATGATTTCAAGATGATATTTGAGTTAAAAAAAATCACAGATATTCCAAAAAGATATTCCACAGAGAAGTGTTGCATTAGGAATGACATAGACAGGTAGAAAAATATTTAAGGAGTATATTGCACTAAACTATCACCATATCAAAAACCAAGACGAATGTAAATCAACACACACCTTCAAATCCTCTTCATTGATTTCATCAGTTATGTCCAAGACACTGTCTCGAGACAAACGCCTGGTGTAGATATCTATCTCAGAAGACAGGTTTGTCTGAGGCACCATAGACATTTTCCGAAATGTTGTACTTCCCTTTTTGGAAAAGTTTGGTCCATAGTTCACAGAGGTGCCCGTCATCAGGTTTAACACAGATTGCCTCCTCCGACCTTGCAGAATATGGTCAGTGTTTAGCATGCTACTCCGAAGCAGACCTACATCTCCCTGTTCCAAGTCAGGTACCAGCGAGAACCTCCTTTCTGGTGGGTCATTGTGGCCATCTTCTATCCCATTGACCTGCATCCCGTTCCTCTGCACTACTGAGAACTTCCTACTTGCATTAAGGGGGTTAATAATTATGGAGTTCTTCCTTTTGTCATTAAAATCTGATGTTTGTTTAAAAGATTGCTTCTTTATTTCATTTCGTGATCCCGTGCCTTCTCCTTCAATGGAAAATCGTCGAAGAGTTTCGGTTAGAATTGAATTTCTTCTCTCTGCACTGAACTGATCAAAAGAATCAAATCCCATCAGCTCTGAGCTGAAGTCTGGCCGCTGACCCTGAAGTTCAGAAAATGTTCCATAGAAATAGCAGCTCCCCTCATGTAAAATTAATATTTTGTCAGCAATCTTTAAATGTTCCAGTTTTGAAGTAACCAAGATCCTAGTTTTATTTGCCATCAACTTGCATACACAGCTATAAAAGATGAAAGTGTTAAAAATCAGATTTTTTTCTTCATGATTAAATGTTGCCTTTATCCCTTTCACTTTCAATCTATTTGCTTTTACCTGCCCCCCTCCCAGTATGAGCAGTCTTGGATGCTCCCTCAAACTACAAATGAGGTGGTAAGGCTGAGATGTGTAAAGGGTGAGTACTTTATTGCAGGAACCAAAAAAAGGGGGAAAATATAATCATTTTCAGGTCAATTCAAAAAGCACAGTTCAACATGAAAATGAAATATTTCTTTTCATCTTAGGGTTACTTAGATCTTTTGCTACCAAACTTAAAAGTATTAGCTCTATTTCAAAACTTCAAACTTACAGTGACTGAAAAGCTCATGAATGGCAGTGTGTCCTTACTGTTTTGAGCTACACCACCAGGACAAGCCAAAATTCTCTGTCTTTGGCCAACCTGCTGCCAATCTCTTGGTCAGTGGGCACTTTCAGGTGACCAGTCTTTCAGTGATTAGAAAAACAAGACAAAATATAGCTTTTTGTAAAAATGTGTACTTACAAAGCAGGGAAGTGTTTTAAAATTAAAGCCTTTCTGGTACACAGACACACCAGATATAAAGCCATGCACTCTGGGAGTAATAGATTATAGCAGGCTCAATACGTTGAGATGGAAGAGGGAGCAGTAATGCTCACACCTGGCCCAGGCTTGTTCCCAGCACAGTACGCTGTCCTACTGCTAACACAAAATACTCAGTCACGAGAATCCCTAAAAATAAGCATCCCCAAAAGGTATGTTTTTGATCACTTCAGTATTTTTGTTCTGTTATTAAATTTCTGTTCTTGGTTTTACTTTGTGCTGCTTGGTGGGATTCTTAAATACAATCTATCAAAACATACGGTACCTTTCAAATATCTCTTTTTCTGTAAAAATGTCTAAATGTCCAAAAGGAGAATCCAGGAGATACAAATCAGCATCTTTGTACACTGCTCTGAACAGAGAAAATGGAAATGACATTAACTTTCACAAGTCTTATAAATTTACATAAATATAATTTTAAAAGAATGTCTTTACAGTTTTGTCTCAAAACCCTGTAATTATCTGATAGACTTTTCTACAGCATCAATATGGAGCTGGAGTTCAACGCTAAATGTGCTTATAAGACGCCTTTCAATAAAGCCTTTCCTTGCTGCAGACCACACTACAAACTAACTCAGTTTTCCATTAATTTCTGTGCAATCAAAGGAAGCTATACAGCTGCCTTTTACACAGGTTACTCTAAAGACCTGCGTATGGCCTGAATCTGACAGTCCCCATCGGTGTACAATGACCACTTAAATGGGAATTTAGTACCTACTGTAACGTCTACTGGTGCCTGAGGGAATATTACATACATGTAAATACATGTGCGAAAATACTTAGGTCCCAGCACTTAATTTTAAAAATACTTGGAAATAACTGGTGAGCAAAGACAAGTGTATTAGTGAGCCACGATCTTGCAAACATTATCTGAAATGGCACTGTACAATATTTCGAGTTCAGGACATGAAAAACTATTTGTAGAATTAGGACCTTAAGCTGTATGTGCCTGGACATGGCTCACTGAGACCTAAACCTGTGGTTAAGAGGGGTTTTTTTAAACCAATTTCAATAGAAGCTAAAAAAGGCCCCTTGCCTTCCTCCGTGAGTATGAAAATCATGATATGATATGAATCAGGGTATAATTAGTAAAGAAAATTTGGACAGCTGCATTTTGGTGCTTTTTAAAGTACTTTAAAAATGAGTTTTAAAATCATTATGTTAAACAGTGTGAAAATATTTAACCACCAGGAGAAAAAGCCCTCAATAATAGCATATTATGTTAATAACCAAGCAACTTTATTGAAAAATCCTTTGTCACGATGGATTTCACTGACCATACATTATGATGCAGTGGTTGCACAACAACAGAAAGCTCACACTGTTCTTGGCACTTCCATCAGCAAAAAGTTTGCAGTTTTTTTCCTGAAATAATGGTAGCACTCAAATTATTGCTTTAATTTCTATGTTGGACTTAGTAGCTATACATGACTGGCTTTAGGGTACGGGGCCAGTGAGCTAGCTCAAACCCATGGCATGCACTGTTTTTTTCCCTTGGTCTGTCCTTTCCCCCGATTGTAGCTGCAGACACTGACAGTGCTCTGTAAGAAAGATGGACTCAGGCAATCTCCATTTGCTTCTCATGATGGCTGGTTGATGGCACTTCCAGCAGGGATTCTCATTTCACATTCTCATTCTCACTTTGCACAGAGTACACCAGACACGTGTATGCAGCCAGTTCAAGCAAATAACGTCCATCTTATTGCCAGTGCAGATGGGTACAACCCGGGGCTGTAATCCTAAATTTTCTCCTCTAGCTTTCTCAGAGCTTCATCTGCCACCCACACCTCAAAACCTGCACACCTTGCTGTATGCTGAGCTTAGACTGGAGCCCAAACAAAATGTAAAGCAGATACAGCCACTGTCTTTGGGACATCTAATTGTTTTAAAAATAATAATTACATAGCTGACAATAAAAATATTATATCAATTCTGTGACCCTCCAATGAATGAGCTGTGACCATCTGAAAAGTGACAGACATGATTATTCATAGAATCTAGGAAATACTTCACCTAAATGTTGCATTTTAAATTAAAATCTAAGTGGGTCTTGTTGGTTGGGTTTTTTTTTTGCTCTGAAAGCTTTGCCTGCTCCTCCTTCCTCTCTTATTGCATAAAACAGAACCATCCATATGCCTCTTCCCTCTCACAAATCCACTAGAAAGATCCACACTGAAAGCCTCTCTATTTTAATGAATCCATCTTTTAGCCTTACACAGACAGGCACATCTTTCATGGGATGCCAGTGTGGATCACCATAATGTGATTTTACTTCTACCCAGCATTTCTGAGCATGGGAACCAGCACAATTTGCACTTGGCACAGAAATAAATGGGGCCATTTACACATCAGAGCTATCGTTACTGGATTTCTGATGATAGCTAAGTGATTCCGCTGAAACACATAGCTAATTTATAAGACAAACACCTATGTTATTGTTCCGTAGACCTTCAAAATTACTTACTAACGTTGGAAGGTCAAACAGACAAGGCCAGACCATTATTCATATGTACTGACTAGCCATTGCTTTCCACTTTTTCTTTTTACAACAGAAAAAGACCAAAACTATTAGCAACTTTTTTTGAAACATGGCATTTTTTTCATTTTTGCTACCTGCAGACAGGGAGCATGTCATTAATCAATATATAAACTGCTTTGTAGAAGTGTCATAGCAGGGAAAGATCCTGGAATATTTCTTATTTGTATCTTTGTATGCGTTTCTTTGGTGCCTAGAAACCTACATTTAAAGGTCTGAATCTCCAAATGGCATCTTGCATCAGGGAGGGAAAGGTTCATCTTCAGCTAAGCCATTGCATGCGTCTGACATCAAACTTTTAAAATTCAATAAATAAATATGCAAGTGTATCACAAACACAATTGCATAGCAAAACTCAGATTTCTGATAGTAAAATGAAGTTCCTGATATACCTGGAGGATATTTATTTAGCAGGACTTGGTTCACATGTATTTAAATGCTTAGTCATCATACTTTCCTTATACATGAAACAGTACACTACTTAGAGAGCAAAATACTCACCTTGCTAGTGAGATTCGTGCTCGCTGACCTCCGCTCAGAATTATTCCACCGTCACCCAGCACTGTATAATCTTTGTCTGGGAACTTGGAAATGTCCTGTTAACAATTTTTTTTAAAGAATCAGACATGTATTTTCCATATCCAAGAAACTCAAGCTACAGACTGGATGGAAGCATAGTGTACAACAGTGTACAGACAGGTTAGACAGAAGTTGTAAAAAAAAAAAAGTCCCACAGAAGTTTCTTTCTTTCATTTGTTTATGTAATCAGAAATGGCAATAAAAGAAAACATATAATTCTATCGCAGAGAGCAATTACAAGCTGCAAGATCTCAAGAACAAATATTTGTCTTAATTGCTAGATCTCCATAAAAGCAAGGAATGTACCTTCATACAATATCAATCCAAAACGTTAACCATTTGAGTTTTCTGTCAAATAACAATGATAAATGCACTTGACACTGAAGTTAGGGAGAGCAAGAAGCAAACTCTGGATCTGAACTGTTCAAAACCCAGAGAAATTTATATTTCTGGCAGGTTTTTTAATGAAAAGGCTTGCACAAAATTCCTAGCCGGGAATGCCAGGAATGCTCAAAGTTTGCAAAAGGTTTGGGAGCCAAGTTCCACTGCTCAGGCTGTAAGTTACTCACAACTCACGATTATGCTAAAAATGAATCTTTAGCCAGTGATAAAAACAGAAAATACCATTTCACTCTCATGTGAGACAGAGAAAGGAGAAAAGGACATCCTCGTGCCCCACCGGCAGAGGTGGCCAGAAATTTTCTTGAGAGGAGTATTTAGCACCAACACTAAGGATCCATGCAAACCACAATAATTCATGGAAGTGGAGACATGGAGAATGGCTTGTGTGCCTGAAGGCTGCCTAGTTTTTCTACTTTTACAGTTGCTTTAACAAAAAATGTTAATTCTGCCTTCAAGCCTTACCTGGCCCATGTCCTTAAGCCAATACAGTGACACCACTATCACTGTGGTGGTGGTAGTTTCAGGGGACTTTTCCCAGAAACACGGGCTGGATGACCTCCCTGTGCCCCAGGGCGCCTAGGTTCCAGCGGGTATGACTCCAGGGCAGTTTGCCATGTGCCAACCTGGAAGCCCCGACTGTCCCAGAAGCTCCCAGTGCCTGCACTCCCCGCTCAGCAGCACTGGACTGCCGCTCTTGCCTGTGCACATGCTCCCACTCCCAAGGCAGGGATCTCCCGCAGCCAAGGAAGCTGACCGAGGCATCTGATACCAGACAAAATCAGCTCCAGTGTCCTCACGCTTTACAAAGATTTTCCTTTTAGTGCAACTTCTGGGGGGAAAAAAGTGGCATGCAAAATCCCTCAGAAAGTGAGCTTCCGGAAGCAGGCTTTAGGCAGTGCCTTGAAAGATGTGGCCCGTTTTGGGGTCTCTCTTCCCCCGGGCAGCCGAGGGACACGCAGGAGCTCAGTTGTCTGCATGCACTCTGCAGCACCTACAGAAATCCTGCAGCGTCTGGGAAAAAGACTGGAAGACACGTGAAGCACTTCCAGGGCGATACGACCTGGGATTCTAAGCTGAGCTGCTCTCTGGAAATTTGCGTTTCATACAAAGTCAGATATAATCCAATTTTGATCACCCCTGCTGTGATATTGATGGCTAATCACTCTCTGTTGGGCAGCCTTTTGGCATTCCAAGCCTCTGAGGTTTTGAAGAATAAATAAATAAATAAAAATCCTTCGAGAGAAATGTTTCCTTCTTCCTCCCTTGTAAATTGGCCTGACCTCAGGAAAAGAGTGAACAATGCCGTTCAGCCCTGGATCAGTGACAGATGAAAGGTCCAGCCACTCAAGGACTAGAAATTGACTGCCTGGTCTGTCAGGAAATGGGAGATTCTCCCAACTCTTTAATTTGATAATAGCGTTTACTTCCTGACTTAGAGGATTCTGACCTTAAAATCAAGATGCTCTTATGTATGGAAAAGCTATTGCAGGTGATTTTTAAATTCTTCTCATGTTAACTAGTTATTTCCCTCTTGTAAAAGGAGAGCCACACAAGCAAATCCCTGGTTCTAATGTAACATCTCTGGTATTTGCTGAAAGAGGGATGTGAAAAGTAGTGCCAGCAACATATTTAAAGGACGATTTCCTGAATGTGACAAAATCGCCTTCCTATAGGTCATGAAGTATTTAGAGAGAACATGTGAAATTCTGGCACAAAAGCTTTTCTGGCATTTATTTGAGATCATAGAATCATAGAATCATTAAGGTTGGAAAAGACGTCTAAGATCATCGAGTCCAACCAGCAACCCAACACCACCATGTGGGCACTAAACCATGTCCCTAAGCGCCTCATCTACACGTCTTTTAAATACTTCCAGGGATGGGGACTCCACCACTTCCCTGGGCAGCCTGTTCCAATGTTTAACCACTCTTTCAGTAAAGAAATTTTTCCT
>NW_008796110.1:6473806-6520904 GCF_000699145.1 Aptenodytes forsteri
CTGCTGGCCACACTATTTCTGATACAGGCCAGGATGCCATTGGCCTTCTTGGCCGCCTGGGCACACTGCTGGCTCATGTTCAGCCGGCTGTCGACGAACACCCCCAGGTCCTTTTCTGTCGGGCAGCTTTCCAGCCACTCTTCCCCAAGCCTGTAGCGCTGCATGGGGTTGTTGTGGCCGAAGTGCAGGACCCGGCACTTGGCCTTGTTGAATCTCATACAGATGACCCGCTCAGATCACTTGTGGTTTCACTATGCATGTGGGAGTCATGTTATTTATCTGTAACTTTGCCATTTACCCAATATCTTCACCTGAACATTGGGACTTGTGTGGTTAAGTATCTAGATATCTAAGCTGATTTCAACTGTTTCCCATTTCTGCCAGTACTGCTGCCTGTAATGGTGCTGGTGCCATTACTGTTTCCTGATCCTACTTCTTCGAAAAAAGCCCAGATGAAGAACTGGGCCCAGTGTGTCTTCCCCTGCAAACATCCTAGCCCTACTGAAATTAATTCCTATTGTTTTAAATGGTGGTGGGATTTCGTCAGATATATTTCTTTGCAGGTGTGTCAACATGGAATTTTAATCAGACTTTTAATGAGTTCCCCTTCTGCTCTCTTCTACCCTTCACCTCAAGATAATATATGGCATGGAACAGACAAAGAACTTTTCAGGCTGTAATTATAATAATTAAAAAATGTTTAGTAATTTCTTTCAAAGGCGTAAACAGAGTGATGAAGTCCAATAGACACACAATGCTATTTGTTGGAACATGCATTACCTATTGTAAAAAAGTACATAGGGCTGGTCCAAATACATCCTTGCTGTCATTTTATGCAGGAAGTGAAATCAAGCCAGGGACAAACCTAACGTAATGATGCTGAACGGCACAAAACCCAGTATATTAATGAAGTAGACACTGGATTTTGTTTAACATATCTATTTCTAAATGCCTAAATTGAGAAACCTATTGGTAACTATTCAGAGAAGAAACCCCCCACAGTTCCCACAGACATTAATTACTTTTGTGGGTGTTTCTAATATCAGGAGCTAACAAATCTCAAGTTGCACACCCAAGGAGAAGGCACCCCTTTTAATATCTGTTTGCATTTTTAACAGTGTAAATATCATATTCATCTACCTCAGCAGCAAAGGGATGACCCTCGTAATACCTTTGGGCTTGGTATGATAGAATATAGCTGAGATCATTTAAGGTAATATCTCTTTTCAGGGTAAATAGGAAATATGGTCTCGTTAAAAAAAAAGGAAACCTCAGAATGAACTTCACGCTCCCAAGTCTTTTCTGTAGAGATTGTTTGTTATCAAAATTATTTGATAAATTATCAGCAACAATTACAGTAATAAAGCATGACAGAAAATAGTTTCTAAGAACCATGCCTTTCAGCAAATAGTTGCTTTATATATCCAAGGCTACTCAAACTACTCAAGCAGTTTCAATGATAGAACATACGTATTTTACTTATGGGGCCCCTTTTTCTTCCTTAAATATGTCCTTAATGATGTGGCTTTCGATCTTCCCTCTTCTGCCACCCCTCCAAAAAGATAAAACCGTCATGAAACAGATAGAACAGAGCAGCAGTCTAGTCTCTCTCCATTTCATCTTCACTAACCCTTTCCTCTATTTCACTTCCTTTTTTTCTACAGTCCCAGTTTCTTTACCATCTCTATCCCCTTCCTTTTCTTCATTGCCATTAACATTCCCCATGTTTATTTTCACAGTTCCCAGAAAATCCCCCCATTTACATTGCTGCCTCCTTCTCACCTACCAAAGTACTCCCTTTTTCAACGCCTTATTTCTCTCTGTATTTTACAGAAGCTGCCTCTGAATACACTTTGCAATTCCCTTTCTGTAGTATGGACTATTTGCAATAAATTAGAAGAAAAATACTGAAGCCTTTATTGTATAAAATTCAAGTAAAGCTGAATATAAATTAAGCAGAAGCAGCACCAAGGGCTTCAAGCAGGAGCTGCAATACCGTTCCACCCTATTTGATAATTTTTCTCTTTAGTTATAAGAGGAAAATTTACTGTTACCTGCTTTCTCACTAACATGATTATTTCTGTACTTCCAAGAAATCATATTCAGTTCTCATATACCAACGAGGTAGAAATGGAACTGAAACAAACCTCCAGATTTGAATTCAGTGATTACTAACAATCTTTAGATGATTAATTTGAAATGTCATTTTGCAGAAAGCATAACTTTCAATTTGTCCTGATTTTCAGAAAAGAAATGATCTTGAAAGTAAGACAGGTATGAACTAAACTGCAAAATTTGAAGTGTTAAACTTTTGAAATCAAGTCTTGTGTTTCAGACTCATACCTACCAGTGAACATTTCTGTTAATTTTTAAAAGATGAAGAATTTTCAGTAATTTTTTATATTTTGGCTTTTGGGTAACCAGCTTGAACATACTCGAGTCCTCATTTTCCTGGGCCAGAAGCCAGAAAACCAGATCTCTCTGAAGTACTTCAAATCAGAAATTACTTTTTAAAATTTTATTTTATTTAGGTAACTCTCCACTCTCTGCCTATGATTCTTGAAGCCGAAACTTTTGTTAGATTTCAGCTGAACCATTTATGAAGTACTCATGATCCAAAAGCATAAGCTTTGTTTTCGCAAGAGTTTGTGACCTTGAGCAGAGTGTCAGGCTCACCCAAAACTCACACGAATGCTGGCAAAACTCGCTTTCTCTATGGTGAAACATTCCCGCGGAACAGATTTTTGAAACATGAAGTAGTTGGTATGCTGCGTGTGGGTAGGTTAAACACAGGGTAAGGGAATTAAATACAATTCCAGAAGTGACACAGAAGATAGGACAACATCCAAGGTAATCAGTCCAGAGCCCTGTACCTAAGACAGGTGGGGAGTCTTGACTGAAACAGATTTTTAACCAAACAGTATCAACACAGAACATTGCAGAAGGGCTCTGTTAAACATATTTACTTGATCGCTGATAAACTTCTTGAAGTCAGTGCATTTGGGAGTTTGAGTCTATTTTTTTCTCTAATTGAGATGCTCCCCTGCTATGAAGAAACTCTGCTAGCTATTTACTTCCATTTCCCCCAAGGAACTCACTGTGTCAGCAGCTTCACAGCTGACCTGCCCGTGATTTTGGGCCACAGACAAGAATTTCAGTTAGAGCAGTCTGCTCATGCCAGTGGATCATACCAGTGCAAGGTGGAAAAAGTATAAAGGTAGCCAGCTTTTGGGCCCACGTGTCTGAGATGCAATGGTTGCAGTGGGAGATTTGACATATTATGTGGACTTTCTGCCTGAAAGAGGCATTTATGCTATTTTAGCTGTTTACATTAGGATGAGATGAACTTCACCTTGAAACGCCTGTTGCTCTCCCCAGCTATGAAGACAGGCTAAGTAACTTGCTCGCACGTCGTTTACACTGTAGACATGTACCTGATGAGGTAACCAAGCTCTCTTGTAGAGAATTACCTACTACATAGCACCCAGTTCCAGACTTGAATCCTTATTGTTCCTCTCTTCCACACACTTTGTAATCTGCCAAAACCCCTTGTGAAAACAGGCACAAAAACAGGGCACAAAGTATTTCACTCACTGACATAATAACCTCTCAACTGATTTAGTTATCTGCCAACCCCCCCCCCAAACCAATCAACCAACCAATAAAAAACAAACAAGCCCAAAACCAGCACAGATAAAAGGGGCTGGAGCAGTACCGTTGGATGCAAGGATATGTATTTCTGTTTCAGGGCATCCTTGACGTTGCAGTGAATTCATCGCCCAGTGATGGATGCCATCCTTTGCAAGGAGACGTCGAACGCACAGGAACACAAACCAGGGCTTGGCATATTGACTGTCTCTTTCTCTAGTTATTCTCTCCATAATCTAAGTTCTTAGATGAAAATTAATCTCCTGCACTCCCTGTAAAACCAGCTCAAAAAACCACAGGATCTGGCCACAAATTTCTTTAGTACTATTATATGATTTGATTTCACATGGAAACACTTCCTCTATTTGCATGCCACGTTAAACATTACATTCATGAGCAGCTGGTGGCTCTCAAATCAGAACATATGTTTACTTTAAGAGTGGTAATCTCTTAAAGGTAGTTTGCCATTATGTGTTTATGGCCTCTTAGGTAACTATTGAAGGATCAAATGAACTAACTAGGTGGAAAAATATCTATCTTACCTTGCAAAACACGAAAGTCATGGAAGTATGGTTTCAAAACTAATGAATTACTGCACCCCTTCAAATGGGATATGATGCTTGTTTATTTTTTAACACAAGAATAACTGTAACGGGCCTGCTTCTGCAGTCTTGACTGGAGGAACGCATTCTCTTAGGATGATTTTGTTCAATGTTAACAGCATTTAGACACAAAGATTCTTGTTTCAACTGTCCAAAGGTTTTACCTCTTTAATGTAGGAAGTGCTAAAAGCAAACAAAATCCCACACCCTGTGTATAGTAGGCTATTAATACTGATTTTTCAACCTAAAAATCTGAAAATCAAGGAACGTTCCTTCCCCATTTTTCATTACATCAGTAATAAGGATTTTGCAAACCCTATTGGCTACTCCTACAAATTCCCATTTATATTCATGTTATCCCTGCCATGACATCAATACAACCCTTCAATTGCCGGGGAAGTTACACTTATGGAACTACTTCAAATTTAGTAGCAAGTTTCCACAGACATATAAACTCATCCAGTTCACATCTCCCAGTGGCTTCTGCTATTGAGCAATGAGAATAAAAATCAATGAATTATGCAGGATGGTTTCTCAGTGTTAAATTTGTTCATACATGGTCCCTAATTTGAAGTGCTAGGCAAAAGTTCACCTTGTCTTGCTAATTGATTTTTATCATGAATGTGATGAAAAGTACTTGATAAAAAGGGTAAAACACCTTGTCAAAAGAAAAAAGGTAGCATAAGCTGAGGCAGCACCAATTCATCTTATCTTACTTTTCGAGTACCTTTAAGCTTGCCTATGGGGACTCTCTTTAGGAAATGAGTTCAGAATCCGTACCAATTACATCTCAGCTTCTCAATATCATAGCATGCCAATTTAAGATTTTAAAGGTAATGGATTTGTGATAATACCTGCACACTCAAATTTAAACCCATTCAAACAAGTTATTCTGAATAAAGGACAAATGGTAAGGACTACTGATCTGTGCTGCAGGGGTTTGATCTAGAAGTCGAAATCGTTCACATCCATATTTGCAAACTGGGACCTTCATTTTAGAAGGCGTGTTAAATTAGGTACTCACCCTGCTTGCTTGCTAAAATATTCGCTATTTCTCGAGGAAAAGAAAAAAAGAGGAAGAAGGCAGTGGAGAAGGAACAAGTAGCCCTTCTCCTATGCCTTTTTGTAAAACCTTTTATACTGTGATGTTTCACAGAATGTATCATGTAATTTAAATGTATTGGCATTCCCTGGAGTTCAGCATCACACAAGAATAAGGGCAATGTCTACGCACCACTTACATCTCACTGCAGCCATATGTTTGTGCTGGGCTTTCAGAAATAATTTTTGCCAGTAAAGCAGTTTCTGTAGGATATCAAGAACGCTAAGGTAGCTCTTAATTACAGTCCCTTCATCTCAACTCCAAAGCAGTCTTTCTGTTGTTCTATCCCCTTCCACTTCTCTTAACCTCTGCCCATTTCCAAACTCCAGTAATTAGACCCACATTGCAAAACATGATTATACCTCCCCTGATGCCCTACTTACCCTCAAAAGAAAAATATAATCAAGAAATTCTCGGACACCTAAAAATATGGAAAGCTCTGTGAAATATTTACTTGCACCTTCCATCTTTCATAATTTGAGATAAATTTACCTCAAGTACTTAGCAACTCTAAAGAGGCTGTACGTGATAACTCCTTAGCAAATCAACTATGTACCAATCCGAAAATTCAGGCAGAAAAATGTAGCGCTGACTTTTCTGAAAATTCTCATGCACCCCAAATTATTTGTTACACTTGCTTAATATCATTTGCATATCTCCATAGACCTAAAACAAAGTGCAGAGCACCTTGTATGAAGTCACCCAGCTTCAGTGTCCTGTTCTGCTGATGGACAAGAACAGGCTATTCACGGTGTGTCAGGAAGCCCCAAACCTATGTATATGGCATTGTATGACATGACCCACATAGAGTAACCTGTAGTATTTTATTGGCACTAATGAAGACAAAGGGAAAAGACATCAAATTTAGGAATTGGACTAGGTCTTCAGTATGCTTCCTCTATAGGGTGATGGTGGAGATGGCAAAGCAAAGGGGGCATTTCGCAGGTATGTTACTTTTTGCAGTAATAACACATCTATTTGCCCACTGGGTCAAAGAAGATGGCTTTGTATTCCCAAAAAAGTTTTTGTGAGCATGGGGCTTGGAAGTAAATCTCATTTAGCCACTGTTAAGAGCTGTATGTTAACTGACTTTCAGCATATGTGCAATAAGGAAATAAACTCTCTTTTATCACCAATCCTTGGTTCACCTTGAAAAGCCCATATAAGAACTAGACTCAGCAACAGGCCTACATTCAGGTGGACTATATAGCTATCTAGGAAAGCTGCAGAGAAGGGGGCAAAGTGAACTCCCTTAGGCAAAAACCCTCTGGTACCTCTCCTTTCTGAAGAATGAGAACACACACAATCCCAATCCAACAAAGAACTAACCTTTGTCATAATAAACCCCTAAAAGGTCATACTGGGGAATGAACAGGGAATTACTATTTGAAATCCATCCTTCAATCTGCCATACTAAGTCCTGTTTGGTAACTAAGATGAGAAAGCTAACGAGACTAAAAAGCATAAAAATAGCAACAAGGTAATGCATTTGGCTTCCTTCCAGTCCATTCTGCCTTCTCTTCAGGCCAGCCCAATTTATTCAGCTTCAGTCCAGAAGAAAATATCCTTATAAGTATCAAACTTGATCTCAAATAATGAGCCCTGTTAGGAGGTGAAGCATATCATTCTGCACAGAGCTGCACCAACACAGATCAAAGCTGGCTTGACTGAGCCTGTTTGGAGAACAAAGGAGCTGCAGCCTATTGAGACACCAAGCCATCCCACCAACACCAAGACACTGAGCCATCATTAACCACCTTCTGCTCTAGTAAAAGCCTGGGCTGGGAAGCCTCTTTGGGCAAGGACAGCTTGGAACTGCTGAAGCCAGTTGTTTCTCGGAGCTTTGGCATTAACTACAACTTTTAAGACGGGGGTTAAGGACTACTCTCTTTCGAAAGCCTGACACAGAAGTTGTTAATTCTCCTGTCTTCAGAAGCTTTCAAAGAAGATTTCCAGCAAACCACAATTCAAACACAAGCTGAAATGGCCATAAACATATAAGAAAAGATTACTTTATCGCTTAACTATACCCTGCTCTGAGATAAAGCACAGTAACCTCATCTTATTTTTAAACAGACTAGCTATTGTTTTCTTGCCTGACTGGCACTAAAGGTAAATATGTTTCACTGTGTGGCCTAAAGACAGATCCTATTCAGCACAGTTAAATATTTATTGGTTTTGTCTACATGTTACAGACAAAATGCCTGATCTTAAGCCACAGCAATAAGGGTGGAAAGGTCTAAAATGCTGGCTCCTTTTGTATCTTGCAATGTGAAAAGATCTCTTTTCCTACACTACCTTCTGGCAACATCAAACACACACAAGGACACTTCCACGTCATTGTACTCATTGTGGGCTACATGACACATAAAGATTGATCCTACAATAATTTCCAGTGTGAGAATTTTCAATGTGCACACAGAAAAACACAACTTCAGTCAAGATTTTCCTCTAAATAACTCAGGTTTCTGGCACAGAGTTCTAATTATTCCTGGAGCCATTTCTGAAGTGCAAAAGAAAGGAGGAAAACAGGTTAATTTCCAAGATTGTAAGGAAAAGCTTCTTTATGGGGAAGAAACATGAAAAAAAATTGGTAGGAACAGTACTTATTACATCATTTCTTTAACATTAATATGTTTACCCGGGTTTTAATTAGCAAGGAAGACTGAGAAAGCAGACACCTTATAATATCTGAGCCAGCTTTTTTAGCTCCTGTTATGTAAACTACCAGAAATGGCACCGTCAGCATATCTCCCAAGGAGCTGGCAACAGGCTGACTTGCAATTCCACAAAATTGGGATGCCAGGCTGAGTTCCTGAAATCTCAGAAATGTCTCGCTTACTTAAAGCTCCACTCCCTGACTTATTCTTTGGGGTTTTTCACTTGGGTTGGGTCACAGGTCTTAAGAGTTCTAGCTGACTGACCTCTTCTAGTTGGCAGGCTTTGATGACACTCTTGTATCGGTATTCATCATAGGATACACCAAAAATTATGTTTTCTTTTATTGTTCCAGGCATGATCCAGGAGACTTGAGGTGAAAAGGATATCCTTCCACTGTGTTTAAGTCTACCCTGTGAAGGCTCCAATTCGCCCATTATCAACATCAGAAGAGAAGTCTGAAAAATCATTAACACTTGGTTAATATACCAGAGATCTGTACAACCATAAGAAATGCTAAACAAAATGAGAGTCACTCTGCTAAGTCACTTAAATGGTACATTTGTCTTGTAAAGAGTGTCCCTATAAGTACTGATCTAGTGCAAGCTGCAATTAATGGAGATTTTCATGATACATACGGTTCTGAAAGGCCTCTGAAATGAGAGAAACTTCATTCAATGAACAATAAAAATTGTGCAAGATATCTTGTAAAAAAAGCATGCTGCTGCAAAAGTATGTATTTTTAATTAAACTTCCAGTAATTTTACAAGGTAAAAATGTGAGTATCTGTGAGACATATACAGACATAAGGTATTAGTATTTATGGAGAATGTTATCTGATTTTTAACATTATCAGTGATTATTTTGTTTGTTCTTTGTACAACACAATTCATGTTTACAACTTTGCTAGTGTTCATAAGCCTTTTACCTGTATTGCCTTGAAAAATGCAATTTCTTTGTGTGTGTGTATACAGTTACTCACAAACTGCTCAGTGTGATCTGAATTTTCCTCTGTAACTGTTAACTCATTTACGTGAATACATGACCTAAGTATATTTACTGTTTCCCTTCATAAAAGAATTGATTGCAATTTCAGTACTGACATGTTATAATTTCAAAGTTAATCAGTAGCTTGTAGTAACCTTGTCACACATCACTGGCTACTAGATCAAAGAATAGAATTGAGAAATACAAGGAAAAATATGTTACAGAGCCATTCCAGTGGTGTTCTTATCACTAATAAACAGTCAACAAAGCTGGGACGTAACAGCCAAAGATCTAAAAATCTGTCTAAGTCACAGTTTCATGCTGTCAAG
Source organism: Aptenodytes forsteri (assembly GCF_000699145.1). Classification (NCBI taxonomy): domain Eukaryota; kingdom Metazoa; phylum Chordata; class Aves; order Sphenisciformes; family Spheniscidae; genus Aptenodytes; species Aptenodytes forsteri. The sequence continues at coordinate 6,483,133 of NW_008796110.1, forward strand.
CCCAGAGATCCTTTGACAAGTTATACAATATGTGGGGGGAGTCTCACAAGATTCTTTCCATTATACCAGAATCTGAATTTTCCAAAATGCTGAGTAAGAAGTTTCTGATCCTGCAAAGGACAGCCGCTTAGCATGTTTTGCACACTGGATGTTAAACTACTGTATCTTGTGCCATATAACATAAATGGGAAAAAAAATCAAACCCAACCCTATCTAATATTGAAGCAGTATTAAAGAGCTGATGTCAGGTTTTATACCTGTTATAGATAAAATAAGTGTGCAGTCTGTTTCACAGGCCTGACAATTCCTGGAATATATAGTAACAGCCTCAAGCAATATGAAGGAAACAAATTAAGAGGGTGTAAGGAAAGGAGAAACTTTTTTTCTTTTGGGGTGGGGGGTGTAAACCTTATTTTTTGTAAATCTTTCAGATAATATTGTAAGCCTGTTATCTTTATTGCCCTGAAAAGTGCAAATTTGTTGTATGTATATACTCACATAAACTGCTCAGTGTGATCTGAATTTTCCTCACTTTCCTAAGTAGATGAATAAAGGAGATATACATACGTCCTTCAGCACTTTCTAGTTGACATTTTTGTATTACAAGTATCAGCTTTAGCAATAGCCATCTGAGATTATCAGCAACATAGGAAAACTATTCTGTTAATTCAGAAGTATCACAGTAAAATACACCTCAACATATCAGCTTGAGGACAACCTCATGTCCTGAGTCCCTTGCTCCTTCCTATTGGTATCATTACTGAAAAATAATACAGAAGCCTTGATCATTGAAATTGATGGGTCCTTTGCCATTGATTCCAACAGAGCAAAGATTTTACCCAATGCAAGTAAAAGAAATCAGAATATGTTCACCAATAATTTGTTAAACAGGAAAAGAAAAGTTGCCAAACGCATAATGAATGTTTGCTTGGACTTTCACATCTCCTCAGAAAACCCAGTCAAGATGAAAGACTCATCTAATTACTTGCTGTTCAAAGTGAATAAGTGTATCACAGCTCAACTTATTTTATATTAATGAAGTTAATCAGATGTATTATCTGCAAACTAAATGTATTGATAACATTTTGGGGCTCTAAAATGATGATTAATCTAAACCACAACTTTTTTTAAAAAACCATCAGTTTCAGCAGCACCTCCCCAGGCTTTCACATGGGCCTCAGGGAGCCTGTCTGAGTGAGGAACTGTAGGAACCGGAGCACAAGTGACCAGATATACCACATGTCCAGGGCATGCGTCTTAGTTACCTGGCTAATCAGGCTTGCCAGGTTACTGACCATCTTGTGTTCAACTTTTTCCTTAAAATGTTAGCAAGGCAGGGAAAAAAAAAAAAGTCTGCTTTCTAGCACACTGAGCCATCTGGATACCTATGCTACGTTCTCCAGTTTATTGTTTTAAAGGCAGGGAGATTCTCACCATGAGCATTAACCTTAGGTTTCAGTCTGCATTATTGCTGCAAATCCTCTTTTACTTCCGATGGAAAAATAGTTTCGTAATTTAAATTGCTATTTCCTTATTAAGTCTGTATCCCTGTATGTACAAAAAATATCCAGCAAACTCTTTCTCATACTGGCCACAGAGTAACACTTCAAATAACTATTGGCCACTTTATTGAAACTTACAGTTTATTCATACTTTTTCCTGCAGCGATCATTTTTACAGCAAGCACAGGATAGCAAGAATACAGTAACAATACAGAAAACAACACAATATTATTCCTTAAAATTATTAGGACTTTTGTTGAAAGAACAGAAATAGAAATACCTTGCCTGCTCCAGTAGATCCAGAAACAGCTAATAACTGTCCCTTCTCAATCTTGAAATTTATATCCTGAAGAACAGGAGAGGCATGAAGGGGAAAATTACTGAAGAAGAGATTGTTGTCAGTGCTAGGAGCTTTGCTGTTGTTGTTTTCCTGGTTTGCTTTTACAAAGAGCTCTCCAATTCCCTGCAACATGCACAGATGTGTATTTGTATGTACATAAAAAATAAATAAAACATGCATATGCAGACATGTATATCATACTATGGACTTATGAAAACATAGGAACTTACTTTTCTGATGTTACTTTTCCTATCAATAACATATTTATTATATTGTTAAATAAATATATTTTTAATGTATGTATTGTACTTGCTCCTAAATTTGTGGATACAAACAAAGTTTTTTTTTATTATAGAAATGCTTTCCAATGTTTATACATGCCACAGCCTGATCCTGCTTTCAGGTTGGCTTAAATCAGAAATAACTACTTATTACAGGCCTTAACACTTATTAAAAGGTCTCTTCCAAAGTTTTTCAACCGTGGATAATTTGATATCATGCATTATTTACTTGCCATATATTCCTTGCCTGCTGATAGCTGAGGCCCGTTAAAATGAAGGAGTGTAGGCTGCTCTTTCTAGAGAACACCAAGGCAAATATCGGTAAAAAAGATACACTCTGTATTTTAATTTAGTTTGGTTAAAAGTACTAACCTCATCCCAAAAAGCTGTTACTTTGTCCAGCTCAACCCCAGTGGTTGTTAGATTATACTCCAGGGATTTATACTCTTTTTTCAGTAAGAAATCCTAGAAACACCATGAAAGCAGATGAGAGGAAACGGTAAGGGACGACGGCTGTATCACACAAAGCAGATGCCAACACTGAGCACTAGCTAATATTTCTGATGGTGCTATTGGACTGTAGTGTTTTTGAGAGAGGCATAAATATAGCTTATACAACATCTTTCGGATGCAGAAGGAAATGTTTTTGAAACTACCAATTCCTTCATTGCTAGTGAAAACATAACCATAAATGTATTTGGTTCCGGTTTAGAAAGAATATCAAAACTTGGCATTTCCTTTGCTTTCAGGACTTGTATCAGGCAGCATCACCCCTTTGACCTTAATCCTTTTCAAATAAAGCTTTGTTTTTGGAGTAGGATGTGGAAGGTCTTACTCTGGTAAACAGTGAAACAAAGCAGCTATGTGCTGCTATCTCCCTATTCCAAAACTGCAAGAGTTTAAAAGAGTTGGAATGATGTCTCTACCAACAACAAAAAAAAAAAGGCAGATAATGATCCTGGCCAGTGCAGCACTGAAGTAGAGTAATTTCAAATGACACAAGTCAGCAACCCAATGCTTGTGCTACCTTCTGGGATAATATTAGGAAAAAAGAGTAAGCCTATGCTAACATAGGAAAGATAACTTTTCTATTCCATGATTTTGTTGTCTGTCGGTACTCCCTCCTCTAAATTGTCTTTTAAATTATGTGGAACCAAGTAGATCTAGTGGACAAACTAAGCAGATGGTAAGGGGGAAAATCAGTTCTCTACAGTAAACTTGCAAATTTCCCGAGTAGAACAAGCAGAAGGGAAAAAGCAGATGATTGAAAGGGCAGGAACCAAAAAACTGGAAGGCAAAACACACACAGTTTATGCAAAAGAAGGAAATGATAGCTAGGCTTTCATAACAAAGGCAGTGGGGTCATCCAGTGGAGTTGCTGGAGCAGTGATAGTCAGAGAAAGCACACTGATCCTGAAAGACTTCATGGTCTAGAAAACATGGGTCTAGCTACAGGGCAAATACAATAACCATGGGGACATATCTGGCTCAGTGAACTCTTTAAATTGATGAGGAAATTAAATCAGAGAAATGTATGAGTGGTTTATTTTTTTTGTTTATGTTTCTTGTGACAAGTAAAGGGCATCGGTGTTCTGGGATTCTGTGCAGTCTGTCTATGGGGTCTATACTGAACGTGCCACAGAGAGATGACTATTTATGGATTCCAGAGCACCCACAGACCTAATACCCCAAAGACAAGCATTCAGCAAAATGAGGGCAACGGTATGACAACTGGGCTTGCCAGTTCTGTGACAGGGTATAGGATACGCTCTTCCAGGAAACAGGAGAGACAAGACACCTCCACTAACGCCTAGGGAATCTGAGAGTATAAGGACTGCCTAAATTGGGACCCAACAAGGCAGCCTTCTGAATGTTGAATAGAAAGGTTTATGGCTAGATTTCTCAAATTTTCTGCCCAGTTGAAAATCATAAAAATCCAATACCTACTTCTTATTCTATATTAAAGTTCAGATTTCTGATTAAGATCTTTACGTTCCATATTAGGCATTTTTATCACACTAAAAATAATAAAATGTATATTTTACCAGAAAAAATCTATTAAATATGTAAAAAAAAAAGCCTAAGATTTCACCCTGAAATAGAATAAGAATTCTTTTCCTGAGGAGTGATTTCAAAACAGCAGATAAGAGAGAGAGAGTTAATGAGAATTCACCCTGATTTGACTCTGCAGATAAGCCTCTCATGCTGGTATATGAGCAATTGATCTCAGTAGGTAAGGTAGGTAATAATTATTTGACCGGTACCTTAATTATGTTTGCTGCTCATAATGAATGAGATGCACATTTGCATAAGATGCAGTATCTCTGGCTGTTCTTGCCACTAATAGCTAGGAAAACAGAAGATCTGTGACTGCAGCTACTGGAAGCCATGCTATATAAAACATGTACTAATTTTGTAATTTCTTATCTGAAGGAAAAACGTCTCTTAAGCACCACAACTCCTGATATATTTTTATTACGTTCCTTACTCTGCAATGAGAAGAAATAACTAAATGCCACTGTTTCAAAAAAAGCAGCATGCAGGTAGCATGAGACTCTTGTGGTTATGCTGCCTGGGGAACCATATAACAATATCAAGATTTATAATGACATTTCATGGTGTGTAGTCAAAGCAACATATAGTATATTCGGAAAGTCTGCTTAAATGCTGTGCTTTTGTTGATCAACTGATAAGATAACATGCTATAAAGAATTAGCTTACGTACTTGGGAAGACTTTAGTGTATGTACCCTACCTGTATTTTGTTTATTGCTCCAATAGAGTCATACCAGGTCTGTACAGACCCGGGAAACTGCCTGGTCACTGTCATTCGAAGAACAATGCAGAAGGAAATGGTGGTAAATATTTTTCGGAGAATAATTCCTTTAATCACAGCATATGGAAGCACAGCTAAAAACACCACAAAAAAGCCTGAAAAGAAGAAGGCTGAGCTGTTGAAATATCTCACATAAGCAGCTTTTCGGGTTAGCTTCAGTTCAGTTCTGTTAAAAAAACAAATACAAATAATTAGTATAGGATTCCACAGTTTACATCTTACAAATATTTTGGATGGAACTGTTGGTAAAACGATTAACTCAGAGGCTCATTCATCCTTGATATTTTCTAGGATTGCAGTTAAAAAGCAAGATTCAAAAGAATTTTTGGACCTAAAAAATAACTGGAGCCAAATTTTGGCACCAATGTTCAGACATGTCAGACAAAAAAACAATGATCTGCGTCATGATTTAGATACCTTATAAAACCACAAGCCTCTACCATTCCTGGCATAACCATCCTTAGGCATCTAATGCTGTGGTATATGATACACTACCAGAAGCGTCATCCCATACTCATCTGGTCATCTAGATAGATAACTCTCCTAGAAATAAGATACTTTGAAATGCCAGATTTGCTATACATGACCATAAAAAAACTAAGAACAATCCACAATCCAATTATAGTGTCATCTCCTTTTGCAGAGCACCCTACTAACAGCTTCATCCATGAAGTAAGGTATCAGTTAACCTCAGCTTGAAGAGGTGGAAGGCAGAGAGTCTGCTCCCCCCCCTTCCTTTCTCCATAGAAGCTCAGTCTACAGAGCAGCTTACTGACCGCTGTGCAGTCAGGAACGTAACTGGTGATTACTCTTAGCTGCTTCCACGATGTCTATGCGTCTTACAGCAAGCACTAAATAAAAAGAGAAACAATCCAGCGAGTGCAATTCATTTTCTGAGTTGATAGCCCTAACTCACAGTGCTGAAGCTTTCTGTTGACTGCTCTCATTTTGACCCCATTCACTTCACATTCTCCAGGTGCCCGGCAGCTCAGCTTTGCCTGAACAGAGGCATCTCTGCTGCAGTGAAAGAGCAATTGCTCTGCTGCAAGAGCCATTAACGGGGGCTAGAGATGGAGCTAGACCCCAAGGTGCCCATTAATGGGGTGAGTGCTTTAACCACTGGGGTACTGTGCAGAAGTTCACAGTCACATTGGTGATGGTAATACCTGGTGTTGCAAGGCTGAGCACCACAATCTTTATGTGTCTTCTGGTATTGAGCCAGTGTCTGCATGCAAAGTCCATCCAGGATATTGGAGCTGTGTGGAACCCCCTTTCAGCTCCACACTACGCATGCATGAGACTTCCACATGCATCCAGCATCTTACCAACTTTTGTCAGCCAAAGTGTTCTTAAAAGTCCCTGACAGAAAATCTGAGCTCAGCCAGTTTTGGAGCAGGGTGCCTAGCACTTCTTGTTAAGTATGTATTTCACAAGAGAGGCCTGAAGAAAGTGGCCAGGCATGCAGGTCACCACCACAGTAGTAGCCACTGCCCTGGAGAAAGGGCCTTATAAGTCCCTCCAGAGCTTGTATGAGACTGTGGATGGCAGCACTGAATAGGGATAACAAAGATTTTTGGGCTTGCTGCTCGTCCAGTCCCACACAAACACCTGGGTAGAAGCTACCAAAAATCCCCCCAGTGCTGAAGCACACAGCCGCTACTCCAAAGAGGGAGAATCAAAGCACTAACCCTTTTCAGTACACTCCCAAGTACCAGCCACAAGCTGGCCCAGACACAAGCAAAAGTTTTCCAGAGGTGGGTCTGTCTGTGATACGGGCTTGAGAGCTCTGTAAATTAAGCACTCATTTGGGTCTTGCTGATGCTGATGCAATATGGGCACTTGGAGAGAGATATAAGGGACACTATGAGCCTTGTGCATGTATAGAGTTTAGACCAGTGTATGTCTGTTTTTGAAGTGATGCTGCAGGAATCAGTACAAATACATGAGCTTGAGATTCTTTGCTTTAAAGATGTATCTTCTGCTGACAAAGTGTAGACACTTCTAACCTTGAGCTTCACCTTCTCCAGTGCTATGCTATGGTTCAGGGGAACAGTTTGGCACTGTGGTTTTTTACTTCTCCGAATGCATTGCATAGCCCATAGGAGTGCAGGTATGTTTATTCAGACACCTGTTACGAACAGTTATCAGTGAATGCATTGCATAGCCCATTCAGACACCTGTTACGAACAGTTATCAGTACAGACTTCAGAGGAAACACAGGAGACAGTCCATATTGGTCCCTCTGAAGTGTCACAGTTCGCCAGGGAAGTTTGCTTGCAGCAGTGTTACACCTGCAGGATGGCCAGCCCTGGCAGCTCAAGTCTACCAGAGTAAGGGCACAGGTCTACCTAGTTCATTAGAGTTGATTAAACTGGGTTGCATCAGAAAATGCCAGCATGCAGAAGCAGTTTGGTAATGACTGAGTTATAACGCACTGTTGCTAAAATACAGGCATGGCTTCACACACAGGGTCTCGTTTCCTACCAGCTTAACAAGCCAACTGATTGGGAGGCCCTGCAGAGGTGGCTCAGCAAGCAAAATTCAATTGAAGCCCTGACATTCCCAGGCTGACCTGCTCTGGTGATGTCTTCATCAAGTGACCTGTTGGATCACTCAAAAAAATATGGTATTTTGGTGCAGAGAAGTAGAAGAGAGATACTTTGAGCTTGTAATATTGCTAGTATTCTTGTCTTTTCAAAATCCATGCATAATATAATAAAAATCGAATTCCAGCATTACAAAATTCATTATAAATTATTGTAGAAAATACAGATCATAAAATGACAGTCCTTTTTCCAGGTTTCTGTGACCATTTTGTGAACTAAAAGTTATTTAACTCATTTCTACAGGATTTGCTCACAAGATGTGGTCTCAAATTTCCTAAAAGCAATGCATGTGACTAGTGACACCAGGGGAATCCTAACCTGGTTCCATCCTCGAGGTGGAACTCCCGGTCTGAATTCAGACTGAGTTTTCTCTGATCGTTTACAGCAAATCATTACAAATTTTAAGATCTTCCTTATTCTAAAGGTAAAGAACACTTCACTTTCCCTGGATTGTCTTTCAGAAAGCAGCTGAACAAGAAGGCATTTGTGTAATAAAATCATTTCCTCTCTTTTATTTACATGATAATATGACACATATTTCTTTTATTTTCTCAATCACACACCTGGCACAGAATTTTAATTGTCTGTAAAGGACTAAACAAACACACGGGACAGCTTTAGTGCAGCGTTACCCATAATCAATATGTCACTTCTCCTCCCTTCCCCCAGGACTCCCTGTCGGTAACGAAGACCTCCTTCTCATAGCTCTCAGCTAACTAGGTTAGCTCTTATACCTCCTTCCTGCTTCAGGTCTGGTAGTTCCAGTTCAATCTCGATATTAATTGAAGAAATAAGCATTATACAAGGCTATCTACAGACAATAAATGTTAATGCAATTGTGCAGGATGAACATATGAAGCTGCGCTACTTTAATCCTTTCACAGATTGCATGTAACATTTAAAACCAGCTTTATTGCATTTCTCATAAAATGGCTGCAGAGGACTCATATTGTTTCCTCCACCACAGAATAGGAAAGTCTGTAAGGCCTTAAGTAACCACCATCACAAAAGGGCTTTTTATTGTAAGATGAGGATAGGGTTGGCCAGAAACAAACACAGATGCCACAATTGTTTTACCTGTGCAAGCTAACTACTGAAATATCATTATAACAAACGAGGAAGCAAATAAAAAAAATAAAAAATCTCACCTCCATAGTGAACTTGACAAATTGGGAAAAAAACCAAGCTGCAGTGTGGGAATACATGGTTAGTTTATGGAGGATTAATATTTGTGTGCTTTACTTCTTAAGTAACAAGACCACAGATGGTGTTCATAGCTACTTAATTTTTTTTTTTCTGAGCACATAAAAAATTTGACCAACAAATGAGAACACTTACTCACGGATGCTTTCAATCATTTTTTCCATTGCATCTTCCCAACAATAGGCTTTAACTGACTGTATATTTTCAATTATTTCCGAGGTGATGACAAGTCTCTCATTGATCTTTCCTGCCCTCTTATTCCTACAAAGAAAAAAGGCAGTAGGTCAAGCTTCATCTTTTTCATCCTGTATAGTTAGTTTTTATCCAATTATATCTTATGAAAACACTTTCCCTACATGCCTATGCTTAAAATGTTTATTTTAACAGAATTATTATGAAGAATGTGAAAGGAATTATTAGAAATCTAATAATTGTTTTATTAAAGAGAAAATACAAGCTCTAAAAAGAATAAATCAAGTCACTAACAAGGAGTTTTAATTCTACAATGCATTATCACTATTTACTGCACATGAGGCCTTCATTTTGTTAAGTTTAGACAGCTGATGCTAAATAAGTAAAGGCTTGTCCGTGACTTTCCCGACACAGCCAACACTCTTTGGAGTCCTCTTTTGTAACAAAGTCATAACTAGAGACCCTTAATCAAGTGGTACAAACTTCTTAAACAAACGTGTTTCAGGAAAATATATTGAAATATTTTAAAACAGTCTCATCACCTGTATTTCATCATCCTTTGTCCCAGCCAGGCTTGGAAAAAGGCCAGGACTATTAGAAAAGCAAGTCCAGAAAATGCAGAAGCTTCTAACATATCCCAGAGCAGTCCCATCAGCAGTGCCACTTGTAAAGGTGCAATCCATACAAAATGAGCCAGAGCAAGACCCTGTGGAAGCCCACAGCAGAAAATAATAGTAATACAAGTTACAGATGTGTTCTGAAAACTACATGAAAAGGAGGAAGTCATAAAAGTGACAGTTTGAAAAATGTAATGAAGAATGGTACAACTATTTCCAGTAGTAAAACAAGTTTATAAAGGAGGATTTGTGATCCTGAGCACATAGCATTCTGGGTGTTAATTATGACAGCAGCACAGCAATACATATACATTCCACACCTAAACTTTTATTTTTGTAAGGCAAAGTTCAGTCTGCAATTGTATCTTCGCTATGTACATGCACGAGGAAAAACCCCAGCTTTGTAAAAGTAAACAGCATTTGCCATCGATGCTGGCTTTTTCAACCACTACAAGATGAGAAAAATACACAGAAGAGTCTTCTGAGAGTGATTTAATCTGATATAGGAGACAAATATTACTTTGGTGAAGAGATGACTGTTGGGTGAACACAACTAATTCAAAACAGATTGCTGCCTACTTCAGTCATGTTCCTTCACATTGGGGAGATTTTGGACTGAATCCTATGATCAGGCTGCACAGGGGTCTGTGTCACTGCAGCTATACTGCTGCAATGATAAGGCACTTGTCCTAGCTTGTTCAGCACTAGCTGACATTGCTCTATATAGTAATGCAGTGCTTAAAGCAAATACACCCTACAGTTCCAGCCATGTGTCCACAGTCTCTCTGGTCTTGCTTCTTTCATACAAAGCAAATCTCATCCTACCAATGGGCCGATTAAATATACATGCTGCACAGAAGTTCATAGAGTTTCCAGTCCCCAAAGCCATTAGCAGGGATTTATCTCTGTGTCTTTAACGAAAGAGAAGTTTTACAGGAGACTCTGGAAGTATTATCTAAGATGGATGTGTTGGGAATGATTCCTAATAAGGTCTTATATCAACACTTATTCAGACTTTTAGGAGAGTGGGTAATAGTAGCAACGGGATGCTGAACATCATCGCTTGTTCAATGGCAGGAACAGACTGGATGACCTTAGTAAAAAGGTATGGTGGTCAGGAAAAGAGGATGGAAGGATTGAACCAGCAAGTTCTAACCTCTATGAAACCAACTGCATAACCCAGAGGTTTCCTGGCAGGTTCTCACTGGACTGTAGAACAAGCATGTTTTTATGGTATACCTGTTTTTTCGGTTTCCTCTACTAATCAGCATAGGAGATAAAGGATGTCATAAGTATCAGAATGAGCATTTCCATGACCATGTGCCAACACATTTTCTTAAGGTAGTGATTCATTTTATATCTACAATGAGCACTCAGTGCAGTCTGTCATTTATGCTCCTTCCTTCCTTAATATTTGTCATGAACAACTTGAAGTATTGCATTTGTATTTGATGGATCACCAAGTGGATTAAACAACCGATGACGTACCTCATCAAATTTGTTCAGATTGTTGGAAAGAAGACTGACCAATTGTCCAGTACTTATTTTATCTAGAACTCTGCTTGACAGTTTTAAGATCTGTAAAAAAAACCAAAACCATAGAAAAATGGCCATGTAACTCATCCCCATAAAACAGAATGAATACAGATAAAAATAATAGGCAATGGTACAGAAGTATAAATAACAATTCACTTATCTGCTTATGCTATAAAGAAAGTCTCATTAAACTTGTTATTTATGTCACTTGAATTTAATATAGCCATTAAATTGCTTTACAAATATTGATTTATTGACTTAGTCCTTGCTTTCTACTGCATATTTTATGTATATAGATATATATGCAAATGCAAGTTTTAATTAAGCATGCATGCTGTGTGCTGCTGTGCATCCTCAGAAATCTCCTACTGTGCCTATCTTGACAAATATTTTTGAAAGATGTGTTCACAGTGAGCTTTATACTAGAGTAACTAACGTGTTTGTTTAAATTAGCTGCTTTTGGTATTGGTAAAAGCAAATACCTTTTTAAATCTTTGGATTTGTGAACATGCGATACATCAGTATCTGTTGATTCTTCAGGCTACAGAGATCTCACACAGTATCATTCAAACTCAATCCCTTCTATGTTATATTTATTGTTTCACTCTTCACCTCTAATCCTCTTTTGAAGATATTCTTTGGCCACCAGCATATGTTATTCTTCCTTTGCAATACACGTGCATAACAGGAGCAGAGTGGTAGAACAATTAAGGCATTTCACCACATATCCAGCAAGTCTGAACTCACACAGAGGCTGACTTCAGTCAAACCAGCTGTAGACGAGTATTTAATTCTTTGGACTTAGGAAATGGAGAGCTGTCAGGAACTGATGTTAGCCACATTATTCTTTTGTGTACTTTATGTGCCTTGACTAACAAAACTATCAATCTTCCAACAAACTGGCCTAAAAGTTACGTAGGCTACAGACAGAGGTTTGGCTTTGAGTGTAAATGAAACTATTACCTTCTTATAAATCAAGCTAAACATAGCTATCCTCATTTGCATTCCTATATGATGAAGACCAAATATAGCAGGGTGTATGAGTAGTGTTCTCACAAGGAAGAGAAGGCACAAGCCAATGGCCAGGTAGTAGGCTATGGATCTTTCGTCAGAGTTGTCTGGATCGTAGGAAGCTATTATTCTTCCCAGCAGAAGGGGTTGCACAGATTTGGTGACTTCCTGCAGATGGAAACAAGAGAAAAATAATTTTGGTCAGTAGTTTGTTCATTTTTTTCAAAATGGTTAACATTTTAATTTCAAGTCCTACCAACTGAGATTTATAGCTTTATATCTTAAATGAGGAAGCCAGGTCTGTTTGCTGTGCAAACCACAGAAAGTTGCAGTAATTGCACAGGAGAACAGACAACTCACTGCTGTCTTAATCCGTGATGCTCCTGCAACTCCATCAAAGCAAATCTAGTTTGTGAATTTTGTTTGATCATTTTCTGCAAAAGTGACAACTGAGATTAGCTTCCACATTTACTTTTCAGAGTTGTAATGGATTAGCCGCATCATATGACTGAATTCAGTTTAGAGGCTGGATCTCCCTTTTGGCCCCTAGGGAACAGTTCTCACTGCACTTCACTGGACTTACAGGACACAAGAAGACTCAGAGCTCCTGTAATGAACACCAACAGAACAACACAGTGAGGATATAGCTAAAACATAAAGTAAATGGAAACAGCAACAGAATAGAAGTATAAACAATTTGGATCATCCTACCCAACAGTTCTAGACATTGTATCCGGGGTTGTAACAAAAGCAGGATGAGAGGGCATAAATGGTAGCGGAGGCAAGTTTAATGAAAGTCCCAGGGAGAAACCAGTCCCTCCTGTATTGGCAGCCCCAGCACTTCCATTCCCGGGATGAGCAACATGGTACAGAACCAGAATAGGAGAGGAAAAAGAGGGGGTATCAGACTGCTAAACTGCAAGGCATCCAAATGATCTGCTATAGCCCTGACTTTACCTTAGCCTGCTATTACATTTGTCCCCAGCCTCCTTTTCTGTCGTAATTAAACCCCACTAGCGTTATCTCACCTTTGCCTTCCATTTCCCTTCACATCCCTACTGTTCTCATACTTCCACTCCTATAACCTCATCCTTTTCCATCTCTGCCTCTTGCCCCCTCTTTCCTTCCCCAATCCTTCCCCAAGAACTGCAAAAATCATTGGTGTGCTGCGGTCTAACAATTTACCTCACCTTCTGCATGAGCTTCCGAAGGGTATGAAGTATGTATGTGCTCCTTTGCTTCACTTTGCTTCACTGTTGTGCTACACTATTTGGTGTAAAAATACTTAGTGCTAAGAACTTTGATGCATGTCTCCTTATCCTTCTTTCTGTTGTGTCTCAGCAGAAAGTATCTGATATTTCAAAAATAGCAAGAAACTATTGAATTCTTTTTTGTACAGATGTGTTAAATTTTGCCAAAAAGTTATTAGTACTGCCTTCCAGCTGAAAACCACACAAACCACCATACAGAGACTCAGAGAGAAGTGAACTAGTGAAGTTCAGCTGTAATTAATGTTTTACAGTAATAAACAGATTGGGAAAATCCCCTTTAATTTTTTTCCTTCTCTTTTGGATTCCTTTTGGTCTTTTATACAAGAGCAATCCCAAGTACTTCTACAACCTGTACTGTAACCCCTTTTGAATGTCACTGTTGTTGGAGCCGATATTCATCATTCACTTCTGCCACAGAAGAGATGAAATTTTACATCTCAAATAGCATACCTGTGCTATGCACTACATTTCCCAAATTAAACACCAGTCTGCCCCAACACAAATGCTGTAACCCTGGAGCCGGCTTTGACAAAGGCTTCACTGTTATTAGTAGGCAAAGGGAGGAGTGTTTATTAAAACACACATGACCCAAGGCAGCTGTGCTTAGACCATCTGCATCCCGAAGCAGCAAACCAAAACTCCCCAAAACTCACAAAACACAAAACAGTCACCTCTCAAGGACAATGTGGTGCTTTCATACTCTCAGAGATTCCAAGATAAGCTTTTATATATAGGCTTAAAATAGCAAGGTTTTTTTTTTTTATTTAGTCTTATTCCAGTGAAAATGCCACGCTCTGCTGCTGTGTTTGTTGTGACTATAAAGGTATTGCATACGTGCCTAGCTCGCTGGAAAAAAAGGTGATTTACAGACTAAGGGTAGAATAATGTCTGGCAATAAGCCAAATCATTTGATACCTCAGGGGGCATAAAAATCCACTGGTTTACAGTGGAGATTTATCAGCTTGCTTACCAAAGATATTCTTATCTAGTCTGCATACAAATGAAAGCAGAACTACCTGGTTTGCATTTTTCCTCTTGTAGCCTCAAAATTACCCACTGATATAAACATGGATAAATAAACTGATTAGAATGATCGGCCTAAAAAAAGGAACAGGATTTGTGCACCTAACAGAAAATCCAGTTTTCAAGAGTCGTGTTTTTCCTTCTCCTGTCCTTGCTCTTCCCACTGCATTCATCATAGGCCACTGAGAAACTCAGAAATGTCCCCCTCAGAAACCTTAATTAAAAGAGCAAAGATCTGAAGAGAAATGAGAGTATGACACAGGATACTGCGCTAATCTGACCTGGTATGGCTGTTCTTACGCAATGAGAACTTTTACATTACGTGTATCCCCCATATGCTCAATCACTCTGCATTTGAAGACAATAATGCACATCTCTGTTTTGGCATATGCTCAAGAAGTGCTTCGGGACTTTCATATCCCTCCCTGCTCCTTACTCACACCCGTGACCTATATGCAAGAACTTCAGGAAATCCTCATTAGGGTCCTTTGGGATATGATACTAAAACCATTTCTAAGTTAATGTTAGCAGCTGCTGTGCCTGAGTGGAAATATAGATTTCATGGGGATGAATATAAGAGAAAAATGTAAATAGAATCAAACTGATCCTCACAGCAAAGTACTCAATTTCTTAGCTGGTATCGTGCTAAAAAGCAAGATTTTTGTTTCACCGCCATACCACCTTTTCTTTAAATTGCAAGACACATCTGCTGATGAGGTGAAGCGTTGAAGCTGTTTCGAACAGCAGGGGAGCAGATACATTAAGTGCAATAACTCAACTTGCCTAACACAACACTATTTATGAGGGAGAGTCGTAGTACTCTAGGGGGCCAGAGCGCAAGTGTCCACCCTGCAATAACATCATTACCTACAGCGTGTGAGGGGAAAGGGAGAGACAGAAAAACTACTAGACCTAATGAGAGCAAAGCTGTGATGCCAGTTGCAACGACAACTACACAAACAGCAGGGATGTCAGCAGAGTTTAAACCACACTCCAAGAAAGGTGCTGTGAAAATGGCTCAGGGATTAGACAAGAGAAGAGCTGAAAGGAAAGTGAAGTTTAAAAGAATGCACAACTTGGTTGCACCTATGCCAGTACGGCACAACATCCTGTCCCCGTTCAAATTAATGGCAAAGCTCCCATTCATTTCCGTGAGCAGGGCCTGAAAAGAACACCAGCAGCTTTAGCAGAAAGTTTTTCCTCTTGCAGCTTTCAATAAAATGAAGACTAATAATAACAGAATCAAGAATTTAAACTAAGACTTAATCTTTCCATGTTCATTGTGAAAGGTGCAGATTTTGTTTCCTATGTGCTGAATTGCACATGTCTGCGATTTCTTAAAGAAATGAAAAAAAATCCAACAAACAAAGAATATGACTCAAAAATCCTGCAGTCCTGTTCTGTCCTCACCTGGTCTAAAATTGTACTCCATTAAAAAATGTCCACATGGAGAAATCAACCCTGCACAGTCCCACACGTGCATGCCCACACACACTTCACTTGCCTGTACTCTGGGAAAGGAAGTCATCCTCAAAACTGCCTGCAAAAGCCCTCAGACACTGCTTAAGTTTTAACAGGAATTGAGAGCTTCAGCTGCAGACTCTGCAGGACACCTATTATAGTGTATGGTAGGCTAAATTTGTAGAACTGCTGGGGTTTTTTTAAATACAAACCTGACATGAGTAAGAAGTTGCTGGCTTGGTGAGGAAGAAGGTTAAAAAATTAAAGGCAGTAATGAGATGGCAGAAGCAAACAAAAGACAGAATTGTGTAGGAGTCCACAAAGAAAGGGTCTCGTCCCAGAGAATTCGCCAAACAAGGTGAAGGAGTATAGAGAGAAGGCTTACTACCCAGTCCCGTAGATACCAAGAGGCCCTGTCCTAGATGGTTAACTGCCCTACCTAGGCAAAGGCAAACGATTAGTTGACTCGCCAACTTCCATTCTAGCCACGTTGCCTCCCACCAGCCCTGCGCAACAGTCAAACAGCCCAGGATTTGACACAGAAAAGCCCTCCAGGGTAAGCACAGACAGCACCATAACCATCACCTCCCCTCCTTTCTCCTTGTGCAGCCCCTGTGTAGCAGAAGGTAAGCACGGCACATCTCTTTGAACCAGATCTGCAGCAGTGGCGACTTCAGACTGAGGTGAGAGGCAGTGAGAGGAGACCTGAGGCTCTTCCTTAGTGACAAGAGCCCAACAAGTTACAGACACTTAAACTGAGAGAGAATAAAGTTGGCTTGAGAGCTAATTTCTTGATTCCCCTATTTTAATCAGAATTTGTGTACACACGTGTGAGTGTATCTATCCATGAGAAAGAAGCAAAAAGACAACATGTAAAGAACTTTTTCACTGTAGGTTTCATTTTTAAAGTCAAGCCTTGGTGCTGAGAAATTTCAGAGTTGTTCTTTATGAGATACGTCTGGAGGACAGTCTAAATGGAATTGCAAAAAATTAAGGCATATAGATTTTTTTTTATTTTTAATCCATGAAGCAGCATGACAGACTGAGGTACATCCTAAATTTTTTTATAGACTAGAAAGAATGTGAATGCTGCATTTTCAGGGAAGCAATTTACATTTTCTTTAGAGAATTTCTTCCCTTTTCTTTAGAGCATTTTACTTTGTGACTTTCTGATTCTATTACTGATACTCATTTCCCCGGACATGGTGTTACAAGAGAAAGAAGCAGTCAGTTTTTCCATAATACTGTCCTGGTTTCGGCTGGGATAGAGTTAATTTCCTTCCTAGTAGCTGGTACAGTGCTGTGTTTTGGATTTAGGATGAGAACAAAGTTGATAACACACCGATGTTTCAGTTGTTGCTAAGTAGTGCTTACACTAGCCAAGGACTTTTCAGCTTCCCATGCTCTACCGACTGGGAAGGCTGGAGGTGCACAAGAAGCTGGGAGGGGGGCACAGCCAGGACAGCTGACCCAAACTGGCCAAAGGGACATTCCACACCATGTGACGTCATGCTCAGCATAAAAAGCTGGGAGAAGAAGAAGGAAGGGGGGGACGTTCGGAGTGATGGCGATTGTCTTCCCAAGTAACTGTTAGGCGTGATGGAGCCCTGGTTTCCTGGAGATGGCTGAACACCTGCCTGCCGATGGGAAGGAGTGAATGAATTCCTTGTCTTGCTTTGTTTGCGTGCGTGGCTTTTTCTTTGCCTATTAAACTGCCTTTATCTCAACCCACGAGTTTTCTCACTTTTACCCTTCCAATTCTCTCCCCCATCCCACTGGGGTGGAGTGAGCGAGCGGCTGCATGGTGCTCAGTTGCCGGCTGAGGTTAAACCACAACAGTTCCTTAGGGGAAAATCCAATCTGAAGTGAAATTGTAGTCCATTATTAATTATCCAAATCAAATTAACAGTGATCTAAACCAGAACATTTGCATCGTTAGCAGTCCAAATTAATACACTTACGAATATTTTACAGGACTTTCATCCCAGGACCCTAAATAAATTTACCTATTTCGTAATCTGCAAGATTAGCCTGTCTTCCATGCAGCCGTGTAAACAGGAGGGACTCCATAGAAGTTTATTGGGGTGGAACCGTTCCAGCATAAAACTAGCAGAAGTCAGGCTCCAAGTTCGATGCTTAACTTGAAAACGCTCTTTGACCTGAAACACTGCCTGATGCATTAAAACTTTTCACCCTTAAAAAGTTCCCTTTTAATGCTGAAAAATCTGCATGTAGTAAAGGACTTGTGTTTTAGTTTTCAGGATATTCTTATTTATTTGTTCCAAGCATTTCATACAAAACTATTAAAACTTGAGGGTATAGGTGCTGTTGTGATTTCACTTAGCATACGTCTGGCATGGCTGCCACAGAGCAGATTATGATCTTTCTTCATCTACCTACTAGAAGATCTACCTGGCTTGAAATTTCCCTTCTACAGAGGAGTCAGTAGCAAGTTCACAGGTGTGATTACAACTCCACACTACTCTCCCCTTCCTGCCTGGGAGAGGGGTCATTCTAATGGGCATTAAGGTTTGCTTTTCTATAACTCTGCTGTTCTCTTAGAATAGCTCCTTGGGATGCTCGATAGAAAGCCAGAAGAAAAGAGGAGTTTGGTTTTATAGCAAACAACGTGAACTTCAGAGACATTTGTGGGTTATTTTCCATAAATTCCCCTTCCACTCTTCTTCCCAATCCATGATCTTGAAAGTACAGCTAAACTAGATCACATTCAACACGAATGCCAGTGGAATTAGTTCCTTTCTGTATCAACCTTCCAAAAATAAAAATCTGGCCTAGAGATCCATCTCACATCTGAAAACACTGACTATCTGAGTACATCTGACCACTTCGGGCCATTTGGGCTATTATAGCTGCAGTTTCTGATACCACAGCATTTTGAACAGAGAAGCGTGGAGTTTAACATCTCACTTTTACTACTAAACCGTAGAAACTTGAAAATAACATAGATGTTTAATGTGCATATTGGTTAACAGTAATTTTCAGATTTACAGTCTGGCTATCCAACACACCTAGTGAGACATCATTAATAATAAACTATTTTCACAGCTCGTAAGTCCAGTGATAGGATTGTCAAACAGGTGGCATTTGGTAAGTCAGGGTAATCCTAACTAACATGTTGGAAAGGTGATAAACATAATCAGTTCAGACTTTCACATCAAGTTCCTGATCATACACTTTGGAGCACTAATAGCACCAAGATCCAAGCGTATTTCACACGGTTATTCATGCAGAATTGTTACCACGAATGAAGACAACTTGTTTATTGCAAACATAAACCTGAATAAAGCATTTAACTATGAAGCTGACTGATAGTCACTTTGACAAAATTGACCGAATCATGTGAAGTTGCACTGTCGTTTGTTTTAATGTAAGGGTAGAAAATTCTTTAGAAACTTCTTAAAAACTGTAACATGAAAAAATAATTACTTTAGTTCAGCAGTGATACAAAAATTCAGGTGCTCTACCTGTACTTGGAGAAGCATATGCCAGCACCTAGCACCACATACATTTCAAAATTATGAATATGTATGTTTTAAAGATATTAACACATTATCGGAAAATACTTTTTTTATTAAGGTCCCTGAGTATCTCTCTGTATTTATCATCTTTATAAGCAATACACAGAGCAAAATCTGTAGCTATGCACAGGATTCTGTATTAATTTAGCAATCCCTAAGGCTTGGATCTATTTATGGAACACTAGAAGTTTACTGAAGAGAAGAACAAATCTTACCCCTAAATATAAGATTATTCCATAGAACATAAATTTCCAGAAAAAGCATCGTCGAAGAGCATTAATAAGTTTGGGTTTTTTCTTTGAAGTTGCCAGTTCTCTGTCCCACTCTCTGAAAAGGAACCAAAAAACAAGACCATTAAGTTGCGTGAGCAAATACATGGGTCTATGGCTCTGACATACTTCAATTCACTCAAGTATATCCAAGGAGATTTAGTGAAGGTGATTAATGAAAGAAAGCTTTGCAGAGACCCCAAAGACCGGGCCTTCATTGACTTGATAGATCAATAAAAGTTCAAACCTAGTTCAGCCACATATTTGGCAGTTTTAAATACTCAGCTATACATCACCCCACAGGGAATTAATTCATGAAAAGGTCACATTGTATGTTTTAAAGAAACCTGCTGTACTTAAGACCAAAGCACAAATAATAGGCAAATAAATGTTTTGGAGCTCTTCCAGTCTGTGAAAAAGAAAACACCAACGAAGCATCAAAAATGTGACTTTTCTACTGCACAGCATTATTTTTAACCTGTGTTGCTGGGACAATAATTTTCTATTCGATAATAAATTGCTGATCAGAAGCAATGCTATATACAGAACGCATATGTTTAGTCAAAATTCAACTCACTGATTAAAGCACTCCTAAGAATTTCCTCAGCTAACTCTTTTCTCCATTTTTCAACAGAATATTAAAGAACTAGAATATTCCATTTATGAACTATCAAAATGCATTAAGCATACCAATGTTCTCAATACTTTACACCAGTTTTGAATGTGTGTCACACTGCACTTAAGTTTAATTGGATTGGCACAACAGTGCAGATGTGAACTGCCCCGGCACGCCAGGGAAAGCTATACCGGAGGCTGAGGAAGAGGGACCGGATTTAGGCACTTGTACCTGTAAGAGTTAGTTCCAAGTGTAGCACAGTTTCTGAATTAGGACCCACTGAAACAGGGTAGAGAAGAGAGGAAGCCTAAATGAGGAAAATCAGGGCATGATTTTTGCAGGAGCAATTAAAGTCTTTCAACAGTGGTATCAAAGGAAATTAAGAAAGTTATTTTGTTGAAGAAAAAAATAAAACAAGGTTTTACAAGGATATTTTGGGAAGAAAGAACAGCAGAATAGGGAACTAACATTGAAACTGTGAGTCTAGCCTCACTAGTCAATGGTCAGATGTCACAGGTACCTGTATATAGTAAATTTAGAGCATCTAGGTGACACATCTGCACCAGGGATCCCAGTCAGCTCCAAAGGACAACTGTGTGCTGAATGAGGACACTCTTGAGCCAGTCAATGGGTGCAACCAGCTTGCACCCAATGCTATTTAAACACTTTATCCCACTGCTTTTTAATGAAAATCGCAGTGTGATTTCTGTAAAAGTTATTTCATGAATCTTTCATACCTTTCTAGTTTTTCAGAAAGATTATCAGCAGAGTCCGCAGAAGGGATTTGATAAATATCTGACAGCTCCAACCGTCGTCTGTAACCCTTTCTCAAAATTGGTTTTGTCCATCTAAGCAGAAAAAAAAAAAATTAAAAATCACCAGTTTCTGAGGTTAATTCTGGAGTTGCATTGTCTCACTCTGCATATTTTGTCCACCGCACGCAAGTATGTCTATGTGCATAAGCACGCGCGCATGCACACACACACAATGACATAATATAGTGCAGCTCTGCATTATATTGACAAAACTATATTGACAAATATAACATTAAAAGAATAATTGCAAAACTGTTGCATTTTATCAATCTTGGGGTGGGATCATGCCCCAAACTTCCTATTCAGTCAGTAGCAGACAAATAAACAGGGGATTGAGACCCTTGTACTGTATTTCCAAATATGTGCTATGTTCATATAAATGAATAATAAATCAGAACTACAGTAAATTGGATGTATAAGTGTCATTCCTATAAGACAGAAGATCTGAATGTAGCTTGAGTGTTCCTTTGACAGCTTACATTGCAGTATGCACTTAACAACACACAAGATCTTTCACAGGACTCCTCGTAAGATCTTCATTGGGTCCATCATATGTAAACATTTTGCATTTCTTTTTTCGAATTTAAAGGGCACACTGAATTAAACCAAAGCAGGAAAAACCTCTAGAATGGCTACTCTGTAGAGAAGGTCTTTATAAGCCATTACTAATTTTATCGAACAATTCGGCTCCTGAAAGGCCTACGAATCCCCAGGTGCCAACTTGTACAAAATTTTGCAGCAGGTTCTGTTCAGAAATCTTTTTGAAAGCACAGGACTAAAACAAAACATAAACAAGAAGCCATAAGAACTAATAGTGTATTTTGAAACTATTTGAGTTTCTGCTTTACTGCCATTGTTAAAAAATATTTCCTTCAAAAAACAAAATGTCTGCGAAAGAAGTAGCTTGTGGTTGATTGCTGTCATGCTTCCATATGTAAAGACAGTTTGTAAAAAAAAAACCCACAATTTATGATTATGATAAAAGTTATGATCTGCAAAACCTCAATCGTCAGAATTTTTTGTTTCAAATTCTCTTTATAGACAACAGTTAACAAAATTGCAAAAGAAATGCAATAATGTTTCCCATGGTCACTTAGACAATACAAACAGCTTATTGGAGATGCTTACCCATATGCCTGTAAGAACATGTATCATACACACAAAGTAATCCACATGCTCAATTGCAGCCTCTGATGGTGCAAAGAGGTTGATACAAAGGTAGAAGAACATCATTAGATGCTACACGAGTGAAAAAAGACCTTAGCACAACAGTCAAAGCCTATTTGTGTGCAACTGTGTGCACACACATGCACACTCTAACATTTAACGAAGTTATGAATTGTATGAGACACCAGTCTATGATCCCCATAATTCAGTAAAGCACAAAGATATTTCCCAAGTGAACAGTTATATCACACCCACTGCAAAGAGAATGTGTTCTAAGAAATTAGAAGATTATCCTTCATTTCTGCAATCATATTATGGTTTCAGACGAA
Source organism: Aptenodytes forsteri (assembly GCF_000699145.1). NCBI lineage: Eukaryota > Metazoa > Chordata > Aves > Sphenisciformes > Spheniscidae > Aptenodytes > Aptenodytes forsteri. The sequence continues at coordinate 6,505,746 of NW_008796110.1, forward strand.
CCATATGGGCTTTATCTCAGTCTTTGACACCACTGTAGCTGAGAAATAACACACGATTCGTGGTATGTTACAGCAAGGCAGCTAGGAGAGTCCACTTTGGAGAGTCATTGGTAAAACATCCGTAAACTTTACTGCTACTGGAAATTGGGGCCAATGTTTTCGGGGATGTAATAAGATAGATTAGAAGAAAACTTTTGAATTTAAAATAATACTGTTATGTGAAAGTCTTTCATGGCCACTGCAAATGATAAATCAGGTATTGATTTGTATTTTGCCAGCTCCTGATGGAAGAAAGGACCAGTTGCCACTGGCTTTGTGCACATCTTGTGGAGAAATGGCTAATCCCTGTCCTTCAGGAACAGAAACTCTCACGGACTGGCTTCACCGAAAGTTCTGTACAGGCACATATTTTGGCAAAGAAAAAATGAATACAAGTTATGGGACCCTAAACCACTACTGCAGCTAATGCAAGTAAGTGACAGTACTTCCTAAGCAACCTCTTTAATTCCCAATACCGTAGCTAAGTAGTAACCTTGCTGAGCCCCTTAATAATGCTTTGAGACTGCAGTAAGCAATTCCCAACTTGTCTTGACAAAAGAGAAACACTTTATAGTTTCAGGCCTTGTATGTTTTGGGAAAACATTTTTCATTGCGCTGCTTCCCTCCACACATTTGATTTTATACTTTTGATTAGCACCTACCCTGGCATGTTGCCACTGCCTGAAGTAACAAAACATGACTGCATTTAGAAAGCGAGCAGAGCGGCTGTTTTATTGTTTGGGGAAGGCAGCATGCTTAGCAGATCCCCTGTACTCCTAGGAACGTCTCTTGTTCTACTCGGTGCTTAACCGGGTGCACTTATCAGTGCCACCTAAATTACGTGATCCCTAAACCACCCTCCTCTCCCAAGTCAACAAGCTTGATACAGACTTAGTGCAGTCCTTGTCCTCATGTCTCTGCTCATCAGGGTAGCTGCAACTATGGTAGATGAACTCCTCCAGCCAGCTAAAGGAGCGGTGCTGACATCTTCCCCTGGGGATCTCCTAGTCTGCAGCCAGGTTCCTACCGCAGGCTGCTAGCAGGGCTTGCACAGAGATGTCCGTCTCCCAGCTGCCCTGGCCTTGCTCGGAAGTCCCACCCTAACTAGATCTGGCCAATTTGCGAGCTGTGCCAAGTGGCTTCGGGTTGGAGTGGTAATCGTGGGAGGAGTTGGCCTGTCACGTGCTGTTTGTCTCAAGGCAGATTTTCAACAGCTGCTTGGGTTGTGCTGTCAAGAACTGTGGGAGACAGTATGTATTTTATGAAAAGGAATATACTAGACCTAGAATACAGAAATATCTCCCAAAAACAACCTTTTGCCAGATTCCAATAGCATCCAGTTTACCATTATGCTCCGGATTCTTTGCAACGTTTTGAAATGCAAAATGTCTAAATGTTTATATAAATATATTAATTTATATAAATATGTATTTATTTTAACTGGCAATATAATCTGTAGTTATCAATGTTTCTTTATCACCAGGTAATGCAGCTCCGTCAGTTTGTCAATGAATATGGCTCTTCTATTTTTTGGCTTAATAGAAACAATTTGCCAGTGTTAATTCTGAGTTTTTTCTTCTCATGTTTGCTGAGAACGAGAAATTTCTTTTGAAAGAAAGAGAGCAAGAAGGAAGAGAAACAGATTGGCTTTACAGCATTACGTTAGCAAATGCCACCGGATTACTGGCTGGCATTTAATGAACTCTTTCACAGAGAAACCTGTAGTGCTGTCAGAGTTTTGCCACTAACTAGGAATGTTATTATGGGTACACACACATGAAACCCAGCAGGGGACAAGTTTCAAGGGTGTATGGTAGGAAAGAAGAAAAGAAGGAAAACAAGTTCCACCTCTATTATTGATTGCCTGTAGCCAAAAATACCTTATGAGCTTGATATGTAAATATCATATACATAACATACTGTTTTAACTTCTCTTTTGGTAGATTTCTAATGACTATTTCTTTGTCATTCACTTTAGCAATATATAGATTTCTTGCTACAGCTATTTCTTTCTCCAGCATGTTCAGCCTCATCCCACTCGAGCAAACTGTATGAATAGGACAGCTGTCTTTGGCTTTCCAGAGAGTATTAACACAGACTGTTAACTTGTCAATAGGATTTGACTCTCCCTTAAGACTGCTTTGCATGTCACTGAAGACAGAAAGAGCCTCCGTGTTGCTAAGCTAACTACCCAGATCTTCCTCCCGGGTGCAGGGATTCCCCAGCTCCATCAGACCCTCTTGGTCAAGAAACCCAGGGCATTGGGACAGTGACAGAGCAGCGGGGCTGGGCTATCAAAGACCTGCAAAGCAGAGCAGCTCTCCTGCAAGGGTCCCTGATCAAGCTGTTACCATTTCAACAGGTGTCCTGTGCACAACACGGCAATATCTACTGAGCAGCGCAAAGGCGACCATGGCTTCACTTCCTTCTCTTACAAAGCATTGATACCTGTGCGCAATATAGTTAGGCATAGTGCCTGCAGCTCCTAAGGAACTGGACCTAAATCTTGATGGAGACAGAGCAAGAAAAGTGCCTCTGGCTTTATCTTATCCCTTCTTTTAACAGTTAAGGGGGCAGGGAACATAATCAAGCCATGATTATGATGCTTTGGAGCCTAAGTTTTACAAGGTGTTTGCAGAGCCACGAATTCCTACTGACTGCAGGAAAAGACTGAGATACCACGTAGATCTCAGACATTCCCAAAGGGTCAAACCAGAACGGACTCTGCCAGAGGGTCTGCACTCCCATCTTCTCCCAAAAGATATCCATCACTCCGGCAGCAGAACAAATTGTAAATTATTGTTTACTTTATACTGGAGATGGCAACTCTACTACACTCGAAACTGTTTCTCCAGAAGAAAGAGACTGGACTGCACCACCAGCCCTCTTCTCTGAGCATCCTGCAACGCGGCCGTAAAGGGTGACCCTAGCTCTGCAGGATCCTTGCTGACAGATGGAACAAGTCAGCGTGCCCACGGAGCACAACTGCCAGGCACCACGGCCTAATTCCTGCACCTTTGTTACCCTCAACAGAGTAGGGTTACAGTTGTTTTGTTTCATATGGTAACCTGCTGAAATAGCATGTTACATATTCTGAAAACTGTATTAAACCTTTAGCATTTCCCCCTTTAAAAACAAACAAATGCAACACACTGAGCTTAATATTTACACATAATTATTGCAGAGCTTCAACAACGGAAGGTAAATGCAGACCTACTAATTGCTGCTTTTCCCTCCCCCCCCCCCCCCCCCAAAACAAAACACTTTCAGTTTCTTCACTAATAAACTTGCCTATGAGGTGTTATCTGACATGGAAAATATTTAGCTGCAATATCATCGATTCTGCCACTAGCTGTGAGCAGCACCATTTTAAGAATAATCAATGTTCTGCTGAAACCCCAGGATTTCAATAGCAAATCTTAATTAGGAATACTCCACAGCAATTCTTGTGGAAGGTTTGCCTTTTTATTCTCAGTTTTTCTGAAGTGACACTTATTCAGACTATTATCTAATCTCTAAATGCTTTTTGAGATTCAGATTTTTAGCAGAAATTCAAGACTTTTTCCTTACAGTTAGTAAGATAGTCAAAGTATTTTGGTTTGCAGAAGTACCGAGAGCTATATTTGAGAGAAAACAAAGCACATTAGTGGTACAAAGATATTTAAGTTGTGTAAAATGCAAGGACAGAATACATTCAATGTATTAAAGTCTCTCAGTTGTTTAGATACCAAAGTCAAGTGCAATATATGTCTTAAATATTCCTTTAACAAAGCTATCAAAATAACATAGTAGTGATGATGTGCTATGAACAGGGTTTGCAAAGCTGTTTCAGCATATACCTACAGTGAGACTGGCTAGGAGAGGATGTTTCCTCATCTTCACTCTTGTACTGGTTTTGGCTGGGATAGAGTTAATTTTCTTCACAGTAGCTAGTATGGGGCTGTGTTTTGGATTTGTGCTGGAAACAGTGTTGATAACACAGGGACGTTTTAGTTACTGCTGAGCAGTGCTTACACAGAGTCAAGGCCTTTTCTGCTTCTCACACCACCCCACCAGCCAGTAGGCTGGGGGTGCACAAGAAGTTGGGAGGGGACATGGCTGGGACAGCTGACCCCCACTGACCAAAGGGATATTCCACACCATATGACGTCACGCTCAGCATATAAAGCTGGGGGAAGAAGAAGGAAGGGGGGGGCGTTCGGAGTGATGGCGTTTGTCTTCCCAAGTAACCGTTAGGCGTGATGGAGCCCTGCTTTCCTGGAGATGGCTGAACACCTGCCTGCTGATGGGAAGGAGTGAATGAATTCCTTGTTTTGCTTTGCTTGCGTGCGTGGCTTTTGCTTTGCCTGTTAAACTGTCTTTATCGCAACCCACGAGTATTCTCTTACTCTTCTGATTCTCTCCCCCATCCCACCGGGGTGGAGTGAGCAAGCAGCTGTGTGGTGCTTAGTTGCTGGCTGGGGTTAAACCACGACAACTCTTTTTCTCAGTTATATATCCCATAGCAAGAAAAAGAAAGATATTTCTTTCTCCTAGTGCTTTGAAAGACCAAGGAACACTGCAGAAAGTTTTCATCAGCAAAACTATTGCAGAGCTGTGCTATTCATGTTTGAACAGAATTCTAAAATCCTCCCAGATATGTCATTAATGTGACAGCAACAATTTCACCCAATTTAGCACGCCACTGTCTTAGCCATGCATTTATAGATACATTTCATACCAAATTAGCATGCAGTTGCACATCAGGTGCAATGGCCCTTTCCAAATCTGTAATTTGTTCCAACCCCAGTGACTGACATATGATCAGGTATAAACACCTTCACAAACTGGTGAACACATTTGTGGCAGTTCAAACAGGGGAAGAGGAGGGTGGGAAGACTTTTTTTTTTTTTATTTAAATACCAAGTATCAAAATGTAAATTGCCACTACAGTAATATGGAATTAATCCTGAATTAGGGGCTGCTTCTCTTACTACTTGCTCTTTGCCATCTTCTCTGTATCCTGGTATTTGATGCTGCTACTCCTCAGCCTGACCCTTGCAAGTTAATGAGAAAATGTGTCATATCTTCTGATTTCCAAAACGATCTTGGGCTTTGAGCAAAGCAACACTGATATAATTTTTTGGTTTTGTTTTCTTTGTATTTGTTACCTCCAGAGAAATAAAACCAGCCCAGATTTTATAGATTAATCTTAAACTGAATTAAGTTGAAACAAGTTAAAGTGAAATATCAGATTGACTCCAATACAATAAAGGTTCGCATCCTTTATTTTAAAAGTTGAAAAGAAAGTTTATAAAAAGGTAAATATCAACATTAAAACATGGGAATATACCTGAAACCAAGTACCTTTCCCAGCTGTCACACTACTTGCTGCCATCTTCTCTGTATCCTGGTATTTGATGCTGCTACTCCTCAGCCTGACCCTTGCAAGTTAATGAGAAAATGTGTCATATCTTCTGATTTCCAAAACGATCTTGGGCTTTGAGCAAAGCAACACTGATATAATTTTTTGGTTTTGTTTTCTTTGTATTTGTTACCTCCAGAGAAATAAAACCAGCCCAGATTTTATAGATTAATCTTAAACTGAATTAAGTTGAAACAAGTTAAAGTGAAATATCAGATTGACTCCAATACAATAAAGGTTCGCATCCTTTATTTTAAAAGTTGAAAAGAAAGTTTATAAAAAGGTAAATATCAACATTAAAACATGGGAATATACCTGAAACCAAGTACCTTTCCCAGCTGTCACTTAGGATTTTCTCCTAAGGCACAACCTTGCCCATGGAGTCAAGGCATTAGTATTGCAGCAGGCCGCCCCAAGCACTGCCTTTCAGGATCGATCCCCTCTCCCGCCTACCCTCTCCTGAAGGAAGGATGCTTACCCATATCTGACAGGCAGGAGGGTTCTGGTTTCAAGGGAAAAACAGTGCCGTTTCAAAATATGTCTTAAAAGCCTACTTATTCTCTCCTAATTTTGGGAGCTTCATGACAATGTAGCCTTGGTGTAGCTACTTGCTGACTGTGAAAATGCTCATGCAGATCCTTTTGCTTATATGAGAGGGAGTGATATGTAAACACAGCCTGTGAGTTCTTGCTCGTCTCATCCAGGCGTACCCCCTCTCTCATGGAAGGCAGTTAAACTGCATCTAGAAGTTTACATTGCAAAATTTTGCAATGTGTATCGCTAAAGTCTTGTTATATGCTACAGTTTAATTTGACCTTTGACTTATTTATTTTAGAGGACATAATGTGACAGGTTACTACCCAGATGTCAGGTTGGCACCATCCTGCCCCCCACAACCACTATACCAACATACATACGCTGCAAAGCAGGGGGGATGAAGAAAAAAACCAAACAAAGAAGATAACGGCAACCTGTAGAACTCTCCTGCAATAAGTCACACTGTTGTCACCAGTTTGAAAACTAGCATATTCAGAAAATTTAGATATTCAGAGACTGAGACTCTTTTGTATGAAAGAGGTGATAATTGTTCGCTGTAGAAATATTCTGAAGTAACTTTGTCACACCAGAAATACCCTTGTGTGATTAAAGTCCTGGACAGGAGATCTCAGGCAGTCTGCACTGACTCCACCACATGCTCCCAGGACAAATCACAATCCTTGTACACCCCACTTTCTTCTCTACAGAACTAATAAGGAAACTTCTTTTTAGCCCGTCCTTAGTGCTATCTACTTAGACTTTAAGACCTTCAAAACAGAATTCCTTATCAAATATTTTCCAGTGCCTAGTACAGTAGACTTCAAATTTCTGTTAGGGCATTTAGAAGTCTCTATAATACAGATAATAAAAATACTTTCCATGTCATCGCCTACAGAATTAAAAAAGAATTCAAGGATTTGGATGGATTATTTTCTATCCCACCAAAATCAAATAAGCATGGAGGAGAATAAAAAGATACAGACAGGTCTGCAAATCTTTCAAATGCTTGATCATTTCCTTTTGAATATCAAGACGGTAAGTCTTCCTCCTGCAGGAGGAAAAGAAGCTTTACACATATTTCAGAAACTCAGATGCAACTTGTTACAGGTAACTGTGCTTTAGAGGTATAAAGCAGCCAGAGAAGGGCACTGTGCTACGCAGGGTTTGCACTTCTGCTCATTAGACCAAAGATGCACTATCAGGCTGATCCAAGGACACAATTTAGACTTAGTATTAGAGAAGGTATTCCTGTGGCTGAAATTATTTCAGAGAAGGAGACCCAGCATCCTTTCTCCAGTTCACTTCAAGTTTCATATTTTACCTTGGAAATATTAATAGAAGTCAAATTTTCAAAAGGAGTCCAAAACTTGCACGCACATCTCTGAACCATCTGGGGGCTGACTTGCAGAAGTACCAAAAGCTTGCCATTTCAAACAGGTCTGAAGGGCTGGCAGACCAGCGGGTCTCCAAGGACCGCTTGTGGCAACAGCCACATGACCAGGCAGCTTCACAGGGCCATAATCTGTGCTGCGGCTGCATCTGTGCTTGGTTAGCACTAACAGCCAGGATTGATGATTACCTGGGATCAGGGAAAGGCCAGTCCTCAGGACCAGACCCATAAAGGGCCTTAAGAATATACTGTAAGAAATTTGCCTTGTGTAAGTGTCTAAGCCAGCTGTCCCAACAACTGCGCCATCACACTGTGCAATTCAATCCACCTGCTCATAGCTGCCAACATACACAGAGGAAAGATGAGCAAGATACTACAGCTAGGTATTGACAGGGGATGCTCCAAATACATGTTGGATATTACAATTTCCAGACACCTGCCCTCTGGAGTGAAATTTATAGACATGAATTAGGTCTTTAAGCTTCCTATACAATACCTGGGATTTTTAGGAACTCAAGACAGTTTCAGGGGAAGTTTTGAGGACAAATGTACACATTAAATCCCAAACTGCTCCAGGAAAATAGGCACATAAATCATTCTCTATTCAGGAATCAAAATCTTAAGTACCCTCTTGGTATTAAATCCTAAGATACATAGTTTGAGGGTAGAGCAGGGACTGCCTAGGGCAGGTCTGGCTTTAGTTCCTTTCTCTGAAGGGATTCAAACTAATTCTCATGAGAATGCCTTTCCAAACCAGATACTATCTTGGCCAAGGCACTCTCAAAATTGCAATTAAGACTGAATTAAGCTAGAAAGAGTGAAGGAATAACCATGACTGTAGCTCATGGGCTAGGTACTTTCAAAACTTAAGTAAGTCCTGGATTCTGTTATCCACCCTAAAGGCTTCATAAAAAGTGCCCTCGGAACAGAAATCAGGACTTGCAAACAAGTTTCTTACCTGGTAGACTACAGAGTCACTCTTGCTCTTATGCTTTAAAAAGATTAGCTGAGCCGGAGATAGAGAACTAAAACACACTAAAACACCTTCACTACCATACACTGGTAACACTGGCCCTACTTCCTAGAAAAGGTGAGGTGTAGAATTGAATTCCTTTTCCTACTGCTCCTAGCACAGACACGGCAGAAGAAGGGATCCAACATTTATCCCCTACATGCTAAATTGTTCTTGGAACCACTGGACAGCTGTATAAAAAGGCGGCAGGTTATTCTTTCTCTGGTTTGGAAAGAAAGAAGCAACTAGAGCAGGTCTGATGGACTGAGCCCACTAGAAGACATAGCACAAAAGCTGACTTAATTTGTATTTTTCATCTGGATTTAATAATGAATCAGGCGCTGAACTACCCGGTCCTGTCAAGACAGTTGTCACCTTTGGTACATAGCAAAGCAAAAGTATATGCTTAGAGAGTTGGACAGGAGCACAAGGATTGCCTTTTGTGAACTTGTACTTAAATATCTAAATTTTCATGCAAAAAAAAAAAAAATCAGAATTGTCCCAAAGTTGCAGCTGTTTCTGAAACTCCAGCAATAACTCAGTGTTCCAGTACCCAGCTAAAAATTAATCAATTTATTAACTTGCCTTAATAAAACCATAACAATACTTGCTGATCTCAGTTAATCTACAATAAAAACTAGGTGATTGCAAAGTACTCTGATATTGTTTGCTACAAAAGGCATGGCCTTGACCCTGCAAAACGCCAAGAACATAAGTAACTGTTATAAAGACAAAAGTGAAGCTTCACAATGAATATGAAGTTAAGCATATGACCATCTGACCACTTCTGCATAAAACTGTTTTCTTTAAACAAGATTAAAAGTTGCCAGAGCACGATAAATGTCTTGCATGTGGTTGGGAACAAAAGGGGTCAACTCTGAAAATGTAATAAGGAAAATAAAACAAAACACAAAAGAAACCCTGAAACCCCGAACACTTACTATCTAGTGTCTTATAATGGAAGACCTCAAACTAGTCTTCACACCTCATTTCTTACCCACCAAAACCCAGTTTCTAAACAAAAATTGTTCACATTTTAGGATGAAAGTTGATTTATAATGTCTAAATACTTTCTGTCATGACCACCCCAAGCAATTCTCTTTTTTTGCCCCATCAGTGTCGCTAATCTTAGAAATCCAACAAAAAGGTAACATTTTCCCTAAGACACTACTCCTTGTATACACATGACAGTTTCTCACTTTTTGGCATAAAGAATTAGGAAAAAATGTACAAACAATACTGAAACATACCTAAATTATTCATTTATGAGCAAGGAGCTCCGTTCTGACTTTAACACATTTAAACCTATCCCTCCAGCCCAAACAGGACACATTATGAAGCAATAAAACCTTGCCAATAGGCTTATAGACATCGGTATAAAAATACTGGTAACAGCTTGTACAGTATTAAATAATAATACGACATTTACCAGCAAGATTTCCTGAATAACAACAACTAATACTTTAGCATGACTTCAGCTAACACGACCTTCAACTTATTGCATTATATTCAGATTGGTACTTCCCACGTAATTGCACAGGAGCCTCCTATAAAAGTTACTTCACTGAAGCATTCTGCAATGTTGTACTTGAAAGCAACTATTTCATCATCATTGGATAAAGCAACCTTTTTCCATACACACCTTTTCGGCTTGTATTTTTTTTAAAAAGAAAGAATTGACTACTTATTTCAGACATAACGTCCTGGAGTTGTGTCTCACACGTTTTCATGGAAGTAAAGCATGTACTAAAATGTAGACGTGTCCTAGAGTGCTTTACTAAATACGATCAGTATCAGAAACCAATGATGAGTGCAGATTCAGTTAAAACACTAACAGACTATTCGGACATCTTAGAAAACCTTGTTCCAATCTTACTCATTAATCACTACTTTGTGGATGTTTCCAGTTGAGTGGACAGGTCTCTTGTTACTGGTATGTAGCAAGTGCTTCTGACTTTGTAAAGCTCATCACAAATAATATACCTCAAAGTATTGTGAAATTCTTATACCTTGAGGAATCTTTGCTCTGTGATAACTTAGCTTTTAATAATCGTTAGCATTGATCTTGATCTACTTTTGATGAGACAGAAACTGATGGAGTCCTTGAAGACTGAAGGGATGCATTTTAAAACAAGCTAACATGTTTCATCGCTGTAAATAATGTATGTTTTTACAATGCTTATTTATTTATTTTTAAGAGAAAGACATCCTTGCTGCCAATTTGGATGCAATGCATTTTCTTATCTTGTGGCTTTCACTTTTGTGACCTTTTCAATTATTTCATATAATGTTTGTGAAGAAACAAAGACATTCACAGTGTATGTGGTAAAACCCAAGTAAGCAGAGACTTTGTCATTCACAGAAACATCACTCCGAAGGTATTAGAACCATATTAAATACTTTATAGATGTATACATACAATTTTGGCGTTGCAGCTGTTTCTGAAACTCCAGCAATAACTCAGTGTTCCAGTACCCAGCTAAAAATTAATCAATTTATTAACTTGCCTTAATAAAACCATAACAATACTTGCTGATCTCAGTTAATCTACAATAAAAACTAGGTGATTGCAAAGTACTCTGATATTGTTTGCTACAAAAGGCATGGCCTTGACCCTGCAAAACGCCAAGAACATAAGTAACTGTTATAAAGACAAAAGTGAAGCTTCACAATGAATATGAAGTTAAGCATATGACCATCTGACCACTTCTGCATAAAACTGTTTTCTTTAAACAAGATTAAAAGTTGCCAGAGCACGATAAATGTCTTGCATGTGGTTGGGAACAAAAGGGGTCAACTCTGAAAATGTAATAAGGAAAATAAAACAAAACACAAAAGAAACCCTGAAACCCCGAACACTTACTATCTAGTGTCTTATAATGGAAGACCTCAAACTAGTCTTCACACCTCATTTCTTACCCACCAAAACCCAGTTTCTAAACAAAAATTGTTCACATTTTAGGATGAAAGTTGATTTATAATGTCTAAATACTTTCTGTCATGACCACCCCAAGCAATTCTCTTTTTTTGCCCCATCAGTGTCGCTAATCTTAGAAATCCAACAAAAAGGTAACATTTTCCCTAAGACACTACTCCTTGTATACACATGACAGTTTCTCACTTTTTGGCATAAAGAATTAGGAAAAAATGTACAAACAATACTGAAACATACCTAAATTATTCATTTATGAGCAAGGAGCTCCGTTCTGACTTTAACACATTTAAACCTATCCCTCCAGCCCAAACAGGACACATTATGAAGCAATAAAACCTTGCCAATAGGCTTATAGACATCGGTATAAAAATACTGGTAACAGCTTGTACAGTATTAAATAATAATACGACATTTACCAGCAAGATTTCCTGAATAACAACAACTAATACTTTAGCATGACTTCAGCTAACACGACCTTCAACTTATTGCATTATATTCAGATTGGTACTTCCCACGTAATTGCACAGGAGCCTCCTATAAAAGTTACTTCACTGAAGCATTCTGCAATGTTGTACTTGAAAGCAACTATTTCATCATCATTGGATAAAGCAACCTTTTTCCATACACACCTTTTCGGCTTGTATTTTTTTTAAAAAGAAAGAATTGACTACTTATTTCAGACATAACGTCCTGGAGTTGTGTCTCACACGTTTTCATGGAAGTAAAGCATGTACTAAAATGTAGACGTGTCCTAGAGTGCTTTACTAAATACGATCAGTATCAGAAACCAATGATGAGTGCAGATTCAGTTAAAACACTAACAGACTATTCGGACATCTTAGAAAACCTTGTTCCAATCTTACTCATTAATCACTACTTTGTGGATGTTTCCAGTTGAGTGGACAGGTCTCTTGTTACTGGTATGTAGCAAGTGCTTCTGACTTTGTAAAGCTCATCACAAATAATATACCTCAAAGTATTGTGAAATTCTTATACCTTGAGGAATCTTTGCTCTGTGATAACTTAGCTTTTAATAATCGTTAGCATTGATCTTGATCTACTTTTGATGAGACAGAAACTGATGGAGTCCTTGAAGACTGAAGGGATGCATTTTAAAACAAGCTAACATGTTTCATCGCTGTAAATAATGTATGTTTTTACAATGCTTATTTATTTATTTTTAAGAGAAAGACATCCTTGCTGCCAATTTGGATGCAATGCATTTTCTTATCTTGTGGCTTTCACTTTTGTGACCTTTTCAATTATTTCATATAATGTTTGTGAAGAAACAAAGACATTCACAGTGTATGTGGTAAAACCCAAGTAAGCAGAGACTTTGTCATTCACAGAAACATCACTCCGAAGGTATTAGAACCATATTAAATACTTTATAGATGTATACATACAATTTTGGCTGTTCTTGAACTGAATGTTTACATTAATAGCCTGATGCCTGATGTTTGGCTGTTCTTACCCAGTGAACTGAATGTTTACATTAATAGCCTGATTTTTCTAGGAAACAATGTTACTATAAAGTTTTGTAAAGAAATTTCTCTGCTCTAGTCAATATTCATCATAAACATCTCTTTAACTTTATATACTTAATTATTATCACTCCAGTTACAGTCAGATAGCTAGTAATACATAATATATCATGCATGATAAGCATGATTTAAACATCATTTAATTGACTTAAAGACATTGATTTTAAAGGATCAGGTCAGACCCAAGGGTGGTTAATTATGCACTTAATGAGCATGAACTGCATCTGGTTTCAGCCACAGGAACTTTAACTAAGGTAGGAGTCAGAAGTGTATCTGATTTATCTTATCGGGGTTTTTCTTGACACCTTCAGCATCAGAGGTTCTAGGAGAGCACTACTCTGATAGAAGCTTTCCAAATAAATAAAATTAAATAGAAAAAGTGCTCCTTGAGCAATGAAGTTAATATGCAGCCTTATTTCCTACGGATTTGTATCTTATACTTGACAGGAACACTGACTGAAGCTTCTTCTATGAAGAATTTGTAAAGCTTACACTCCCATCATCCACACTCCCTGGCTCTAACAGCATTTGAGAGCAGGTACGGCTTCTTTCCCATTGCAGCACCACTGGAGGACACCTCTAGGATCCTCACCTTTACCTGGATGTTTGTAAAACTTTAGGAACAGGTTACATTTGGGATCCTTCCCCGCTATCACATCTGGCCAAAATGAGCCGAAGTGGGGGAAGCAGGCAAACAGGGTGATTCATACAGACCCACTTCCCTTAAGAAACTTTTACAAAAGGTCCAGGCCAACCTGCTGAAAAGGAAAGCTATCCCAAAAGGATTTAAAAGTGAGCTAAAAGCCCCCAGTTGCTCAGGCAGAGACCTCGTGCCAATGTTATGGTTTTACATCATGTGTTCCCATTTCAGTCACCACGTTCGCATCTTACACAAGATTTCCTCCCTCCCCTCCCTGCCGTGTGAAAGACCCCCAAGAAACAAAAGAGGGAACCAGCACCCTGGCGAAAAAGATGGCATGTGGGCCAAAGCCAGAAATATTATTTGCTCTTTCCAGTTGGCAATGTCATTTCTAGCAATGTCACGTAAAACTTGTTCAGCCTTCTATATTGTCTTATAAAGTACGTTGTGCCCAGGCGTTGGTATTGGCTCCTTCTTCTCTTTTTATTTGAAGTTGTGAGAAAGAAAAGGTGCCAGGGACTTTGCTTGTAAGGGAACACTTTCAAGGCTTACAGGGAACTGTCTCCAGTAAGATCTTGTATTACGCTCACACACTGAGCAAATGCTAAACACCCAAAAAGCCAAACAGAAGGAATCCTTGCTCCGAGAGCATTTCCCCCCCCGCTCCCCCACACCCCGCCGCGTTCTCACAGTTTACAGTGAAATAACAGATTAACCAGTTGAGCAATTTACCAAAGGTTGCTCAAATTATGTCATAAATTCATCTGTCCGGGTCTCCAGCGAGGTATGACACCTGACAGACAAAGCCCATTCCCGGTGCTAAAACCCCAGCAACACAAAAAAAAAGAGAGATCTCATCATTCGGCAACAAGCGACAAGCGAACCGCTCTCCACACAGACCTTTCCAGTGCTAACTGGCGCGCAGTGCTCGGCCCCCTTCTCCGCCGAGATGGTGGGTGTGAAAGACCCCCAAGAAACAAAAGAGGGAACCAGCACCCTGGCGAAAAAGATGGCATGTGGGCCAAAGCCAGAAATATTATTTGCTCTTTCCAGTTGGCAATGTCATTTCTAGCAATGTCACGTAAAACTTGTTCAGCCTTCTATATTGTCTTATAAAGTACGTTGTGCCCAGGCGTTGGTATTGGCTCCTTCTTCTCTTTTTATTTGAAGTTGTGAGAAAGAAAAGGTGCCAGGGACTTTGCTTGTAAGGGAACACTTTCAAGGCTTACAGGGAACTGTCTCCAGTAAGATCTTGTATTACGCTCACACACTGAGCAAATGCTAAACACCCAAAAAGCCAAACAGAAGGAATCCTTGCTCCGAGAGCATTTCCCCCCCCGCTCCCCCACACCCCGCCGCGTTCTCACAGTTTACAGTGAAATAACAGATTAACCAGTTGAGCAATTTACCAAAGGTTGCTCAAATTATGTCATAAATTCATCTGTCCGGGTCCAGCGAGGTTTATGACACCTGACAGACAAAGCCCATTCCCGGTGCTAAAACCCCAGCAACAGCAACAACAAAAAAAAAGAGAGATCTCATCATTCGGCAACAAGCGAGACTCCCACCGCTCTCCACACAGACCTTTCCAGTGCTAACTGGCGCGCAGTGCTCGGCCCCCTTCTCCGCCGAGATGGGGGGAGAGGAGCCCCCGCTGC